>NW_014575381.1:30549-390804 GCF_000527765.1 Bipolaris victoriae FI3
CCCCCCCCCCAGGCATGGTTCTTTCGCGAGGCATACGGGCGTAACCGTCCTGAGTACTATAATGGTAGGGCGTGGGATGATGGTGCTAGGGGCTTCGGACTCTTGAGTGTTCCGGTCGGACCTCGATCGCTCGTCTCGATGCAGGAGGGTCGGCAGTCTGGATGATCCGATCGGGCGAAACACGGGCCAGAGGGGGTGGGAAAGAGGCGGAGCGGAACTCCTGGGGCGCGATGATCCGTATCGCAAACATATGCCATCATTCATTTGCACCTTCATCTACTGGGCCTTCGATCCCCCCCCCCCACCTTTGTCCGGGAATTACTACAATGGGAAACACGAAAACAAATGGTCGAGGCCGCACAAGTTTCAGCGCTGATCGAGGCCGCCCTTTTTTTTTTCTTCTTCTCATCTTCCCCGCGCTCTCCACAGCGGTACCCGCTCCGTTCTTGTATGCGACACATGTCGCGAAACAACAACGTGGCATGGGCGTCAAACGCGAGGCAGAGCAGTCAATGAGATCAAAACAGGGCGGTGCGCGTTGCGCGGTCAAAGCAGGTTTCAACATGGCGTTTCGGCGCCTATAGCGCTGTGTGCGTGTGTCTATGTGCAGCGGTGTAGCCTATGAGCCAGCGCAGTCAAGCTACGCATGCCATGCTACGTACCTACATCCACCCCCTTACACACATACTTACTACTGCTTCACTCACGGCTCAAATAGAGTAGAATGAACACCTGGCCAAATGCGCGCCAATCTCGCTATGCCCAGCAGCATAATGCAGGGCTCAAGTGAAGCGAAGACGCGCCCCCCCTTGACTCCATGTCCACAAACAGCCTTTGACGCTCTCCTTGTCATTTGCCCACCCCTATTCACTACTCGGTGTGAGTTGGCACTGTCTCGCGTGCGGCGGTCTCGACTCTACTCCTCATCAGCAGCATCAAAAAAAAGAGCCCCCTTTCTTCTCCACGCGGAGAAGATACGCTACCAATTAGGGTGTGCCCTGGCGTACCAAACAAGGCAATGCTCTGCACCTCAGGCAGCCCCAAATCTGACCATTACCTCAGCCATCGCCTTTGTCCCATGCCCTCGTGGGCAGTGCTCAACCAAGCGATTCAATATCAACACCAAGACACGCTTGCTCCCCCCCCCCCCCATCTCTCTCTCTCCTTCTCCATGCCATGGCCTCCCTTAAACGCCGCTACTCATCTTATACGCGTCAACCTTACTAAGTATACTCGTGCTGACTTGGCTAGCCATGATAGTAGAACCAGAGAGGGAACAGTCTTATCACGCTCTCGGCACAACTGCCCACGTCCGACTTGGGAAACCAGGGTTGACTAATGTGTGGCTTGAGATGGCCTTTGTCAGACCTTTTTTCTTGTGAAGATTACCGTAAGCGCGTGGTATGTATGTATGTATGTAGATCATCTGCTCCCCCCGAACGGTGTGGAGTGGGGTTTGTCCCGATCTCGCTTGTGCGCGCGCCCGGATTTTAGCCCGGAGTAAGTAAAAAGAGAGACACACAAGAAAAAAAAATTCAAGTCCACTCCGGTGATAACAAAACACTTATCTGCGGAAGACATGCATTTGCTTCGCGTATAGCCCGTATTTCCGTATCTCACCACATGGACATGTACTGCGGTAATGTTTCACAGCTTCCTTGACACATGTCTTCTTTTACCTTGCTATATCCGCGTTGTTTCTTCTGCACGTATCTTACCTCCGCCCTTTTCGTCCGCCCATCATCTCATCACAGGGGACTAGGGGGACTGGGGGGTGGTGCGGTCTCGCCCCCTTGCACACATTACATTTTTTTGTCGTCTTGATAAGCACGACCCTATTTGACGTCTGACACTATGCATCACGCTTTGGCTCATACGTTGTATGCAACATGCGGCATGTGAAAAGAATGCAGGGTCGATGACACTACTACTTTATATCTCGCCTCGGTTTCCTCGGAACTTTTTTTTGGGGGGGTGGTGGTCTTGTCGCCACTAGAGGAAGGGAAAGAGACGTTTGCATAGATAGTGTGATCGACGGCTTTTCCTTGTTTGGGAGGGACGTCATGGGGTCGATCTTTCTCGTCTTGTGCTTGTTTGCTGGAGAGTGGGAGGCAGAGGTAGAGGTTTGGGGGGGGGGGTCTTCGGGCGAACACCTCCGAGAGATCCGATGCTTCCAACGGCTTTTTGCGGGTAAGGCTGGAAGGTGGGATGGGTTGGTGGTGTCACGTGCTGGGGATGGGTGGGGGTGGGGGGAGGTTTATCCGAGTGGAAGTGTGATTACTCTGGCTTTTCCGTGGATTACGGTATGGTCCGAGGCTAAGCCTGACAGTCGTTTTTGCCGAAGAACTTCATTGACCTGGGTTTTTTCTTTCTCGTGATTGTGATTGTGGGTTTGGGTTTGGGTTTAGAGCACGCTGGCCCGACCCGCGCGTGCGTGTGCAGAGCCCAACCGAGGTTTGCTCCTGCTGTTCACGTGTGCCTTTTCTTTGCAGATGAATTTTTTTTTTTCGTTAGCCTAACCCTGTCACTTGTTCGTACGAAGCGTACACATACTCGCCCTGAAGCCGTTCCGAACTTAGCTTGCGGGTAGCAGTAGCCCACCATCTCCAAATGCTAGTGCAAAGAAAAAAATCCAAGTTTTTTAAAACCTGATGGACGCTAATGCATGGCATTCCCGCTCAAATAGTGCATGAGCCTTGATCCCTGGTTTGATCTCTTCAACGGAAAAAGCGCGAGTAATGGCTAGATGGCGAATCATTTTTTGCTTTCGCCGATTGTGCCCGGAATTTTTTCCTTTTTGCATTTTTTGAATGATGGAAAAGTTTTCCAGGGCGCCGCCCGGGAGACTAAAAGATTGGGGTTGTGATGGCTAGAAGGCCGTTTGGCGCAAGGGTTTGCTTGTGCTTGGGTGCGGGAATGTCACACCACCTTTTTCTGTGATTGATTTTTCTGAGGGGACTAGACGGATTAACGGCTGGGGCTGAGGCTGAAAAAGCTAGAGCTATGGTTTTTCCGTATCCTGCCTTCCTTGCGTGCTCGCTTGAGATTCGGGTATACAAGGGTAGTTCAACCTCGGGCGTAACTAACACATTATTGATCTCTCGCTTGAGGTTCGGAATATTCGGGGTATTGGATCTCGGGTCTCGACATTCCCCCCTCCTTCTACACTATAGCATGCATGTGCACACATGAAACATGAATATTTTGTGCCGTGGCTAAATGTACATGAATATTGCAGCTCATCAACATGTGTTGTCAGTGGGGCGCATATTTCTTAGTACCCGAAGAATAATCACGGTTACATGATCCTTGTGTCCACTCACCCCTCTCTCTCTCCCGGCTGATTGGATTTTTTTCTCTGCACAGCGGAAAAGGAAAAGGAAAGAGGTATGGAGCTAGTCGATTGCATGCATGACATCTCATGATGCCACATTGCTGGATCGAGCTGAGGAAAAAAATTGTGTTGGGCTGGAGGGACACACACCGCTTGTAGTGTTCCGGTGAGTCGCATGCTCACTTTTTTTCTTCTAGGGGCTGTAAACGAGAAGAGAAAAAGGGGGTGTAGCTGTGGGCTGTTGTGGAGTCGGTGTGCGTGAGTGTTTTTATGGGATGATTTTGTACCATTGGATTAAAAAGAAAGGAGGTTGATAGGTATGTGGGTGTGAATTGCTTTTTGTTTGAATGCGAAGACCGGCTACATGACAATGTAGAGAGGTCATAGGGAAGTATTGGTGATGTAGGAGATATGAGACAAGGTAAGGGATAAGTGGGGTAAGTATATGGACTTGGTTGATGTGTTGTGTTGGGGGAAAGGGGATGTACTGTCATGTTACATATTGGGATTTGTTTCTTTTCTCTCTCTAGTAAGATGATAGGGTTAGGTTGATTCACATAGCTTGATGAGTCTGGATAACGTTTCGTAAAGACATGTACAAGATGACTGACTTCAAAAAACACCTCTCTTGACACTAAATGTCGACCGAGATGGCGGGAAATTTCCATTTTTAGGTAGTGGTTAGGCGATGTTAGGTGGTTGATGTTGACGTTTCTTTCTCGCTACGGGAGATAAGTAAGGTAGCTCGAGCAGCAAGATCAAATGGAGTAGTGGTGATTGCAGTAAAGGGGTAATTGGGGCAGCTAGATAAATGGGTAGCCAGAGTGATATACAGCCGAATCCTCAATCTCCCTTGAGTGCCGTGTGACTATCAGAGCTGTGTTACAATGTTGAGAACCTCCTTTTTTAGTTAGACTCAGTTAAGTAATGGAGAGTAATTATCACTTACTGTTCCTAATAAATACAGCAGTTAGTGGTTGTAGTGGTAGAAAGAAACAGTAAATAGGTCAATTGAGTCAGTGACGCTCAGCGAAACAGTCAGCAGTTGTAACATGATTCAGGTAGAGCGAATAGTCTAGCTGGTAATTATAGGAGCGGGTAGATAGCAATGTATGATCGAATATGCACACCTCTTCGGCGCCGTTCACGGGTTGTAAACATAATGTCGAAATCACAGTACTTCTTGTCAAAATACACTGCAATACTGAAAATCTTCTTGTTTCGCTTCTCTAATATCGAATACATCATCCACGGCGTTCTCGAAAAACAAGAAAAAAAAAGATGAAGGAAGGTTCTTCGGCACCAAGTCCCCGGTAAACTTCTGATACCCCTCCATGTTCCAGTTTCATCAAATACCCGCTATTCATTCAAGAAAACTAAACACAGCAGCAGACGCCATTTCCTTGACCCTATACATCCAGTCGTTAGTTTGTTTCTCTCTGAATCCTCGTTTTTGGATATTGCTAGAATGTTGGGAAACGAGAGCACTAAATATATTTTCTTACCTGCTTCGCGCCGGAGCAGCATCGAAGGTTCGTGCATCCATTGACGTCGGTTGAGCACACGCCATTTGCGGCGCACTGGCGAGTGAAGATCGGGTTTTCAGCAACGACGCTACCGGAAGCTGGGGCAGCGTAGGCAACAGAGAGAAGGCCGGTGGCGGCGAGGATGATGGAGCGGAACTGCATGGTTGTGTTTGGGTTGACAGAGGGTGTAATTGTACAGACGATTAGTGAAAGGTATAGAAGTATTGTAGAAGAGGGTGATTTTTTGTTGTTTGTGATGATGATAGTGCAGCGGGAGAGTGGCTGTTTATATATCTTTGAGCTTTTGGTACGTACTATAGATTCAACTCTTGCTCTCTCATTGTAGATCGATATAGTCTCTCGGTTCAGTGTGGTTGTTCTTCGGTCTTCCAGGATAGCCCTTGAGAAAGTGGCCTTGGTACCTACTTAGCCAAGTAAGCAATACGGAATGCTAAACCCGCCCGTCCAATTCTTAGCACCAGCCCTCAAGAGCTGATTTACTGGTGATCAGCTAGAGTAGTAGTGCGGTGGGTTATTCCATCTCACAAGCGTACTGAGGTCATACAGGCCTTACTGTCAAGTAACGCGGGAGTCGCCTATCCGCCTTCTTTGGTTCCGCCTTGCCTCTTGACTGACCTAGCAGCATCAGTCGTCAGGGGTTCCGGTGATATACAACCATAGCGACTCTTGGATTTGTTCGCCAATCTCAAGAACATACTATTATAATTACACAAGTCTTAGCATTACGCCGCCTCCTATAATCAATCCTACTACGAACTAGCACGTCAACTTTCCTTCGGGCCGGCAGAATTAGCGCTAAGCGGCTGTTCTGGTACACAACCAAGACAGACGATTGTAAAGATACATGAAATAATATACAGTGCGCTTTCAAAGGTATTTGCGAGCGCTACGTCTATCGGCCCGACATGTTCCTAGCTAAATAGAGAAAATCCGGCGTTGATTATCTTCATCTCTCCTATAATACTACACTACTTATAGAGTATTTGAATAAAAAAGGGTGATGAATAGGGAGAGAGAGAGAGCTTTAGCTATACTAGGGTGCTACTACGGCGATACTGCGGTAGAACTATAGACTACCCTGTTAGCGTTTTTTTTGAAGGGTTTCTCGGTATAGATTACACTTTTGTTATACTAGTCTCCGTTTCTAAGTAGACCCCTATTGTGTTTGCTCGGCCCGGTGTGGTGCCTCTTCGGGCCGCCTACAGCAGCGCCTAGAACAATATATAAGATAAGCAACCATGGGCCTGTTCGGTTCAGCTGCGTTTTTCGTCTGTCACCCAATTCCGGCTCCTTCTTGAAAAAAAAGAGCTGGAAACAGCGTCATGTTCAGTAAAACGTCCTGCTTCTAACCACCACTAGGCTGCACTCCGGTTTCTTAGTAGAATGCTGTTAAAAAGAACTCTACCTAATGTAATTTTAGTGTACCGCTTTCCACTTTCCACCAAAATATAGCCTGTTGTATAACTATCACATAAACAAATAAGGTCATGAAACGGATCTCTGACTGAACATTCTCGTCCGTTTTCTTTCCCAATCTCGGTATGCCCAGTTACGAGACTAACCAACACTCCTTGTGAAAGATCTAAGTTAAAAGGGCAACCGAATAGAGGCGGGAAACGGAGAACTGAATAGGCCCTATATCGGTAGCTCATATCGATCTCATCTCAAGACCAAGTGCGTACACGCAAGCCCGGGTGGCCCAGTGACCCTGATATCTTTTGGCTAAGGCTGCTGAGACATTCTTGCCTTACTAAAGCAAAAGCAAAAGACTTACGAGTCTAACTTGAGGGGTTACTTCTCCTTTTTTCCTAGGACTAGATGGTTCAGAAATCGCAAGACCTGATAGTGCCAGTTATGATGCTTTCTCTGTAGAGTGCTACCACATAAAGAACATGCAGTGAATGTAAAAAATGGCTCCTCCTGCACCTTCAGGATACGAGGAGAAACTGTGTAATTATTCGTGTTCGTTACTTAATCTTAATTAGTACTTGTCAAACTATACGCGTGGCGCTAAGATGCTTAGAAATAGTTCAGTGCCTCCGCTATTATCTTAGGTCTTGCAGATCTTAATTCGACACTCTTAGCATTAAAACACAGCATGGTGATTAATACCCTCTAGATTAAGAAACACGAGATGGAAGTAATGGCTGTTCAAATAGTGGGTTACTTCGGACAGTACTGTCATGATATGTAGAAAGCTGTGCAAGTGCTCTCTAGTATTGACCATACAATACGAACAATACCATATTACCATTTGAAGCACACGGAGTCACGCTATAAAAAAATTCGAGCCTCGTCGGGTGACTGCAAAGTTATTCTGGTTGTACTTGTCTCCTTCCATTATAAGTTATGTTCACTGTACAACAATCTCCCCCTCCTGCCTTACGTCACGACTACTCGCGCCAACCCACACTCCATATCGTCCTCTCTGCAACTCCCACGTCTGCGCCTCTACATTCCAAATACTCAAATCACGTCTCTGAAGCTCGAAATTTACGATAGCGCTTTCACCTGGCCCCAACAAGCCCACACGTTCAAAACCCCTCAGTTGCTTCTGCGGTGCATTCGGAACACCAAGATACAATTGCGGTACCTCATGACCGGCTACTTTACCCGTGTTGGTGACATTGACACTGACACGATACAGCACGTCCCATAGCTCTGGATGGCCGCCCTGCACGATCGGCACCGAGGGAGAAGGGAAGCGCGAGAGCGAAGTCTCTGGCACTACCGACTCAATCGACAAATCGCTGTAAGAAAAGGTAGTGTAAGATAGTCCAAAGCCGAATTCGTATAGTGGTGTGACGTTGCGCTTGTTGAAGTCGCGGTAGTCGATATACAAACCTTCTGTAAAGTTTGACTGCAAAAAGGCCGGGATGGAAGGATCGAAAGTCGAGTTGAGCAAAGCGCCGTAGTCAGATTCGGAGCGAGCGACAGTGTATGGCAACCGGCCACTGGGATTCACATCACCAAGGAGTACATCGGCGATTGCGTTTCCGCTTTCTTGACCCGGGACACCAGCATATAGGATGGCAGTGACGTTGGGGTGGTCGTACCATGCGTCGACGGTGCGGACGCCGGCCGAGTGGATAACGACAATGGTGTTGGAGCAGTTTGTGGCCACGTTGTTAACGAGCTGGTCGCTGAATTCGTCGGTGAGAGATGTCCGGTCAAAGCTCTCAGATGCGTATGCGTTGATGAACACAAGGCATGCTTCGGCGTTTGCGTAAACAGTCGGGTTCACGCCCCAGAAATCCCAACGAAGTGTTCCGCGGTTCTTGATCAACCGGTCTTGCAGCGCTTTGAATGGGCTGATCACGTATTGGGGTGTGCTGGAACCCGAGCCGCCTGCTGTTATCAACGTGCCGTTCAACGTGTTCCAGCCAAAGTTTTCTTCGTAGCCGCCGCCGAAACGTGAGGGGTTGTTCCAGGGCGAGGCCTTTACCTCTGCGTCGTAGCCGTAGATGTTCAAGAAGCGGGGATTGATCAGGGGAAGGGTGTTGTTTACGTTCTTCACAAGAACGGTACCTGCGGCCCCAATTTCCCTGATCAAAGAGCCATGGTCCTCTGTTACGTCTACAATCTCGTGCTTCACATTGTATGGGTATACTTGGGTGTCGAAATCGGCCTCATCCTGGTTGAGATAGTAGTACGCTGCCAGTAGTCGAGTGTTCATATCGTTGAACCTTTCAGCAGTAACTGATCCGTTGTTCACGGCGTCGGTAAGATTCTTGCCCCAGAACTTGGCCACGGGCATGACTACGTCAAGTCCAGCATTTGCTGATGCAACACCCGCATGTTGTGCATCCCAATCGGAGACCTAAATACATATAAGCATGTTATTTTCAAATTGTGCCTGGATCGGACATACCACGAAACCCTCGAATCCCAATTGAGTTTTCAATACTCCGTTCAGCAGGGCTGAGTTTTGGCAGCCATATCTGAATGCGGGTATATAGACTTAGTGGCTCTTCCCTACAGGATACAAGATGAACTCCACTTACGAGTTGTTGATCCTCTGGTAAGAGCACATTACGGAAACAGCACCTTCGCGGAGAGCATTCATGAAGGGCCAGGCATACAACTCATGTAGCGTGCGGTCGTCAACGTTTGACGAAACGGCCTCGCCTTCGCTTCCAGGTCTACGTCTGTACTCCTGTTCTTGAGCAATCCAATGCTAACCAAGAAAATTAGTCTTCCGTTTTCAATATTTCCATTTTCTTTGGAACCTTCTTACCTTTGGAGTCGCCATGACACCTGCTTCCTGGGTGCCTCTGGTGAGCAGACCGCCCCCAACACCATTAAGATACGGATCGGCACCCAGACCCTCCCAGTTCCTTCCACCTCTTACAACACGTCCTATAGGCCCAATAAAAGGGCCCAGCGCAATGTGAATACCCTTTCCCTTGAATTCTCGACCTAAAGCTTGGCCATACCGCAGCATGAGCCCTTTGTCGAACGTCGCTCCAAGATGAATGCCGGCAGGGAACGCTGACACAAACTCTTGACCGCGAATACCAGCCGGAGCATCAGCAAAGCAGAGTTCAGGAATGTCAAGACGAGGCACTGCGCCCGTCTGTCCTACACATCGTCCCGTGACGCCGTGAGTCAAGTTTGATTGTTCTTCCTGCGTCAATTGCGCTACAACGGCTCTTGCACGAGCGTATGCTGCGGCCCAAGCTTCGGATGTCGAACCATTGCCCTGGGCTGCACACTGTCAGCATTTCTCCCTACACCGAAAAACACAAATGTACTCACGACTAGGATAAACAGGCGGCGACAACCCATATAACGGGACTTCAGATTCATTGGTATATCCTTGGGCGACCGAGAGACCCGGGAACAAAGCAATGGCCAAAGCCAAAGCGTCAGCGAACCTCATATTTGCAGACTCTATCGAAAATCCGTCCTAAGCGCTGGTCAAGAAATCATGCCTACAGCATTCCACCGCCCACCTTAAATACCCATTCCAGAAAAACTGATGACCTGCAATTCTTCTCCTCTTCCGGCCCTATTACTGATGTCATATCTGGGGAAAAACACGACGTAGTTACCCGGACCCTCGTGACGAGAGCCCAATTCCTCCCAATAGTAGCCATTGGACAGGCTCAAAATCCCTAGTTCTCTCTTTCTCCGCATTTGTTACCTTGGCAGACAGGTTGTCCGGTGGAGACATGAGCAAAAAAATAACAAGGGCGGGCAAACAGGTTGGAGGGGAAAACGGATGCTGTTTTTGTCGGGGCAAAAAGCGGAGAATGGGGGGGGGGGAATGCATGGTGGGGATCGGGATAGCTTGTGGTGCCAATTACTACGTACAAACTAGTATGTACATTGCCTCCACATGCAGCTTCACGAGAGACTGAAAATATTGTAATATCCATTCTACAAAGATTCAAACATAAAAAGAAGCCATGCTAAGCATATGTTTCAGATACTTCCATACAAATTCCAACGAACCCTCCTCCCACCCCCCTGGATTTCACCGAATCACCGAGACCCTCATAGCAACATCCGATCTCACATTAACAAGGGTACAAAAGTAAACAAAAAGGCGGGGCAACAATGACCCGAAGTTCACCCGAGGTAAAATAGCACTAGTGTACTGCCGGCATATCGCACGGTTGGTGTCAATTGTGTGTTTTTTTTTGGTATGCAATGTCGTGACGGGTGCAAGGTATGCACATTAGTAATGGAGTCATGTCAGGTGTTCGGAGGAAGGGATCATGAATCGCGAAGGGGTATAAAAATGAGTTATGTTGCCATCTTCCTCGTATGCGATTGTGGAGAGGAGAAGGGAAGAGAAACTTGATGGTAATGCATTTTAACAATGTCGAAGTTGTTTTTTATTTGATATGCAGTGGTGAACAATGTTGACTCGACCTTCGTCCTTCCATCTAACCCCGTACTCCACCGCCTTGGCCTCCTTCTAAAACGCCGCGTACCCCATCATCATTAATAAAGAAGGTTCTTCTAATCCCATTCATGTAAAATACGTGAAAAAAGAACGTTACCAGCACCCTCCACAGTCGTATCCATCGAGTCATCAAAAGAAAGCCGCGACTCTACTCATATGCTCACTCCCCACTACTCCTTCTCATCCATCATAGGCGGGGGCAAATCCGTTGGACTCATATCTTTGAGCTGCGAATGCTCAGTACTAACAACCCCACCGGTGGGCGAAAAGACGTTTCCCTGCTCATTCGTAATAGGCAACAGCGATGCGCCTTCGCCCCTCTCTTCAGTTCGACCACGCTCCTCGCTATCCGTCATGTTGTGCTCCTTGCCCTTGGGGTTAGTGTGTCGTTCAAAAGCCTCGGGCACCTTTTCACTAAGATCAATAGCGACGAAGGATTTGGGGAGTTTGACGCTGGGCATGATGTTAATAAGAGATCGTGCGAATGAGACAAAGAAGACTTACGTGTGGAACTTTGCGCGGAGCGTCTCGAGGACTTCTTTCCAGTCCTGGTGGAGAGTCAGACTGCGGCGGGGAGCGAAGCCAATCATGTGTCGCGAGTCGAGTTGTCTGTTGATGTCAGTAATGTTGTGATAAGATATATGAATCATAACTTACACGTCAAGCGGAGCAAAAGCGTGACAGCCCGGCGACAGCGTGATACGAATGCTGTAGTTGAAGGTATGTGGTTGGTCACCGATGCTAGCATTCTCAGACTCATAGAGTTCAAAGTTGATCTGTGACAAGTAATCGAGCTCGGGAATAGCGTTGCGTTCGATCTTTGTTTTGATGCCACCTTCCAGGATGCAGTTGAGCAGGGTGTAAATGTGCGACTCCTTGGTAAAGTAAAAGAAACTCTTTGGAGTGTCGGATGCTTGGAGTTCTTCGAGATCTCCGACAATCTCTTTGAGCAGGGGGAGTGAGGTAAGTAACCCTATCTCCAGCTTCTCTTCGCTCTCGATACCATACTCCTGAGGACCAATGTAATCGAAGAGAACCTTGCAGAGATGATACATCTCGCGCAGCTTAACGAGACGCGCGTCTGTCTGAGGCTTTGAGGAAGTGGTCCCAACGCCAGAGTACAACTTAAAGTACGATTCATGCACGTAAGATGGTGCCGCAGGTGGTTTGATAGCAACTTCAGACCTGCGTCTGAAGCCCATACGATGAGACAAGCTGCCCCTCTCTTTCTCTTGAGACTTCTCAGCGTTCTGCTCTTTCTCTTTCGCTTCCGCTTTCAACTGAGCTTCCGATGGAGTTAGACCCACAGGTATCGATTTAGCAGATGAATTGTCGGGCGTGGTTTGCTTCGAGCCCTCGGCGATGGATTCTTCGTCCACAAAAGTGGCATCTGGCGTAAACACCCACTCAAGAAAGCTGCGATTGTGGAGAGCATCAAACTTCATCGTGTCGTAGAGTTCAGATATCTTGCTAGGATCGACCTTGTCGGCGTCGCCAAACTCCTTGAAGAGCTTCTCCCAACGCTCCTTGAACAGTTCAGGACCTTCGTTACAGCACCAACGGGACTGAATGTGGCTGACGTTAGTGTACTGGGACTGTTCTGGTTGCGATCCGGATGTTGGCGATGTTAGTGCGGCTAGTGATGAGATGGCTTCCGTTTCGATCTTCTTGAAGTTGTGGTTCATGACACGCTGGTGGAACTTGATAAGATCTACTACCTGCCTGACGACAAGATATGGCTCAGGCACGTCCTTGGGCCAAGCAAACTGTGGTGGAGCCTTGTCACCAGCGCGCAGTAGAGTCTTAAGCTTCTTCTTGACCTTATCCATGACATCTTTGGCTGCGTTGGAATCATCAAGCAGATCTTTGCGAACTTGGATGTGTTCGGCCAGATATTGGTCTCTGTCTAGGAAAGATGCACCGAAGATTTGTGCGCTGGTGGTGACTCGCCGTTCTGAGCTGCTGAAGATGTGCACATCATCAAGCACGTCCCGGTTCATCAATAGGAGATCGTTGCGGAAGTTTGCACCCATGTCCTGGGTCTGGTGTCGAGCGGAATGGGTTGGCTCGCCTCCCCACTTGATGATCAGCTGTAACTTATCGAGAATCATGTTGTTGTCTTGGGCAGTGATGCGAGACAAGGTGACGCCAGACATGGAGTCGCTGCGGTTCTTGAGTAGCTCCGGCTCGCTATCCTTATCTGCCTTGTCCGTTGCATCTTGGCCTTCAGTTGCTATCGGATCCGGCTTTTGCGCCTCAGGTGTCTCTTCAGGTAGCGTTTCTCCTGGCTGCAACTCTTCCTTCCTCCTCTTTCGGAACATTGGCTTGATCTGTACCTTGGTGCCAGGCCATGCCCCCTTCTTGGTCAAGTACAGTTGCAGTTCACGCAGTTTCTTCGGATCCTCTATGCCCTCTTCCATGGCCACTTTTACTGCATCACTGACGCTTTGCAAGGCCGCTTCACCGATCAAGAGCACTTCCTCCTGGTGTCCCTTGAGCAAGTCGACGAAGGGCTTGCTGTGGAAAGTGTACTTGAATTTTTGCTTGGGCGTACGGTCAGCATGGCGGATGACTGAAACAACGCCCTTTAGTTTCCATTGTGCTGCAGTTGCAGGAGGTGGCACGTCAACATGATCGGTCGACATTGATCTTTCCGGTTCAAGATCCACGTCTTCGTCGTCGTCTTCGAATGCAGATGGAAGCGGCACATCAGGATCAGACACTATGCCTTGGGGGAGTGTTGTAGAATTGGCCGTTGTCGGGCTGAGCAGTACTGAAGCGTTGGGCTTCTCAAAGCCGGGCGAAGTTGCAATGGGTGTTGTACTCAGCGATGTTTCAGGCGAAGAGGGCATAGTGCTGGATTGTCTCATGTGTGGGAGATGGGCATGGATCGGGCCAGGGTGCACCATCTTGGACATGCTGGGGCTCTTGAAAAGCTTGCCTAGAGTCTTGCGATGGCCTGATCCATTCTTTGTTCCAGCAACAGAACCGGAAGTACCCTCTGAGCCAGATTGCACATCAGAAGTGCCGTGTTGGGCGGCATTTTTGTGTTGCTTGCGTGCAATTTCCTTGAGGAACATATCTTTAAGGATAGTAGCTGCTCTGTCATAGTAATCGCCGTTGTCTTTGACAAAACTCCAGCCGTTGACATCAATGACGTAGCTCTGTTCTCCAGTGCGAAGCAAGTCGAAGCCACACACACGTTGGCCAAAGCCTTCTGATATCTTTGATGCGATAGCGGCCTCTGCATCGCTCAGCTTCGTTACATAGCGGACTTCCTTGCCGCTTGGATTTCGCTTGACAAGACCGTCGACAACGGGTGATTTCCTCGTCTCGGCGTGGCAGAAATTGGGTCCGACGGTGTATGCTTTAACATCTTCTGAGTTTTCGACCCGCAGAAATTGTTCGTAGATGTAGCTGCTTCCTGGTTCGGTAATGGCCCTTGGTACTTCAAGAGTGTCGTCCTTTTCTGAACTCTTGTTGTTAATCTTCCTGAACAACCTCCTACCACCACCGCCATCTTTCTTGTGAAAGTATATGTGAATATTGTGGTCTTCACCACTCACAGGCTTCTCCACAAAAGGTTTGGTCAGCGTGGCACCATCTACAAAAATTGTGTTGCCGTCGTCAATCAGCTCGACTTTCTTGGGCGCGGGCAGGCCGCCACCAGTGCCGTCCTCGGGCCCCTCAAGCTTTAAGCCAGTTCGCTCGTATAAAGTCTTTGCAAATTCGGCCGAGGGAAGTTTTGGTCCACCGTCCCGACTCACGTCAATGCGCTTCGGTGTGGGCACATTGAGCTTGTCGAGGATGCCAAGACACAGACGACGGTCCCACAAGACTTGCTGCATGGGCAGGTCATTGACGCAAAAGGGCTTGCGTAACCGGGTATAGGCAATGGCCTTGTCAAGGGGGAAGCCATCTGAGAAGAAGGAAATGAGAAAGTCGCAGATGGGCCAGTTCTCCACCGCCTCATCGAGAATGATCTTGTCGCCAAAGATCTTGACCTCGAACTCGTCGACGAGCTTTCCAAAGATGTTGCGTGCGGGCTTGCTGCGAGCCTTTGACTCGAGGGCGCAGACGCCGATTATGCCCTTTGTTGGCTTCTTCTCACGCATGTCTCTACTGGCTGGGCTGCTGCTCGGAGCGGTGCTTCCACTAATGCGTCTTTGTGCGGTGCGGCTTCGTGAGCGGCGGGGTTGCGACGAGAGGGGTGGTTGGTTGAGCTGGGGAGAGGCAGGATGTGGTGGGATAGCATTGTTGTTGTTGTTGTTGGTAGGGGAAGAGGAGGAGCCCTGGGCGTGATTGCTGGGGGCAGTCTGGTCCTGGTGGAAGAGCAATTGCGTGGGCGAGGGCTTTGTGCCGAGACTGCCATTCTGGCTCGAAGTGGTGACTGAGAAGGAGGTAGTGGCGGTCGTGGTTCCATGAGGGTTGTCCATTCTGGCTATGAGGGGGGGGAGTCAGTAGTGGGCCAAAGTGGACAAGACGGGTCATGGCATGTGGGAAAAAAGCTGCCGGCCAGGTCGGTCAAGGCGCATGACGTACGCACCTTCGGGCTCTGAGCCGGCTACCGAGCTTCTACCACTCCAACTGTATCCACGATGCGACAGGGCCGACACAAAGGACGAGATGGATAGCCGTTTGGATTCTGTAGGCGCAGCGGCAGCGGCGTGTGTGCCATGCCGGAACGAGTCCGGCAGCAGCTGGGGATTGACGGGGGCGCTTGCAAGACTTGCGCGCGAGTTCTCTAGCGTCGACGAGCCATCGGTCTCGTCGATGGCGGAACCAGACCAGGCATTTCCCAGGTACTCCAAGAAGCTGCTATCCGATGCTTTGGATGCTCGGCGACCGGGCAGGCTCTGTCGAATCGCTTTTGCGCTCAGCGGCGGCACTGACACGCTCGCCCGCCCTACCGTGGCGGCGCCCGTCTCGGGCTCGCTCGACCTCGCCTTTCTGCTGCCCGTTGCTGACGCGCCGCTTGCCGTGGCGAGCTGTTGCCATGATTGAGTGCTCTCTGTACTTGCCGTGCGGGAGAGGGACGGCTCCATGCTGTGTCTTATACCCGTGCGTGTGTGGGGGTGTTGTCAGACAAAATGCTTGCTTTTCCCACAAGCGAGGGGCTGGTACAAGGGGTGATGGGCGGCCGTACGTATGTCCTTCACGACTTCATGATGCTCTTGGGGCCTGGGAGACTGGACTCTTGTATCGTCTGAAGAAGCTCCAGACGGGCCATCACGAATAGTGCGTCACTCTGCGTGCCTTGGCGCGATGGCTCCGATGCTTCGACGTGAATGGGCCGTCTCTCTGCACTGCACAACCATACTCTACCCTTTCCAGCCATAGACGATCGCTCTCGATGCTGTAGCGAGTATGGTCTGCGCCACGTGTTGCATCGATTGTTTCGGCCCGGCCTGTCTCCGCTGAGCATGAGGAATGCGCAGCCGACCAGAGTGGGATGTCAGCACATGTTACGCCCGCTGACGACATGGCAGATTTGACTTGTATGCTTCTTCTCCATTGTCGCGGGCATCCTCAGTGTGTCCACCTGGCCGCTTTTCACGATGCGGACCCTTAGCCGACATCATACATACAAACTACGTAAGTGCGTGGGTATGCAAGGCCGCTGATGCACCCCTGCGTCGATCTCTTAGCGCCCTGCTCTAACCGGCGAACATCTAATCTAATCTCATCTCCGCAAAAATTTGGTTGCGCCGCTCAAAAGTCGCGACAAACTCCAAGCACATGCCCACCCTCTAGCTGCGCCTTGCCCACCAACTCCAATCATGGCAAGTCCCCAGGTGCACAACGGCACTGCCAGTGGCCCAGTCACCAAGCGCCAAAAAACACAGAGCAATGGCGAAAAGAGCTCTGCGCAGCTTGTCCGCCAGTCCAAGATATTCGCGCCTTTCAGAGTAAGTTTATGCGACCCAATGAGCTATCCACTGGTAGCTAACCTATCTCCCACAGACAGTAGGCCTTGTATCTCCCACAGCTGTTCCTTTCACCGCGCTTCCACTAGGCAAGACTACCTTCCAGATCACAACCTCCGTCGGCCGCTCCCTTCAGACATATGACCTCAAGCGCGGACTTAACCTTGTCTTCATAACCCGACCCCAGACGCCCGAGGATATCTCAGCGACACTAGCATGGAAAAAAGTCGTCTTTGCCGCCTGGTCGGGACTCAAGAAGAATTCTGAACGTGGCGTTTGGATCTTTCAGCGTGGAAAAAAGGTCGCCGAGCTCGAGCTACCTCGTGGCGGCATCGAGCGCATCGGAAGACTGGTGGTCCTTGGAGAATGGATTGTGGGATGCGGCGATACCAAGATTGAAGTCTGGAGAACTAGCTCTCTAGAGCACTACACTACTCTCCAAGGAGTTTCCTCCAGCCCACTATCTGGCTGCATCTGTAACATGCCAACGTACCTCAACAAAATCTTTGTCGGTCGCAAAGACGGATCAGTCGAGATATGGAACATCAGTACCGGAAAACTGCTATACACACTCCTACCACCCGCTGCCGACTTTGGCTCTGTGACCGCACTGCAGCCAACCCCCGCCTTGTCGCTCCTCGCCATCGCATACGAGTCCGGCCCAATCACGATACACGATATTCGCGCAGATAAGGAAATCATGCGCCTAAATACTGGCGGCTCGCAGAAGCACCCAGTGACATCCATCTCCTTCAGAAGTGATGGACTCGGTGCTGGTGATGATGGCCGTGAAGACGGTGTCATGGCGACAGCTAGCAGTGACAGTGGAGACATTACCTTTTGGGACCTGAACAAGGGTGGTCGCAAAACGGGTACCCTGCGAGGCGCACACGGCCCACCTCCATCTGCGAGTGGTGGAGTTGGGGGTGGTATCAGCAAGATTGAATTTCTCGTTGGCCAGGCAGTAATTGTATCAAGTGGTTTAGACAACTCGCTGAAGAGCTGGATCTTTGACGAAACGCCCTTCTCGCCCGTACCGCGCATTCTACATTCTCGTGGTGGACATGCTGCACCAGTCTCGACTCTCCGCTTCCTCCCTTCCAACTCGGACGGTTCGGATGATGTTGGCAAGTGGCTCCTTAGCGCAAGCAAAGACCGCAGTCTCTGGGGTTGGAGTTTACGACGAGATGGACAGAGTACAGAACTCAGCCAGGGTGCTGTTCAGAAAAAGGCAAAGAAGATGGGCCTGTTGAACGGAAATGCCGAGACATCAAAGCACCACACCAAGTTGGAGGATCTCAAGGCCCCTGCCATCACTTGTGTGGCCTGCTCCCTCAACCGCGATGGTGGCATGGGTGCTATGCCGGGCGTGGCTGGCATCTGGAACAACTCGTCAAAAGTGAAGGGTAAAGACAAGAAGGCTCCTGAAGTCAACATGACCGGGTGGGAGAGCATCATTACCGGACACGAGGGCGACAAGACTGCAAGGACATGGTTCTGGGGTCGCAAGCGAGCAGGAAGGTGGGCGTTTGATACTGGAGACGGAACCGAAGTCAAGAGTGTCGCAATCTCAGCTTGTGGCACATTTGCTGTGATTGGCTCCGCTGGTGGTTCCATCGACATGTACAACTTGCAGTCTGGCAAATTCAGGCGAAAGTTTCCCGCTCGACTTACTTCAGTTGAGGCGAAGAAGTACAAACTGCTGCAACTCGAGGCTGAAGAAGCTCTCGGTGGTGGAGACGACTCCCCACGCAAGTTTGTCAAAGGAGAAGGCAAACATAAAGGCGCCATCACTGGCCTTGCTGTAGATGCCCTGAACCGTACGCTTATAAGTTGCTCGGACGATGGCAAAGTCAAGGTAAGTGGAGATACTCTTTCCAGCTGTGACAACACTAACATGACCAGTTTTGGGACTTTGCTACGGGTATCCTACTTCACGAGATTGACTGGTATCCTATGACGAAGATACTCGGTATGCGCTATCACCGCAACAGTGACCTGATAGCATTGAGCTGTGACGATGGCTCTATCCGTGTTGTCGACATCACTACCAAGAAGCTCATTCGAGAGCTCTGGGCTTCTCGCTCCCAGACCGGATTGCAAACACTCGACTACACTTTCTCGAGTGATGGGCGATGGATCATCTCTGCAGCTTCCGATTCCACTGTCAGGGTCTGGGATCTACCAACTGGCCATATGATTGATGCAATGAAGCTTTCTAGGAAGTGTAACACAGTGGCTTTCTCACCTTCCGGTGAGTTCCTCGCCACGGGTCTAGATGGCGAGGTCGGCGTGCACATCTGGACCAACCGAACGCTCTTCACGCACGTTTCGACGCGCCAGATTACTGAGGACGACATCGTCTCAGTCAGTGCACCTACAGCATCTGGTGAAGGCGGTGTTGCCGTTGTGGAAGCCGCAACCGAAGAACAGGCAGGCGACGAGGACGAAGACGAAATCACCGTCCCCGTCATGGATCAACTCAGCGACAACATCACGACTCTCAGTCTAGTCCCCAAGTCACGCTGGCAAACCCTACTCCACCTCGACGTCATCCGTGCCCGCAACAAACCGAAAGAAGCCCCCAAAGCGCCCGAAAAAGCACCGTTCTTCCTACCTTCTGTTGGCCAGAACCAGATCCAAGGCGTAGACGACAACAACAGCAACATCCTCACCGCATCCACTGAACCTCAAGACACCAAATCCCGCATCTCCAGCTCAGCGCTCGCATCGCGCTCCAGCGCTGCTACAGCTACCGATACATTCAGCCGGCACCTCGCCCACGCCACAGAAACAGGCGACTACACCCCCCTCCTATCCCACTTATCCTCCCTCCCTCCTTCCGCAGCCGACATCGCCATCCGCACCCTCGACACAACGGAGCCGTACACTGAACTACGTACTTTTATCAAGGCCCTTACTGCGCGACTGGAGCAGCGCCGCGATTACGAGCTTGTGCAGGCTTGGATGAGCGTTTTCCTAAGGCTACACGGTGATGTTGTGGTATTAGATGAGGAGGCAGTAGGATTGCTGAGGAAGTGGCAGGAAGAGGCGAAGGGCGAGAGGGAGAGAGTAGGTGGGTTGGTCGGATATAGTGTTGGTGTTGTGGGCTGGGTGAGGAGTGCGAGGTAGATGGAGGTTGATGGTGGGAAGGGAAAAATGTAATGTTGTGTTCTTGTGCCATCGAGTATGTGATATGGATGACCAGGTAGCTGAGCAAATCTAGCCATATGATCAAACTTTGTATACTTGTTTACCTAGTTTCTATCCATCACAAATAAATTCCAGGAACTACTGTTTCTTCAGCACCCCTTTTGCCAGACTTACACGACCGTACCAGAGAATCGACATCACGCATGAATTTTCGTTTGCCCACTGGCTAGAAAATTATCAATGTAAATGTGATGCGGCTGGTGCGGTGTAGGTTTTGGGGCAAACGGCCCTGTTTCGGCGGGGGGGTTCGTATTTCATCCTGTTAGTTTTTGCGAAGCTTGGACGGGTTATTTGGGGTCGTGCGCTTGGGGGAGTTTGAGATGATGATGGCGGGACTTTGGGATTGAGAGGGTGAGGAGTTGTTTTTTTTACGCGGAGAATGGGGGAGGGGTTGGGGTAGAGGGCTGCTAATTCATGGTGGGTTTGGGGGTGTGGATGGTCTTGGTGTTGCGTGGTAGGACTTTATGGGCTGTGAGGGAGTTTCTAGACTCTTTTTTTTCTTGCTGGTGGAGTGGTGGTTATTTGGACTTTGGAATTGGTAGTTTAATGGACTGTTGTGTTAGGTATGGGTGTGTAGCATGTGGAATTCATATTGTTTTCATAAGACAGTGGTACTTTAGATGCAGATGGGCTGCGTAATGTATACTAATCGATCAAGTTTCTAATTGCCAAGTACGTTGCATTTTCATGGCTCATGGGCGTGTAGTCATGTGCTATGCTGGTCTTTTCTCCAAAGAGACTGAAGTCAAGGATACTACCAAAAAAGCTCTTGAAGATTTTGCAATGCATGAGTTGGCCTTTCAAACAACATGCGATGCCACGCGCTCTCTAAATCACTTCAACGGTTATACTCGCCTAACTCGTACATATCACTTTTTTTTCACAATCATATCTCGCAGCGCTTCCCCGCCATATCAGACCTCAAGTTTCCCTCATTCCCCCAAAATCCCGCACTGTCATACGATCCCCATCACCGCCCTTAACACCCTCAAAATCTTCGCCGAAAGAAGAAAAAAAACTCAAAGGAAATAGGAGTATAAAAAAGATAGCGGTTAAAGCCAAGTAGAAAAAAACCGCCTAATATCCGATCTCGGTCGTTCTCAGCCAATAACCCGTCGTATTGCGAGTATATGGCAAGTATGCCGTCTACAACAACAACCGTTACCTATAGTGAGTCAGTAAAAGCCGGAAACATAAGCACAATGCTCGAACTGCTTATCGAAATTGGCGCTTCATAAACCGCCAAACAAGAAATGTTGATCCATTTGGCTTTTTCTTCTTCTTAGTTTCTTGGCTTCGTTTTCCATGAGTATATAACAAGTACTATTTTTTCCTACTGGAGCTTGCAACTTCACCGGAACACCAAACTCTCTCTACCCTGTCACTATCCAAACAACACTATTACCCGAAAACCTTGGAAAATCCCGAATCCCGAAAAATTCAATCATGAAGGCTGTTTCTGTTCTTGCTCTTCTCCTCACTCTGGGAGCGGCCTCGGCCAAGTACTGTCCCGGCTCGGGAATGCTGTGTCACTGTAAGTTTGTTCGTCGTTCTTTCCTCGCGTAGGAAAGTATGAAGTTTATGTATGTTTGCTAATTACAAGATAGATGAGGGAGATTATACCTGCCATAAGACTTGTATCCACTGCGATTGCGACCAGGAGGCGTGGGTTGATCACCAGAGACGCGCCTTGGTTTCGAGGGAGTGCAACTTCATCTTGAGTAGCAAACAAGACTGCTAGAAGTATAAGATTGATGCTGGGCGAAGCATGTTAAACGATTTTTTATTTTTTGCTTTGCAATGGTGCGTCATCTGTTAGCAATTGGCATGGAGTGAAACGCTTGTTTTGGGATAAACTTGTTTTTGGTCTTGTATACCCCTGTGCAAGACTGTGGTCTTGAAGAAGCGCCTCTTTAGTAATAAGAATACTGTTGTTTTCAGTTACCATATCTTTATCTGACCTCACCACACTTTTCTGGATGCTCTGCTATTGATTATATTTTCGTATTACAATTAGAACCCCTATATATCAGCGAGATCTATATGTAGGCTTGGGGCAAGGTTACTTGACGAAATGTGTTTTTCCATTGCACTATGGCTGTTCACTTTGACTACCGGAATTCCGCAATAGTTCGACAACCGGGAATAATGTATAAATTTTATACGGAGGTCTGACATTGTAACGTACGAATTGTTATGGAGATATCAAATTTGACAACGTAGATATGCAAATAGCAATGTAACGTCCGTCCCGTCTTAGCAAGACACAGTTTGGGGAGACAAACTGTAGGTACTTGGAAAATAAGCGACTCTAACATCTTCATTGCGGGAGATTTTTCTGCAGTTAACATCAATAATGTTGTTTGCCTGCTTCGGAACGGTCCTGTCCTATTTAACCTAAAAATCATGATCGCGTCGACGGGCTTCCGCCTAAATACGGAGAGCTTCTCTCAAGCGATAATACTAGTAGGCTCCTGTATTCTGCAACACCATCATGTAATCGTTCCTGGACATTTAAACTCATGCAGTAAACAACCTAACCTTCGTAATGTCCCTATGATATTAAGAACTAATTATTGGATTTATGACCCCTGGGAAGCGCAAATTAGGAAAGCAAAAACTCACGCTCTGTGGAAATCTAATCGTATAGCTTTTCATGCGGTTGTGCTAATGCTAGGATATCAAGGTCAAATCCAGGTAGATAGTCGGCTTGATTGGCCAGAGAAATATCACGTGAGGGAAAATCCTGCACAACTGTGTAACTCGATGACTGGAAGGGCTAAATCAGTGTAGAGGCATGAACCTTAAACAACTCCGCACTCATTTGCTTCATCATAATAGAGCGACGGTGATGCATGGCAAAGATCATAAAACTTCGCAAAAGGAACGTCACCAACTAGTAATCTGAAGGCCAGTGCTAGAGCCCCGCTGCAATGAATAATGAAGAGAGTTTTGAATCAGGTGAAGATCTGAAGATGCCTAATTCACGTTTTCCAGGTTTGATCCATTCCTGTAGTTTCTGCAACGTACAGGAACTCGATCCTAGTGTGGAACTCAAAAGAGAAGTCAATGATGACCTGTTTTCCGGAACCCTCATCAGGTATCGGGGCTCAAGGATACGAGATGGCGCGTTACAAGGCTGCGCGTTTTTCAAGGATGCTTTCGACTCGCTCCACTCTATCTTGGAGACCCATGAACACGAACAAGCCAGCGATTCGCCCCGCTTCCGGCCAGAGAATTGGATATATGAACTGTACTTCAGTGACTATACGGACCGTCTAGAAACGGCTAGAGGCACTTGGAAATGTGCGATGGGTGAATTGGCGGGAGATGTTCGACATCCGAAGCAAAAAGAAACTTATTATTTTGTCCTGGCTCATCAAGGTACAGGGTTAAAAGAGCATGTCCTAGGTTGAACGAAGTTTAACCATGGAACAGGCAACCCAGCAGCGGAGAGCATTCTGATTCGACCATTTCTGCACGATTTTAGACAGCAAGAATCAGCTTCGTGGGCAAGACAACGCCTTTACGAGTGCGAAATTAACCATCCGGATTGCGCATTGCCAACCTCCCTGTTTCTTCCCAGAAGGTTGTTGGAAATCAATACGTTCAGTGAAGAGAGCGGAATGTGCGTCCGCGTTCATTTGAAAACTTCCTCCGAACTCGATGCCGCCAGAACGAAATACGCGACTCTATCCTACTGTTGGGGAGGTCCACAAGAGTTCCAGTTGAATGGTGGCACAGAAGACACGTTAAAGCGTGGGGTATCAGCTTCAATTCTTCCCAAAACCATCCGTGACGCTATCCAAGTGACCTCGAATCTTGGGATTCGTTGGATTTGGATCGACAGTCTTTGTATTCACCAAGACAGCTCAGAGGATAAAGCGACCGAAGTTGCGCAAATGCACAAAATATATGCAGGTTCTTTCATTACATTCTCAGCTAGTAGGGCTAGCAGTTGCAATCAAGGGTTTCTTCATCAATGCTCTCTGCCTACTCCAGGAACAATCGGGTACAGATTACCCTTTGCTTCGCCATCTGGAAGACTAGGATCCGTAATACTCTCTAGCAGTCAGATGAAATCGCCGATTGATGAACGCGGCTGGACTTTCCAAGAGCATCTGCTTGCCCGTCGAGTTCTTCGATTTACCGATTTCGAACTCCACTGGTCTTGTGGGAGTATTTCGATGCATGAGAATGATACAATTCAAAGCTTACCATCATCACTCATTCGCCTCCTAGACAAGACGTACAAGATGTATAAGGGTATTCGTACCGAGAACCGAAGCTGCAGGAATTGGATGGACATTGTTGAGCATTATACTTATCGCGAGTTATCGGACGAGTGGGATAGACTTCCAGCAATATCTGGAATAGTCCAGGCTTGGGCTCAAACATCAAATGATCGCTATCTTGCAGGCCTCTGGGAATCACATCTTCCTTTAGGGCTACTGTGGTCCCATGAACAGCCATTTCGGCAAGACGAATTCCAAGCATATCGTGCACCTTCATGGTCATGGGCTTCTACCGTTGGATTTGTCAAGTGGCATACTTTTATGCACACCGAAATTGATCCTAGACTCGAACTCATATCATGCATAACCCAACCTGCTCATCCCCAGGCACCGTACGGCACTGTACGATCCGGATCATTAATCGTACGTGGTCTCGTACAACAGACCGTATCCGATAATAATCCAGAGTTTCCGGTATTAACAAATGAAGATAACGAATATCTTGATCTTGATCTGGCACACGTTGCCCTTGATTTCTGGGACGAGACACTTGCTTCCAAGGTCGATAGCAGCAGGATATTCAGTCTTCAGATATGCTGCTTCGACGAAAATACTGGCAAGGGGCCATCAGGACTTATCCTTACTACGAAAGACGGAAAGGAGTTTTCTAAGATTGGAATGTTTTTCTTTGAGCCACCGCGAAGAGACGATTTGGAGGAGCTTGATGATTTTGAGGCACTGCTTGATCTAGCAGAAAGGAGGAAGGTTGCTCAGAGATCTGCTTTCCGGGGTGGTGACCCACAAATGATCAAGATAATTTAAAGTTGGGTTGTCGTGATGGTCATTCATGATAACGGCAATCGTACTTCAGAACCGGTAGGATACATGCTCGACCCGCAATGCAACTTGTCAATCAAAACACTAGTAAAAGCCTGAAGCTGGTTAACTAAGCTCGTATACTATGCTAGAAGCTATTTTATTCAGTGAGTTTCGACAGCATCCCATTTGCAAGTGACAAAGTCCTCTATTCCGGCTCACCAGCGAGCAATATCTTTCTAGCTCTCATCGGCACGAAGATCGAATACTATAGGAAGCGTATATGACAGCAAAACAACTTGACCCGTTGGAACACCCATGCATAGCAGCCAATATTAGACACAAGGCACTCATTTACCCAGCTGTTTGGCATGAACTCATTTGATGTTTAATGAAATTAAAGGAAAATATCTTAAATAGTCTCCGCACTCAGAAAAGGAAGAATTTGGGACTTGGAATTAGCCGTGGAAATAATACTAGGACAAGCAGAATAGAGTGGTTAAATGTAGTACTGGTATGCCTTACCTTCTCCTTTTTCCATTCATCTCCTTGCAAAAAACCAAAATCATGACCAAAGTCTACCAAAAGTCTCTCAGTTGCAGTGAATCCATCATACTTCCATAAACCTTCATCTTTCTCAGAAAATACCGATTCCAACACCAGTTTGCAAAGGTCAGTTGCTGGACTTCCCGATGAACATCTTGCACATCTATTCGATCTCTTTGATTTCACGATCCAAGAGCAATGCCATGCACTTTGCAGTTCGTATACTTATTCCTCATAAAGCTACTACGATCGGATCGGCGAACCATGAGCGAGAACATTCTTCCCATCACGACCATGACAACAACGGAAGAAGGAAAAACACCCCGTTACGTACCATAACCAAGAGTTGCCAGAAAGCAAAGAGGGCCAGTTGCGTCACTCTTACGAAACATACCAAATTTGGTCCATATTTGGTGTTTGGTGGTGGGTCCCATTTCTCTTTGCTGAACAGCCTTACCCCACAATGACATCACAGCACCTCACCTCTGATCGCAATTCTACGTAACAACGCAGTTTGCACAAGACGAACCCCATATCCATATTAAAGCCTCAGAGTTCCCAATCTTCTTTCCAGCATCAGCAAACCCTCTTACAACTCTCTTCTCTAATACACACGTCTGTACACCTACATTCAACCCACGCACGTACCATCACCACCACCATGCCCCGCAACGGAGACGGATCCTCAGACAACGGACCCATTGAGGGCCAGAACATTGTCCACGGCAACTCTGGAGACGTAAGTGCTGTCTCCAATGAGTACTTCCGGAGTAAATATTGACAAAGACTGTAGGCCACCATGGACCACACTAAGAAGGTAGCTCCCATGCCTGAAGTCGAAAAGGGCGATGGTACGACCCCCTGTCCCCTCCCCACCGCCTCCATCCCGCTCATATGAGCCAATGGCAAACAAAACCTTAGACCCTTATCTTCCAAGACCGCACAACTGACACGACAACGAACAGGCATCGAAGGCATGAGCGCTTCGGGCGGAGGCGAGATGCCCAAGAAGGGCATCACAGGCCAGGGCAAAGCGGCTACAGACTCGAACAAGCCCCCGCCAGTCGACCAGGTCACCAAGTAAAAAAGGCACCAAAAGAATCCCTGTTAGTTACATACAGCGAAGAATGCAAGCCCCCTTCACCGCAACAAAGAGGCAAGCATCATCATGTAACAACATCGGTTCGGCGGTAGTGGTAGTAAAGTTACGTTGGGGATGAGTGGCCCACGGCCAGAAAGATCGGCTATACGGTGCGAAGCGGGTTTAGCTCACATGGGGCTCTCTCTTATCCCAGTCTAGCAGAGTTTTGGCTAGTAAGTAGTCAAGCGAGGGAGGAGGGGAGGGGACCACGGGAGACCTTTCAACACTGGGAAGTCCCGAGTAAAATCGGTGCTTTTAACAGTCTTGTGTTGGCATTCCATTTCACCTACGTTGGGGTGTATGCGAATGGGACTCTTTGGGGCATGAATTGTTTGGATGTAGCTCTACAAAAGGAGAAGCTGGTACTTTTCCTTGATGCAATTCAAACCAGTCAAATCTTCACATGCTTGAGAGCGGGATCTTCCAAATCCCCATTTCCCTTGTCTTCCCCCCGGGCCCCGTCCTTTTCTTCCCACTCTAATCCCTCTTTCTTTGTGGGGCTTTTCTTCCCTTTCTTGCTTCCGAGCACAAAGCGGTGTACGCAGCTGATGCGTGGCTACGCTTCTCTCATTGTCTCCCCCCCCCCCCCCATTTCTCCTCTTTTTCATGCACTCAATGCAAGTACACGCAAGTCCTGAATCTTGCAGTCAGAGTGTGTGAGAGGGGCCTGCATTTGCTTTTGCCTCGCTGGCTAAAGCTATGTAGAGCTAAACTAAACTAAACTGACTCTTCGATTGCTTTTTTTTGTCAAGAGTCCGGTGGAGATATCGGAGTTGAGCTGGGTCTTTGTGGCGCCAGAAAACGGTGTGATGTGTATGGTGGGGGTTAACTTCGTGTGGGTTGTGTGTGTGGTTATCAGGAAACTTTAGTAAGCGAACACCCCGACTCAAGTCCGTTTTTTTTTCTGGGCTGGGCTGGGCTGGGCTGGCTGGCTGGTTACCCGCTCCACACATAACGGACTTCGAGGGCGATTGGGGGGGGGAGGGTTGAACAAAGCAAAATAAAAAAACAAGCAAATCATGTTTAACACTTTGGCTCAGCTACCGCATTTCCCCCTCCCATTTACTGTAGTTGGGAATGTGTTACGGGCGCCAAGTTACGTACCTAGATAACCGGATAAGACGGTACAAGGTACACACTTTACACTCCCGCATAGCTGAAAAATTTCCATCCTAACACTTCCTTTTCTTTTTCCTAAAATGTACCGTTCCATCATGTTGCATGTCACCTTGTTATCGCGTTACAAGTTCAAAACCCCCTCCCCAATGCCCTCGGAAACCAGGGTAAGGAGGCATTGCGATCATCTCAGATTTCGGGTAGCACTCGCGCGGGACTTTCGGCGTAACCGGATGACGTGATCGCGATATCATTCGCGGAGCCCAGACCGACATTCTGATGTCTTGGGGGAGCGGGGCGGACAAAAACGGGCAAGTGTTGGTGTGTACTACTACATACTACTACTGCTGCTTGAGCTGGCAGAGGATGTGCAGGAAGTGGGCTGGAAGAAAGGGGAAACGTCGGCGTCGAGAGGTGCATGTGCAGGATACTACAGCGAGACGAGACGAGAGAGAGGCCGTCTTGGTCTGGGCCCTTGCAGGTCAGAGGCAAGAGGCGCGGAGATCGTCCATGTGGAGAGTCTTGGGCCAGCATTAGCGTATGCGGAATGAGGGACGAGTGTGGAGAAAGTCACGGTGGGTGACACATTAGACTGACACATCAGGGGGGGATGGAGTTTGGGTCGGCTGATAAGATGCGAGTAAAGCGAAGGCGAGACAAGGCAGGCAGGAGACAGTAAGACATCACAAGCAACCAGAAAAAGATCATCATGTTTGAACAGTAGACATTGGTAGAATTGGCTAGATAGAGGCACCAGCCCTTGGTGTGACTTGTCCGCCATTGTGAACCCATCGAGGAAGTGATATCCACGAAGGAAATACCAAAAAGTCTTTCAAAGAAACTGTTACTACAACCCAGTTACGCGCCACAAGCTACGGACCCCGTCCTACGCCATGTGAAACCATGCCCCAAATTTTGCCTTTCCAATACGGACCTTTCTATCCTTCCTATTTGTACACCATTACGCCGACCCGTTTGTATAGAGGTAGGAGATTTCATTAGTCGTGATCCACGGCAACCATCCGCCGACCCAGCTTGCCCGCTCGCGCTCTTGATGGGTCGCATGATAGCATCGATGCTAAAGTGATCCCGCTGCGAGGGCCTCGTCGCTAACCGAAGTTGCGCCAGAGGCACTCTGCAAGTCATGGAACTTTGCATCAAAGCCGTCAAGAAAGCCATAAGAGCTTGAGGTAGAGCTGTGGTCGAAGAGGGTTGACCCAAAGACATCGACTGAAGAAGAATCCACCATGCTAAAAGCGGGTTCCATTGGTGCGCTGGTGGTTGGGCTGCACTTTGGGAACTGGTCGAAGTCGAAGAAGTTTTCCATGACGACAGGCTTCTCATCGACTGGTGCGAAAGGTTGAATAGAGAAAGGTAGGTCCAGATCGTCCGAAGCGAGGCTGCCGAATTCGACTGACACTGCAGGTCGCACAATACCGCGGCAGAGTATTGTGTCGAGTCGAATTCGGGCGAGGCCTCGAAGCTTGACGGGGGAGTCTCGGGTTGGCAGGATGAGTCACGGGGTGAGTCCATCGAGTCCATGGATACGGGGCTGGGGAAGGATGTAGGGATCTGCGCGGGGCAGATGGTGCTGAACGAGTCGTGTGTTGTTGAGAGGTCGAAGGGGGTTGATGTTGGTGCTTCACCGGGGTACTTTGATCGGTAGTAGCGGAGCTCGGCCTCCATCTGGGCCATCTTGTCCTTGTAGGCCCTCATGTTGGCCTCGAGCTCGTCCTTTTCGTTTTGGAGGACCTCGTACTCTTGTCGCTTTCGCTCACGTGAGTTGTGTGCGGCGAGACGATTCCGCTTTACACGCTCGATGCGTCGCTGCTCCTTCTCGTCCTCGGTCTTTGCGCGCTTTCGGGGCGGCAGGCTGGTCTTTGGCTCAGGCAGGACCTGGCCCCATGACTTTCGCTTCTTGACTGGCTTTGAGGCGCTGCTCTCTGGGGCCGGTGTTGATGAGGGTTCTGATGACTTGGAGGCGGAGCGTTGTGGTGAGGGCGAGTGGTCGCAGTTCTCAATCATTTCCATCTTGATGGTTGTGGGCATCATGGTGTCTGATGCCTGTTGTTGTTGGTGTGATGATGTGGCTGATGGAGGTGGGGCGAGGGGTGTTGATGTGATGGTGGATGTGTTCATAGTGTGGGAAAAGAGAGAAGAGTCGAAGGTGTGCTCGGCCATTGCAGTAGTAGTAGTAGTGAGCGTGTGCGGGGACTTGTGGGCATAGTGGGTGGTTAAGACTAGGACCCAGGCTGTGCATCGAAAAGGACAGAGTGGCATGTCTGCCACCTTTTAATAGGCAGCTGCCAAGCACCCTGAGTGACCCCGGTACGCTAGACCGCTTTGGGAAGTGCGCTGGTACCGTAAGCCCGATGCACACCCCTACGCTAGGAACTCAGCCGCGGGCCGCGACTGGTTTCACCACCACCCTATCACCCTCCCCCCAAGTCCGTCAGGGGCCTGCGCTGCTGCTGCTGCCCTCGTCCTGCTCCACGACCTTACACCTCCAAGCCCTGGGCCACTCTTCGCATTCATGGGTCGCTGCCCCTCCGCCAATGCCGCCCTGCAGCGCCGCTGAGAGAGGCGGTATGCGTGTGTATGCACATGTACGGCCTCGCTGACCCAGCCCCCAGAGCAGTCGAGGCCGAGTACGAGCTCGATTTAGCTCTTACCGGCCCACCTGTGTGCTGTGTCACCCACTAGACGGCAGTGGCAACGCGAAACAGACCAAAGCTGGCCATGTCGTAAGAGATGCCGTCAGCAAAACCCAACTGGCCCTCCCTGCCACTCGGCCCTCGATCTTGGGGCCAGCCTTCGCAGTCACGCACCCACCTGCATTATCGCCCTTAATATCTGCGCATTTACTTGTACTGTGTAGATAACATGTGCGGTCCGTATAGATGAAGACCCTGGCTGCGTTTCTTCTCGAAGCATCTGTACCCCATATTTGCAATCTACTCGGCCGGTTCGCTAGCCAGTCCAACCACCAAGCCTCCTGTCCCCACACTGCTTCGCAATCTATCTCACCTTCCAAAGTGCGGCCTATTGCCGGAAGATTTGCGCTACCCTAGTACGGACCCTTTGCTTCTCCAAGTAGGTACGAGTAGCAGCATGCAATGCACCCCTCGTCCCTACTACTCTATCGCTGCAGGAGACTGAAGCTGTCACACGAGACCCGTTGCCATCGGACCCCTCTTGAAGCAAAACGTCCCCTTCTGCCGGAATCTGGGGGGCATGGTGGCTTCCTTGGTGCCTTTTGGCCCATGTGAGACGAGCGGCTCTCCGGCTCCGGTCAGGGCACCACCCACCAACCAGCAACCTTCCTAACTAATGTACCCTTGACATGTGCTGCTCATTCAACCGCCGGCACCGTCTCTGAATCCGAAATTGCTGCTGCACTCGCCGTGATCCCATGGTCCCGTCGCCACCACACATTCCACTGCTTGTGCTCAAATCCCATATATTGTCTATCGGAGGCGTGCACAGCCTTGGTCTTGGCGTCCTATGGGGCGTTTCTTGTCATGAACCGTCGCACTGTGCTCCACCGCTCGACTCGTCACCGTTTCAGGCACCGGAATTCGGACCTATCGCATCTTCAGAAATGGCGCTGCCTCGAGCCTACCCTTCGACATGGCTCCGACGATCGCCCCGAAATTATCCACATGATACCATCGATAAATGGACGAAATAAACCGTAACAACAGCAATAATTCTACCGCCTATTCTGTGCCGCCGTCTATCTAATCATCGTATCGGAAAAAAAAACCATCACACAATAATGATGACTGACCTGATCGCCAATGATTACTGCCGAATCCTAACGCTAATAATAAGCACTCGATACTGCCGATGTCCTGATGTGTGGATGCAAATAGAATTTCCCGTGTTGAATCAACAAAGTCTACAGGATTGCTGCTGCCTACCCAGCCAATACCTCAACAAGCCAGCTCTCCGAGATGTCTCTGTGCGGAATTTTCCACTGTTGAGCCATCCAGCCGTAAATGCGCTCTTGTCATGAAAGCGTCAGCATTCCACACATGCAACCACTGACCAACATCCCAAGAACAATCAGCCCCCTTTGTCCCCCTCGCCTAACAAAGCGCTCAACGCACCAGAACCACACACAAACGACGATCCATCGGCACTCCTCCTTGAAACGGAGGATCTCTTACAGGTATCGCGAGAACCCCAACAGCAAACAGTTCTGTCGTAGATCCAAAAGTTTAAACCCTTTCACCCTAGTCACTTGCTCCAAGCCCAGTTAACCCCGGACTGGTGTGAGATTACTGCGGACCCCACTTCCTTGTCCTTGCTTAGACCATGCGTTCCTACCTTTGTTAATGCAAAACAGTGCACGAGAAAGAAAGAGCGGTATAGTAACGTCTTGCTAGCGTGAGCATGGCTGTCGCGTTACTTACTTTTATGCTGTAGTCAGACATTTTTCTATGCAGCGATACAGTCGTAAACTTTGGCCAACATCAATAAAGTTTTTTTCTTTTCTTTCTCCTTTGCAAAGACATAATTGTTTTCGCAACCGGCGGGAAAAAAATATCACGCGACTGTGAGTACACAATGTAAATTTGCCACTTGCGGAGATCCTCCGTTGAACATACATCTTTTCAAACTTTTCTTGCTTACGGTAACGTCACAAAATGAAGATAACAAAGAAAGAGCGGAGACGATATTTCCGTAGTAGTGAGATCATTCACCCGCTGATTACACAATAAGAATAAGCGGTCCACATTGCTCACGCAATACGCTTTCCGCACTCCGTTCTTTTTCCGTCTACATTTTCCAGCCCACATTATGCACACGCGGTCCACATTCTTAATCCTTCCTACCCCTTGCTATGTAGCTTCCCATACGTATAATCTGCACTCCTGTCAGCTCTCCGGGCAAAATGCGCCACTGCCTTGGGATATCTGAAAAACCAAGTGTGATTTGCACAGTTTGATTTTTCGGCTTATATCAAGATATATTTATATACGTGGTAGTAAAAGAGAGAATCAACATAACATTTACCAGCGCACATATCAATAGGTTTACTGAGTGTTATTCTTGTGTGATATTCTCGATTGCACTCATCAGCAAAAAAAAGCGAACTGCAATGCACGAAGAAGTCATATCCTCTTTCTTGCTTCCAATAATACGCTGTTAAACAAAATAACACCAATGAAGCCCTCATGTTCACGAAGTGCAAACATAATCCACGCCAAGCTGACACTATCTAACTTCATCGCTCCAGATAAAACTACACCCCGTTTCCAACTGATGATCAAGCTCATTAATAGTGTTGGAAATTAGATAATAGAGATGTACAATGAAGCTCGTTTTCTTTCCAATATATATCGGAGCAAAGATTACACATCTTTCAACATGTCATAATCAATTAAACATCTTGAAGTGAAAGATCTCAAAAACACATTCCCCTAACTCCCTTTTTTTTCACGGGACTCGGTAGCAAGATCAACAGTATCTCACAAACCAGAGCAGCAGCAGCAATTTTACTCTAGATAACCCAGTGCCATACTGTATGCATGTTCTAAGGAATATCCGGAACCTCGAAACACCAGAATCGCCATATCGGACATCTCCAAGCGCAACATAATCACACAACTCGACAACAAGGTCAACCGCCATTATTATTCTCTTGTGAATGCACATAGTATTCCCCACACTTACGAATAACTATAGTAGTTTACGTAGCCCAAGGTGCCACATTTGGTATATTCCACTCCCCGAATTCACGCCTTCAATGAGAGACGCCCCGAAAAGATAAAGAATCTGTTTAAAAGAAGAAGAAAAAAAAGATCCACAGCGCAACACAACTTCCCCTCAATCAATGCTTTTTCAAAGCGGCCCGCGTTCCCTAAACCGGGACGCCTACAAACCCAATCTTTGGTTTCACCCTTGCACCATCCGTACTCTCGCCACCCCATTGACTCCGCCACTCCTGCTCTTCACGCTTGATTTGCGAGAAAGCTTCGAGTTCCTCGGGCTTCATGTGCTTTTCATCTTCGGCATCTAGCTTGGGCAGGCCGTTGATGCCGACGTCGATGAAGTCGCCGTCGGGACCTGGGATGCCGAGGCCAGCAAAGGGAGGCTGCTGGAAGACGGTGTCGACGACGAGGTATTTTCTGCGGACAAGAGGGGGCACGTCGGTGTCTTCGGGGGCGACTTCTTCCCAACGTGCGTGGGTTGGTTGTGTGACCTTTGGGTAGCACATGAGGTTGGTGTGTGGATCGTAGATTCCTGAGAGGTTTGCTTTGCGGAGCTTGGAGAGGCTCGAGTTGAATCGACTAGATCTCGTTAGCTTTAGGGTCGTGGAATGGTGAACGTAGAAATCATTTGCTTACCTAGCTGCTGAGCCGTGCTCGAATTGCCAGTTGGCGGATGTGATGTTGACCTTTCGCTTTCCAGGCGCAGGCTTTCCGTTCGCTGTTGGCACACTGGGCACGCCGGTGTGGTAAACACTACTGGCACCGTGCCAGGCAACGTACTGGTTCTTGTTGTATGGCTCGCCTGGAGGTGGTAGTCGGTCATTGGGGTCCGCAAGCTCGCCCTCGACTGCGCCATTCTCTCTCGCTGCCGTGACGTAGTAGTCGTCAATGATCCTCTTGCCACCAATAATGATGCGCGCGCCGAATTCTCTGAAGACGGAGCGCGCAGTGACAACACCAATAGCACGACCCTTGTATGAGTGGGGAATAATCTCGCGGTCAATGAGATCCCTCTTCTCAGTGTCGTCTATGATGATCTTGTGGAGTTTCATGTGCTTGGTGAAGAACAGATAACTGTCCCTGAAACCACAGCATCGAGCGGGCTCGGTCGACAACATGTACTGCCTCTCTCCTCTGCCTCTAATAGTGAAGATGCGCACTCGATAGTCCCGTCCACCCATGAGATTGCCTAGTTTGTCGACCTTCTTCTCGCCCTCTTCGTCTTCAGGTAGATCGACCTCGTCGTTGACAACATCCATCATGGTTCCCTCCTTGTCGATGGGGACGCGGGTCGTATGCGACTGCCCTCCCTTTGGCGGTCGTCCTCGACCTCCTCCAGACGGCCGTCCACGCTTACGCTTAATAGGCGTACCGCCTTCGGAGTTGTCTGGCTCTCCGGCATTCCAGTCCGGCGGCCTGTTCTTAGGAGGTCGACCAAGTCGCTTCTTACGCGGGAAAGGCTGGATGACTGCAGGCGATGGTGAACGTTCAGAAGGCGCGGCTTCCTCGTCGCTTGCTTGTGCTACCGATGCGGCCTCCTCCTCTTCCTCTTCCTCCTTGGGGGTCTCGGCGCGCGACTCTGGGGGATCTATCATATCTTCATCGCTATCTTGCTGCGGTGTTGCGCTGCGAACGGGCGTGCTGCGACGCGCTGCAGCTCGAGAAGGGCGTCCGCGCGCCATTGTGTCGCAACTGTACTGTTTGTGTGGCGCTATGCAGACTATAGTTGTGGAGCCGAATTAAGTGCGACTCGGATGATGATGGCGGCTATGACATCGAGTGGAGGGCGATTGCGCTGCTCGGTGGTTGAGCACTGTAGTGCTGTGGACCGCGACGTGAAGGAGCTAGACAGGGATCATATGCACAGTCCGCGCGCGTCACGTGCCTATCTAGTCTTCCATATCGAGTAGTCAGGATGGATCTCCTTCCAAGTGCTCTTACTGCCGACTCACAATTACTTGCCATTTTCACTATTCCAAAACAACACCTTATTGTTGCGGTAATCGTGAACCGCTCCCCGGTGAGCATTGGATTTCATCAATGATCATCACAACTTCCTGTTTAAAGCCGTACAAGATGGTCTGTTGGTAACAGGCTAATTGATTTTCTTGTCGGCAAGCATACTAATAGAACTTGCGATTCAAGCATACAAGGGAGCCTGATAATTCGCTGTTGGAGTTGATCTGGAAATCATGACCCAGGCTCACATACAACGGTCAAGCAGGACCGACCATGATTGTTTACAGGCATGGCCCAGAGTTCAAGAGCTACACGAGTGACTACCACCATCTCAGGCCATCTTACAGTATCCTCCACCGCACTCAGCCAACATCTTGATACCATCCATCAAGTCTTTGGCGTCAGCAGAGCACCCCATCCATTCATCATGCACTTCGATCTCCTCAGCCTCAAAGCCAGGAAGAGCATTTCCCAGCTCCTATGCAGGAAGAACGATACTGAGTGAGTGTTTCATCCTTCTGATTTCACTCAGATATGCTGATCATCCTGAGGAGCAACTTGTCTGGCGTCGATCGTAACCTGATCGAGAGGGGGACAACTCCAGGTCCCTCACCAGACAAAGCTTCCGTCCGACCAAACGCAAACGATTCGCCGTCGAGCAACGAGAGTCCCTCAAGGCGCAAGGGTCTTGTAGGGTCACTGAAAGAGAACAAATTGCGAAGCATCAACTCTTTACGGAGTCTGCGATCACCAACCAAGGCGAAGCAACCCGAGGTAGAGACTTCGCCTTGCGCTGATGTGGGTACCGCTCGACCACTGGTTTGAGAAATTTACTGATTGTATACTCACTAGAGCCCTCGCACTCCAATGCCCCGCCCAAGGTCGTCTCTTCTCCTCAGTTTCCAAGAGTCACCGGTCGATGAGCCCTTATTTGACTTAAGTCGCACGGACTCGACCGATTTTGGCCATGAGTTTTGCTATTCGTCACCACTGCCTATCCCTTCATCAGAAAATCAGAAGCCGCAATCATTTGACTCGTCCTCTGCTATACCTGATGGCACTATCCCTTCTTCGCCAGCTCCACTCCGGAGGCTCTTAGACCAGGACCAGAATGAAGATTTTCCATCACCAATGTTCGGCCCGGCATTCGACCTGGATTTAACTTGCGTGGACTTATTGGCTCCCCTTCAGGATGATATGCAGGAGTCTCACCAGATCCAAGGCACTTCACGAGAAATGACTGCAATCGTCCAAGCCGCCGCAGAACATCGCCATGTTCCAACCAGAAGTTCTGAAAGCGAACAATCCAATACTGACAACATCACGGAATTGGTCAATGATCGTCGATTCATGCAAGAAGACTCCGCCGTTCACGAACTGACGGAAAAGTTTGATCAGCACTGCCTTAATACGAATGCAGGCACGACAGACCCTTCTAACAATGTGTTGATGATCATCGGCAAGGACTACATGTTGAGAGTCTTTCACAATGGAGATCTCAAACGCCGCATCCGTATCGCGGCATATAACGGCCACGCCTATGCCCCTAACAACGAGTTGGAGATGATTTTTGCCCGTCGTGAGGAAGACTTTGCTGCGGCGGAAAGGATATTGCCTGAACTCGACAGATTCGTTGTGCTGAATGGGGATATGCTTGGAAACACGAACAGGGAACTGGTGCTCGATGAGGCTCTTGCAGAAGGCATACTTCCCGAATGGCTGGATCTCGACCTGGACATGGAGAGTACCGAGCGATTGCATAGCCGTATCAGCAACGCTGGCAAGCGACAGAACCGCGAGAGCACGTGGGGACAGCATGCCGGGCTCTACGACGGAACTGGATATGGAACGGGATCTAGCTCGCGTTCTTCGACGGCGGCCGAGACTGGGATGGACGATACTTGCCGTTATGTTGAGAAAGGCAATCCCGAGGACGATATTGCCGATATACTCCCTGGTGTTTACGAAAAGACCTATCCATGTCGCTCGACACCCGACTCGTCTCGCTAAGTTGACCCCGCGGGCATGGAAAAGAGCATTGCTGGATGAACTGGATACACTTTCGGGTCTGAAAGCATGATGTCGTGTTTTCCGCCACCATGCTCAACATACTCGGTCACCGAGTTATCGCTAAGCAACAGAATTAGGATAAAAGGGAGCATGATGAAAAAAGCATTCGACATCATTAATAGCACGCAGATATTCGGGTCCGCACCTGCGACGTTCCACAGTTATATTAGATAGTATCAATGCAGCCATTACCAAACTGCGCTCTGATTCTGATGCATTACATGTTGGGCTCATTCTCACCCTACAGAAACGGGCATGCGGGGGCTGTTTTGGGTTTCCAAACTCTCTGGTGATGGCACCACCCGCCTTACAGGCTCTTACATCAACAGCAGCACAGAAAGTAAAGCAGCGAGCTTTTCGCACGCAGGCAGCCGAGTCGATCATCCGAGTCTTGCAGCGGATAGTACGACAAGGCGTGCACCAAAGCAGTAAAGGCGCAGCTCCAGAATGCGATCCTTACCGTTGTAATCAGGCCATGTCGGCTCATGACCACTTATACCCGAGTTTGAATGGGTAGAAGTGGGCTTTGACTAACCCCTTGCACCACTCACGACAAAGAGCAACGCGTAGCCGCGGTCCCCTCTTTTTCCACATTGCCTCGTACGATAACATGTGCTGTGTCGCTTCCTCCTACCACTGAGGGCAGACGGAAGGGGGAAACAGGAGCGCATGCTTTCCGTTTAGCATAGTAATCGATGAAGCGTGCGTGTATGGGTGTAAGTGGTCAGACTTGCGCATCGGCGCCGAAAACCGACTACCGGGACACTCTTTTAAAGGTGACCTGTTAGCAAGTGCGTATGGTATGCGATTCATAGTCAGCAGTAAAGAAAAGAGATTCGGCCCTGCTATTCTTTTGGTTTGCTCTGCCCATTTGACCATTTTCTTTGCTTTACTACGTACCCCTCATTTAAACTGCCGATACCCCACGCGGAGAAGCAGCCAGATTAGTAGGTAGCCATGGCTGTCAGCGAACAGCCTCCTATCTCCGACAACACCGACACCGTTATACTGGGCTGCGGCATCATAGGCCTGTGTACTGCCTACTATCTGACCGAGGCCGGTAAAACCAATCCACAAAATGTGCACATTGTCGATTCCAGTGCCGAGTTGTTCCATTGCGCGTCGGGACTCGCGGCGGGGTTCTTGAGTGCTGATTGTATGTACCTGGGGCGGTGTGCTGCATCTTAGAAGTCTCCAACACGCCCACAATTTCTTAATCCACCTCGAGTTCGTATATCTAATTAATAATTTCTCCGTTCTAGGGTTCGCACCATCCGTATCCTCCCTCGGCACTCTGTCCTTCAAACTCCACTCCGACCTCGCACAAGCACACGGCGGCCGCACAGCATGGGGCTATTCCTCTTCAACCGGTATTTCCCTCTCGCAAGACAGCGAATCGGCCATTGCAGGTAGCGGCGAAGATTGGCTAGAAAATGGAACAAGCAGAGCACAAGCAGCGGGTCACAACAAACCGCGGGAAGAGCAGGTCACTCGCCCAGGATGGCTGCGACGCACACAAGAAGGAACCATGGAAGTCATTAGTCGAGATGGAACGACAGCGCAGATAGACCCATTGAGGTTCTGTCAGTGGGTACTGAAAGAGGTCAAGGCAAGGGGCGTAACCATACATCAACCTGCACGAGCAACGGGTGTGATTCAAGACTCCGACGGTGTACTAAGTCGTGTACGGATACAACAAGGCGACGACGCCGAGTCCCAAACCGAGCGTAAGACTCTCCCCACACAAACGTGCACCTACCAATTGCACATATACTAACTATGTAAACCCAGTACCATGCTCCCGCCTCGTAATCGCCTCCGGCGCCTGGTCCCCCCGCGTCTTCACAACCCTCTTCCCCAGCTCCAAATCCCGCATCCCCATCTCCCCACTCGCAGGCCACTCCCTGCTCGTCCGAAACCCATATTTCAACCCCACAGACGCTGACACCGAAGCCTGCCTCGCCATCTTCGCAACCGATACGCTCGGCTTCTCGCCAGAATGGTTTGCGCGACTCGGCGGCGAGCTGTACCTTGGGGGTCTGAATAGTACGACTGTGCCGCTGCCGGATGTCGCGACGGATGTAAGGCCGAGTGAGAAGGCGATTGAGCAGTTGAGGCAGTGTGCGCAGGTTATGATGGTTGCGGTGCCCGAGAAGGAGATGGAGGTTTTGAGGGAGGGTTTGGTATGTTTTATTTTTTTTGCTTTTCCTAATCCTCCCTCTTGCATATGTGATGCTAATCGTTCTGCTATGTATAGTGTTTCCGTCCGGTAACATCGAGCGGTCGACCGATCGTCGCGCGGATACCAGACGAGAAACTGGGGGGCCTCAGGACGAAAGAAGAGGCCAAGGGAGGCGTTTTTATCGCTGCGGGACATGGTGCTTGGGGTATTTCGCATGCTCCTGGTACGGGATTGGTGCTTTCGGAGCTGATGCTTGGACGGCCGACTAGTGCGAAGGTGGAGGCGTTGCAGTTTCCATTGTAAAATTGTCGCTATGTAAAACTCTGTAAGGTTGGGCATTGAGGTGTTTATGAAAAAAGAAAATAGGGTATTATGATATATGATTTGATGTATACAAGAGTTTTCTTCACCCCTGGGGGAATGTGCTTACGGCTATGCAATAGGGTGCTCAAGTAGTAGTGACGAATCAATCAGAATATTCGAGCTTGTGACAGGGATGTTTTGCAAGTTGATGACTTGATCGCGTCAGAGAAAACATGGCAGCTGTGTATGATCCATATCACGTGAAACCTGGAAAAAGATGGATAGTAAAGTAGCATATATCTTCAATGAATCGCTGCCGTCACATACGTCAAAGAGTCCTAACCCATCAATGTCATCTCAGCATCTAATTGAGTTCTTTTGTATAAGATGCATAGTATGGAGGGCCAGTAAATGTTTAGGACTTGAATATTCGAATCTTCAAGCATTTGAATTTAGGGTAAGGGGAACCAAATTCAGTGTATCCAGGTAGAAGAAAATCTCCATTGAAAACTGTCACACGTTTTTTTTTTCTAAAGGGCTGTGGTGTATTTTTGCCAGCACACCGCGGTTTAGAGCTGGAAGAAAGTGGGTTGTACGGCGCTAGGGCGTCTACAATGTTTATTTGGAGCGGCATTAGCAACGAGTGATGTAAAGATTCCAATCGTACGACGATTTGCTGGTGCAAGGCATCTGTGAGCAGGTGGAGAAATAGAGTATGGTAGAGGAACTAGGGACTGGTATATAAATAAATGGTATTGAGTGTGTTAAGAAGCATGGAATGAGAGAAACAATTAGCTAAAAGTGACTATAATACATTCGACATAACGAAACAAACTCCTCAGTATATCCATGCTCCCGGTATCCTGCTTCTTGGTATCTTTTGACCACTTCGTGTGCGTTCTTTGCGAGCTTTGGCAGCCATGCGGCGTTGGAAGTGGACGTTCCGCTTGGCTTCCCATTCTTTGTATCTCTGTGGCCACCAGCCATCGTCGAAATCAAAGAATGGCCATCCCCGGCCATACTTGGCTTCAACTGTCAAGGACTGGTACTCTGAAACAAGCAGATAACCACATGCTTCTTCGTCCAATTCCCACTCAAAGCCAAGCTCCCACTCGCCCGTTTCAAGAGCTCGAAATACAACTCTTCTATCATTATGATGAAGCAAGCTTTTGAGCAAGGCTTCCGAACCAAGATTTGCAATCTGATTACTGACAAACTGCTCCACATTGACTCCTGAGTTTGATAGCCATTCGAGAAAATCGCCCCCTACTTCGAAAGAAGTTTCGCTCCTCGAACAGAGCCTGAAGAGACTTTTGAGCAGAGAACCTCCTCCTAGCTGTAAATGATCAAATACATCTGATTTTACATCAAGACTATCATACTTGGCTAGGAAAGTTTGTGAGGCATACTGCTTTCCACTCATCATTGAACAAAACGCTTCAATGACAATAAGTTGTGTTCTTAAGGCATCTTCGCGGAGGGGAATACCTTTGCTTTGTTGATACAGCCACTGAATCATCTTAGATTCTTTGGGGGCAAAACACCAACCCCTTAGATAAAAGTCGAGATCTACCGATAACTCCGTGTCTTCAAGTACATAACGACATATGGTGATTCTGTCGTGGGTCAGAGAAGGTTCACCCCAGGATAGTGCATATCGCAAAGGAGAATTCCCCCAAATATTGCGGCTTTGTTTTAGGCCGAGCCTTAGAAGCAATAGATAGATATCTGCCCTAGAATAGACTGCAGCAATCTAGATCATTTATCAGGAACGCTTTAAGAAGGTGAGCATGAGGGTCTTACATGAAGCAAAGATTTCCCAGAACAATCGCGCGAGAATGGGTGTATCACCCCGCGATGAAGCAAGTCTTGAAACTCTTGGATTCCACCATTTTCCATGGCAGAATGAATATCGCTTGGAAATTCGTCAACCACCGGAAATGTGCTGAGGCTCGGCAACATTACACCGAATGACCGGCGCTGAATCCACGTCAGTCCGTAACCGAGTACGCTCCAGAACAAAGTTGTCTCATAGTCTTCAGAAACGATGGGTTCATGGTCATATTCGGAGCCTGAACTCCTTTGCTCCAAGTTTCCTGGCATACGTCGAACTATTTTCCGCCGATGTACCCCTAGTCTTCGAAGTGACCAATGGACTGGTACTACTGATAATGAAGCACGCGTAGTTCTCGTGGTCGATAACGAGGCTATATCCTCTTTAGAGGATACAATCGCAGATTCGCTGTCCGGGATGGGAATTTTCATATAGCTTGGACAAATGGCTTCGTTGTTGTTTTGGTTTTTGAGTAATACAGGGCCAAGTTGCATTCTAACATGAACAACCACTCAGTATAATCTTATTAATGATTAACCTTGTTGGAAACTTACAAGATGGCTCCGCAGTTCGCACCGAGGCTGGCATTTAGAAATCCGATTTCTCTCTCGATTCGCTTTTCAAAATCTTTAACATCCTTTGCCTTGAGACTGAACCTCAATCCGGTTTTGAGTTTATTCATACGTGTGCCAGCTTTCGATGTTGTGGGAGTATACTTATCGACCATCGCATGGAATGGCTCAAGTATCTTCTCACAGCTCTTCAGACATTTGAAGATCGTCATTGAGGGCATCGGAAAATTTTCTGCCTGTAATGATGTCTGCTGTTCCGTCAGGGCGCGGACGTCTTCCAACAAGGCTTCAAGACGCTCCAGTAAGTCCACCAAACGTTCCAACTCTTGTTGTGCATCCCTGACATTGCGAATGAAGGTCTTGATGATCACGATGGAGTCAATGAGCTGTATTGATAGGGAGGCAACAGCCATGCCACTAGCAACACAGGAAAGAGCCTCCATGGTCAACGATATCGGTCAGCTTAGCTTACAAGACAGAAATATAGTAATGAAGAGTAAGACGAGAACAACGCATGATTTAGGGCTCAGCTGCTGGAAACATAGGGCACAGTAGTTCAGCCTCGCCCCGGCCTGTGCACGGTATACATGTTGGTGGCGGTGCATGCAGATGCGCTCTCTCTTTTTCTGTATGCAATAGTTGATACAGCTGTATGCGTCGCGAAGCGCTTAAAGGAGGTGATACAACTCGCAATATAATTGTTGCCGATCAAAGGTAGATCAATACCCGGCAGTCCAGCAGCCAAACAAAAGCTTGAAATTGAGCGCCGAAAAGTGAACAGTACTCCTGCATTAGGAAGAAGGTGGTTGACGAAGTAAAAGAACGAGTGTCCACCTTCCTATTAGATCCTAGCCAACAACCCAACCCCCGAAGCGAGTCTCAGCCTTGTCACCAAAGGAAAGAGCACCACCCACCCTCCCGCTCTTTCCCCCACATATGCAAACAGAGAATAAACACCCCAAGTCCACATACAGGCAAAAAAAATCCAAGCAAGCACACAAAGTACCCTGATAATATAGAAAGCACATTTGCATTTCCTCAATCCATACACAACGCATACCTAGTACCTACAAGATATACAAACTCTCAGTTTCGCATCATGGGGCTCCCCCCCCCCCAACCACCTAATTCTCTGCACTGGCATGCAGCAGCAATTCCTCCTCCTGCTGTCCATCAAAACTACACCAAGCCAATGAATTTTTTTAAAAAAAACGCCAATCAAATGCTTAGCCAGAAAGTTGAACAATCCCCAAAACACACAAACACACACACACATCAAAAACACCATAGAGTTTTTTAACTACAAAAATTCCAGACGTTGTTTGTTTTTGGTGTGTTTTCGAGGGCAAAACTATACAAAGTTCATAATCATTTTGCTCTCACCCCACTTTAATACCTTCCCTCTCACACGCTTCTCTCAATCGTTCTTACTTCTCCCTTTGAAAATGCGATTTGCAAAAGGAACATAAAGACGACCAGAAGAAGAAGAGAAAAAAAAGATCAATAATCCACTTTTTGTTGTTGATGATCTGTTGTTGCTCCTATATAAAGAAGGTAGCCCCTCCCGAACCAGGCTAGCACCTGGGGTCTATATAAAATATATAAAGTAAAAAAGGTTTCATTTCAAACATGGACACGGCAAGCTCCGGTCCTCCTGAAAGGGGGTAATCATTGAAGAAGCGAAAAAAAGACAAGCAGTTGTTTGAAAAAAAAACACCAAAAGATGATGATGGATAAAAAGTTGTCGTCATGAGTGGGCAGAAAATAACAGCCACAATGCCTATACACAGGAGAAAATTGAATGGCTAGCAATGCTTCGCAAAGAGACTGGTAAGCAAAGGTCCTCAAGTTGAAGAGAGAGACAGAAGGGAGATGCGGGGAAGGTTGTTTGAATCCGGTTTCTCGATACGATGGTGGAGACACACACTCGTCATCAAAGCCTGCTTTGCTAATGGATGCGAATCATGGCTTGACGTTGAGGGGCAGCAGACAGAAGCGCAATGGCGATGGTGACGAGAGTAGTCAAGAGTCACAGGATGCTGCATGAATTGCCCGAGGACCTGGAAAAAGGTAACCTGTTAGCCGCTTTGCAAAGATAAAAAGACGCCCACAAAGGTTGTGGTGTTGTAATGGAAGCAAGGACTTTGTGAATCTAGGCTCGGACGGACTCACGCATATCTGTTGCGTCATGGTGACGAGGACAACGGAGATAATGCTTGTCTCGGCGCAACAGGCTCTCGGCATCAGCTGCACCAAAACGGGGCCATAAACGTTGCGACGCACGTAGCAGAAGCCGACATGCGAGATGTCCGGAGCCCGGGATACCAGGATTCAGGGAATGTGTGCGCATGCGCAATGCAGGCCGGGTAAAAGAGAGCTAGACAACTTACCAGCGCTGCCCGCGGATCCTACCAATCCACGAGTACACAATCTTGAGGCGCTCGCGGACCCGTTCTGTTTGCAGCAAAATGTACTTTTCCTCTTCCACAATAGGTACGACGGAAGCAAACCAATATGGAAAAATGGCCGGATCCTCTGGTGGCTCGCCGTAAACCTGGATAATTCGCTCGCGGAGCCAAGGTGCGCTAGCTTCCCTCATCTCTCGAACAAAGGCTGTGCAGCTATCGAGCAGTTGTTGTGTGGATAAGGTTTCAATGGCAACTTCCGTGGGGAGCTGAGTCTGCGGGTGATCGCGGAAGAACGCTTCAGCATAGTCACGTGCCATGGTGGTTTCGCGCTGCTCTAGTATCGCTTCCTCGGCAAGAGAAACATCCTCAACACGTTCGATGCGGCTGACATGATATCCATCAAGCATGCCGTGCGCTCTCACCTTGAACCGGCCTACGCCGCGTGTTTCGATGAAGCTACGCCCATCGCGCAAAAGCTCGTAGTTGACAATTTCCAGTAGTGTGCCGTATTCCAGAAAAGCAACCGAACCCAGATCGCCTTGTGGAGCGCGTGTTCGGTTGTACATGACCATACCAAACTGTCTATTGCCCTCGATGACACGTCGCATCATAAGTCGGTAGCGGGGCTCAAAGACGTGAAGAAAGGTGGGCATGGATGGAAGCGACAACGTGCAGATGAACAGTGGAACGTTTAGCACGTTGTCGCCCGCCTGCTCTTCCGCCTTGAGGGCATCTGCACGAGCACCTACCAAGTCTGGGCAAAGTCCATTCAACAGAGAGTTGAGTATGACGTTGCTTGACTGGTTCTGTAACGAGGCAGGGACATGCAGGCCTCGTCGACAAAATGGGCAAATGCTGGAGTGATCCATGACGCGGGCAAGACAACGGCGGCAAAATGTATGACCGCACGACGTTGTTGTAGGGTCCAGCATCAGGTTGTAACAGACGAGGCAGTCTAGCTCCTTGTGGATTACTTCCCTTAGGCGTTCCAATAGCATCAGGTCGAGGTGCTCGTAATCGTCCCCACTTGCCGATAGTGACTGGTAGCGGATCTCGGAAGTGTACCGGAGGTTGCCCAGGTCAGCCATGGTAAATGCAGACGCAAGATGCCCGCCGTGCAGTTCCTGTTGGTGGCCTTGGCGTACAGACGTCTCCTTTTCCTTCTCGTCCATGGATGCATCGTCTTCAGGCTGGAGCAATTCAACGAGAAGTGTCGGAGTGGTTTCCGTGGTTGCGGTATGCTTGGTTATTTCCATCTTGATTAGGTCCATCAATTTGGCCAGAGTGACGTCGACAGAACACTCCGCCGAGGCGTGTTCGGCCCCGCAACCCAGCAATGGACATGCAATGCCCATGAGACGGTCTGGTGTATTGGGATATGATATGTTGGTGCGAGGTTGTGGAGGCGGGAGGCAGCCGCGGCAGATGGTATGACCGCAGGGCAGGGTGACCGGGGTGCTCAGAGGCTTGGAGCATCGTGGACATTGGATCAGACGAACGAGTTGGCGGGCATCGCGGTGGGCGTCTAGGGCTACGGTGTCGGAAGCCTCTGTGGAGCGGGCATTTTGGCACATGAAGGCCGGTGCAGAGAGTTGAGGCTCGAACGAGTGCTCGACGCTATCAAGGATGGAGCACCCTTTTGTCCGTTGGCGATTCATGTAGTAGATGCGCTGTGTTGTGCAATGGCTCCGACAGCCATGTACAGTGGAAAAGCCCTTGTAGTGGGTGGGGAGCGGGCCGGGAGGGGGGTGGGGTGGATGGTAATGGGCGTGTGCAGTGGGCGAAGTTGGCAGCAAGGCTGGTGGTCTCGAGGATAGTAAAATGCTCAAGACAAGCAGCGCGCGTGATGGTGCTGAGCCGGATGACGACTGCGGCGGCAGGTGCAGCGGGGGGTGGCAGTGGTGCTTGTGTTGGTGGTGGAGGAGGAGGAGTCGGGGGAATAAAGGGCCAGTCTTGAATTGGCAGACTGCGGCGGTCAAGTGTTTATTGTTATAATACAAGCACAAGCAGGGCTGCGTGGCGTGGGGGAGGGTGCGAGCAAGAGTCGCGACGCAGCGAGGGAGCGTGAGGGTAGTAGTAGGAGCGGCAAAGGGAAGAGCAGAGGGCCATGTTCAAATGGGGTCGAGTTGCACTGGTCATCCATGCTGCGACGGATAGTTTGCAAAAAGATCGGCGATGTTGCTCGCGCGCCGGGCTCGTATCAGGTCGAGAGAGGCTGGCGGCCGATTTCTGTGTCAGCTCTGGGGTTCTCGGATCGAGAGACAGGCCGTCATCGGGCGCAGGGCTAGGCCAATCCGGGGCCCGCTTGGTATAAAAATTGCACGGTCCAACTGCAGAATGCATCAAACGAAGACGACTGACGACTTGCTTGTTTTGCACGCCACCTGCACCCCGACTCGTGTAAGTAGAGTATCCCGACCGACCGCAGCAAACCACCGTGCCGCGGCTCATTTGCCCTCCCGTGGCCCTGTGTCCGGGAAGATGGAATAGTAGCATGTCGGGCTATATTGGCCTGTCCTGTCCTGTCCTGTCCTGTTTGTCAGCAGCCACCAAGCAATTCCAAGTCCAGCTCCAGCCAGCTCAACTTCCAGCAGCACCAGCACTGCCATGTCATGTCCATCTCGGCCGCGCGACCCGCGCTGAACAGACATGAATGGAGGCATTGCCGGAGCACATTGGCCTATCCACTCTTGGGGCCGCATAAGTTTTGTCGACAATGTCTACAAGCAGCGACGACGGGCTTGCAAGCGTCATGGACGTCGAGTCTAGCAAGACACCAGCCAATCAACATCTGCGCCCGCTGGCACTGCCAAACGTCAAGCCCATGCCTTTCCATGTGCCACACGCCCGCCAAGCATGCGCTTGCAGACGCCTGGCCGCCGCAAAGGACCCTGTACATCCCCCAAAGGGTCCGATAGTCGTGACGACTTGCATTCACCATAAACGGCGGGGCAGCTGCACCCCTCTTACACCCATACTACACACTAACTCCTTTTGCGCCAAGTCGCGCCCAAACCACACCCCCCGTCCCCTCAGCTATCCCTCCTGCTATACCTAGTAGCATATCCATACACACATGTACTACACATACATATTAACCCCTCCCACATCACTCGCTCATTTCGTCTTGCGTAGTCCTGCCCGTGGCAAACCTGCTTGCATTTACTCATTCAACTCACTCGCTCAACCTGACTGTGCCTGACTATAGCGCCGCCCCCTCTCCCCCCCCCATCAACCCGTGCCCCTCGCCAGAAATAACCGAAAACAGCACCAGCCTAGTGCGCTTGCTTCTCCTTGGCAGCCTCCGTAGACATAGCGCATCGGCAAACTCCATGGCTGTATGTAAAACAAAAGCACCTGATCCATGCTTCTCGCTCGGCTCTACAAACACCACTATCGTACATCGACATCCCTGTACATACATACACAACGCTCCTCAACGCCCAAGTCCCATCCCTCGGCCTCGGTTTCCTGTCAACGCTACCATGCTCTACAATGCCCTAGTTGCGCCATTCACACCCCCAAGACTCGCTTCCGTGCTCTCTTCGGACTGGCTGCTTGCCTCGTCTTCAGGCTCGTCTTCCTCTTCCAGCACAATCTGCTCCAGCACCCGCTTATCAAACAGATCTAGTATGAACCGGCACGCTGGAAGCCGAAAATGATGTGCTTCTAGTACTTGCATCACCTTGTGGAAAATGGCCGGCTTGCTGAAGCCTGGTGCCTTTCTAGCCTTGATACTAAATGCCCACGCGTTAGCTCCTCTGCACTCACTCATCGTACGTTTTTGTTGCACAACAGCAAGTCACTTACGCTTGCAGGTCGCTGGCTGCCTTCTTGGCAAGCACAGTGTTGCCCAAGTCCGTCACGAGTTTGAGAATGCGCGCGTTGACCGGGTCCTCATCTGTGACTGCAACCTTGATCTCCGCTTTGGGGTTCCAGCTCATCTCTTCTGCCTGTGCCACCCAGGGTCCCATCTGCAGAACCATTAGTGCATTTTCTTCCGAGAAAAAGAAACTCCGTTACTGACCGTGAAGAGTTTGTTGAAGTCCAGGGGCAGACAAAAGCCTAGCGCTTCTCCTGAATCATTGACTACGCCATCCCAACCATGTTCCAGCAGAATCTCCTGCCCGTGAAGACTCCTTGATATCAGCCCTAGCACATAGAAGGCTGTCCCTCGGAGCGACATGACCTCCGACTGCTCGGCAATCTGCACAATCCACTTGACCACGTCCGAGTTCTCCAAGAATGGCGCCCCCAGCTCCATGGACCCGACGTTGCCAACCGCCCATAGGCAGCCTTTGACCTTGAGGATAATCTCGGGGTCATCGTTTTCTGATGCAAAGTCTCGAATCGTCGCCGCGAATTCATCAAAGTGTCCTTTTTGTTTGAGGAGCTTGCATCCCTCCTTGGTTCTCGTTAGCTCGCGATAGAAGTGCGGCGGCACAAGACCATAGTCGGTCGGCTCAGGCGCCTCATCGTATGTTTGTTGAACCGATGGCTTCTCGGGTATGTCCGCAAGCGCGCGGGCCATGGACGCTTCGATGAGGGCCACATAGGTGTCATTTCTCCCCAAAAACCAGTCGTCCATCTCTCTCGTGATGTAATCCAATCCGTCCAGATAGTGGTAGCCTACCGAAGTTGACAGGAATCGGAGTAGCAGCGGTGCCCCAATCTCCCCCAAATGGTCCAGCGCTGGACGGCACTTGACCACAAACTCCAACGACTCCTTCTGATTGCAAGCCTCCTCGAGGATCTTGATCGCAACCTCGCACACTTCTACGTCCGGGTCGTAAAGCTGCGTCACCAGCAGTCTGATGGCCCATTCGGCTACACCGGCAGAACTGCTGACTCCCATGGGTTTGGTCGCGTACTTGCGTAGCAATCGAGTGGCAAAGATGCGTATCTCCTTAGAACACGACGTCATTGCTTTCGAGATGATGATGCGTAGATGGCCGTCCAGTGTGTAGTCCAAGTTGCTCAGAAGCGTCCGGATCAGATCGTCCCGGTCGTTGAGCTCGATGATGTGGTAGAACATATTGATGACTCTCCATCGTTCCAGAATTTGGATACCCCGGAGGTCTTTCGTCAGAGCCCCAAGCAGCGCAAAGTAACCGCCAGTAAGCGTTTCATTCATCCGATCCGTCTGGAAAATGGGTGATTCAGATGTCAGGCCACTCATCCGATCAAAGTGCGATAGGCATTCTGCGAGTTGGCGGATAAATTTACTCTCCGCCAAGTATTTGACGCCTTCAGGGTTTTGTAGCAGGCTCTGCATTAGAGCACAGCCTGCTCGAACATACCGCTGGTTTGGCTTAGTGTTCTTAACCTCAGAAAATCGATATTTGAACGGACGATAGAATCCCAGGACGCGGTGGATGAATTTGGTAACTTTGATGGCTTCATCCAACCTTTTGGGATTCAACAACGGCCCCTCGATGATGTTGAGAATCAAGTCCCATCTCCATTTTTGGAACGTCACTGTGTTCAGCACCTGGGTTTCGACCATCAGGTTCCGAAATTGGCCCTCGTCAACTTGCATGGCAGCTTGCAGCTTCGCTGCTTGATCAGACTGTCTATTTGCCGATGCATCATCAGAAGTCGAGATGCTTTTGGTGTTGTACAAGGATGTTGGGTCCGACCGGTAGAGTGTTCTGTTGATACTGTCCACCTGATAAATGGTGCCAATTGCAACAAAACGGCTTTCGGATTGAAACTTTGCTGCAGAGTGCAAGAGCTGTGGAAGCACCTGGAGCTGGGCACTCCATGATGGTGGCAATAGTTCATTTGCCATCTTCAGAACCTCGCCGATGAGTAAGGTTGTTTTGCGCTTCAACGGCAGTGTAAGGGGCTCTGCTTCAGCCTGCAGCAAAGCTGGCATCAAGCCGGCGTGCAGAAATGCCGCCAGAATCACAGAGACGTAGTGATCCAGCAAGCTCCACTTAGTGGTATCATCTTCAGTGCTACTGGAAGCTGTCGTGTCTTTGATTTGCTGATTTTTGAGGTTCGTAACACGTCCATATGTAGTCAGTCGACGTCCAGCAAGAAACGAAGAAGACCATGAAGGGGGTTTGATCCTAAGAAGATCGAATAGTAATTCTAGAATAACACTCCGAACGTGAGGAGTCGGTATTTGCAATGACCAAAGTAAAGATCGGAGTGGAAGAAAGTCGTTCATCGAAAGAGTGAGTAGCCCGCCCCAACTTCGGAGCAAGGACGCAATGACCTTGGCATTGACTTTAAGTTTTTCTTCGTGAAGATGTCCGTGAATCGTGCTTGCGTCAGTAAACAATGCAAACGGAGCTTCGAGTTCTCGTCCGGATCGCAGGAATCGACGTCTTCTGGGCGTGTCAAGAAGGTAAAGGAATGAGGTACCAACACTCTCTGCGGCGAGGTAGCTTCCTTCTCCCAAAGCATCTGCCAAAGCGCCCATGCCCCCAGCTGAGACTAGAAGAGATGGTTTTCGGACAAGGATTTCAGCCAGAGTCAGTGTTGCAATGTTCCTGAGGCGGTCTTCTGCATGCTCGGCCACAGCCACAATGATGCGAACTACGGCACGTGCAATCTCTTCAACACCTCCCTTGACATCTAGAAAAGCTCGAACAAACTTCAGTGCTTGTTCACGCTCAACGCTAGCCTTGCTCTCCTTGACCAATGATAGAATGACCAAGTGATCTGTATGAAGGGCCCGTATAATTCGGAGCGACTTGCGGTCGGTGAAGGAGTAGCGCATGACACGATACGCTGCTGCGACTACTTCACGGCTGTCGCTGAGTAGCATCGTCTGCATTCGTAGTCCGAACACCGACCAGGCTAGGTCGTACTTGAGTGTGGGATGTCGCTTGAAGAGAAGGACGAGAGAGTTTGCTCTCTCTACGTAATATTCCGGTTGCATGCCCTGGACTTCCAGAGCCTGAAGTATCTCGGCGAGGACAAAAGTTGGTGACTCGGTCTCCTCATCCCCGTCCTCTTCTTTCTGGGCCACATGGCGTGATGGTGAGCGCGATAGGTTGCGACGGAAAAGATACGAGAGCCTGCTTTGGGGGTCGGCTGGTGGAGATTTGACCTCCTTGGCTCTCTGCTTCTCCGCAGCCAAGCCAGACTGGAGCTGGGCCAGTTTTCTATTTGATATGTTTAGTTGTTCCTCGACTTGCAGCCGTTGGTTCTTGACTTCTTTTGCATTCTTTGCATTGAGTGCCTCCAACAGGTTCTCTGAGCCAATCTTGATCTTAGTCTCCTTCTCGATTTGGTCCTGCAGCTCAGCCTGTCGCTGCTCGGACGTGGTTCCGTCGTGGTCGGCAATGGTGATTGCGTGCATGTCGAAGTCGGGGCGGACCCTGCCGTCCTGGGCTGTCGATGGCCTGGTCAGAGCCGTGTTGAAGCTGCCGGGCCCCGTGTTTGCAGTCGCATACGAGGCATATGAGGCCTGACCACCCCGCGAGCTGGCCATACCAGCAGCCGACATGGAACGGCCATCTCTACTCGTCGTGGGCGCAAGGAGCGAGGTTTGATCGGCAGCGTCGGCCTGGGTATTGAGTGAACGGGCGGATGGCGTCATGAGCGCGCCTTAACCGTGACCTGGCCAACCGCATCGCACATGTGTCTGGCGGCGGTGCCCTTGTCTTGCCTCATGAGCATTCGCGGGCAGAGGTGAAAGTGTGCCCGTCGCGGTACCAGACCGGAAGCGGAAGTGTGGCTTAGCCGCGACGTGGGAGGGAGTAGCCGTGGCCGTGGCAGAGGCTGGCGAGAGTGGGGCGCGTGTATATGGCGGGTGAGGGTGAATGAGGTGGGAAAACAGCGCCGTCCATAGCCATCGCGACCTGTTGCGGGCGGTGGACGTGCACGGACTGGGCTGCCCCTGCTACTCCACTACTACATACTTCAAGACACACACTTGCTTGCATTGTATATTGTATACATACAGTATTTCCATGTATGTACATCTTCCTGTCATGCAGCCACAAACTATAATCATCTCGATCTGGACTGACCATGGCCTGATGCCGTGCCGAGTCGAGCCTGCCGACGAGGCCCCTCCACCTCAAAGCCGTGCAATCTGCCCTCTTTGTGCATCGGCAAGCGGGGGCCTGGCTCTCCCCCCGTCACGTGCGCGCCCTGCGCCGTTATCCAGGGCCTCGTCCATCGACCGGAGCTCGCCGATGGCCATGTCAACGAATCGAAGCGCGTTCTCGCCGCTTCCTGCGCGATAGTCCATAGCTTGCTCGTGAAACCATCCGATACACATCGGTCTCCTCCGCTTGCCGGTCCCCAGTCCAGCTGCCGTTTTTCAGTGGTATATCTATCTTGATCGCCCTTTCGTGACTGTCTGCTTCATCTGCACATCATCATCCAATTCACATCATCGCAATGTCTCAGCTTAGCTACGCCCGCTACGGCAAGGATAATGTCCGCCTGTACAAGGTCGACAAGGACCCCAAGACCGGCATCCACACAGTTGTCGAGCAGACAGTGCGCATCTTGCTCGAGGGAGACATTGAGCAATCGTAAGCATACTAACACAAGTCGCCATGACGCCAACTGACGCGCCCCAGCTACACCAAGGCAGACAACTCGGTAGTCGTCGCGACCGACACGCAGAAGCAGACCACCTACATTCTCGCAAAGCAACACCCCATCGACCCACCAGAGCAGTTCGCCGCCATCATTGGCAACCACTTCATCAAGACCTACCCTCACATCCACGCTGCCCACGTCAAGATCATCCAGCACCGATGGACGCGCATGTCCGTTGACGGCAAGCCTCACCCACACTCATTCTACCGCGACGGCGAAGAGACGCGTGTCATCGAGGCCGTAACCCGCGAAAACGAAGGCGTCTCCATCCGCTCCAAGATTGAGAAGCTGCTCGTCCTCAAGAGCACAGGATCAGCATTCCATGGTTTCCATCGCGACGAGTACACAAGACTACCCGAGACATGGGATCGTATCCTGAGCACCGAGATTGAAGCCGGGTGGCAGTGGAAGCTGTTCAAGACTTTGGATGAGGTTAGCAAGATTGACTTCGGCGCTGCATGGAGAACTGCGCGAGATATCACCATGAAGGTGTTTGCCGAGGACGACAGCGCGAGCGTGCAGGCAACCATGTACAAAATGTGCGATTTGATATTGGCAGCTGTCCCCGAGGTTGAGGCTGTGGACTATTCGCTCCCCAACAAGCACTACTTTGAAATAGGTCAGTGCATTCAGTCCATATTCGCATATTCTAGTTTGCTAACATGATACTCAGATCTCTCATGGCACAAGGACATCAAGAACACAGGCAAGGACGCCACGGTTCTCGCGCCTCAAACTGACCCCAATGGTCTCATTCAGTGCACTGTCACCCGAAAGGGAACAAAGTCCAAGTTGTAAACATCATCTGTAATTACTGTGTTGCATCTGCCCAAATGCGACGCTTTGATTTCCTGTATACCCTTTGGCGCTTAATAATTTTAGGGGACGAACTTTGAGTGAGTAGAACATTATACCAATATACCTGATAGTACTGGAGAGTAGCAAAAGTAGAAAAACCATTGAAATGAATTTTATGAATTTCTGACTGTCCCGATCGCAAGTGCATGCCACACCAAGACGATAAGTTCTTCTTCAAATTTGCCAGAATTCTACTTTCAAGGTTGAATTTGCAGTTACAATTGTGATCACTTTTGCGTGATGTCGGCTACGCCCGCGCCTGCAGAATGGGACAATCTTACCTAAGCAAATCAAGCCAGTGACGTTCTCGCATGCCCAAAACTTATCGCGAACTTCATCTAATTAGCAGCCGCATCGCATCCACCGCACCACCCACATACCCCTCCTACATCAAATCACACGGCATGAAATTGCGACTCCAAAAAACTCTAGTGTAGCGACTAACAGTGATGTAGTGTTTCACACAACCGCAACGATGCCTCCCAAGTACATGACTGGCAAGGGCCGCACCGTCCAAGAGCCCAGCTTCGCCTCCAGTACCATCTCGGCTTTTACCAGCAAGGAGAACAGGAGCATTGTCGCCGCTGCTGGAATGTTCGCTGTAAGATAACCCCGGTGATAGAGAAGGAGGCATGAAAGACTTGGTTCGGGTAGCCAGTGGGGCGCAAATGAAGAAGTCTTAGAAGGGCGACGACGCGAAGATACAATGCTGACAATTGACTGCGCAGCTTGGTGTCGCTTTCCTACACAGCAGCTGGGCTGAGATCCTCCTGCCTGCGTAAACGAGCCGATCGGATACCGGAAAACGAAACAACATATGCGCTACCATTGAATATTCTGACGCCAGGATTGAATATCGATATGCGTGCAGGAGACACAGCCTGTAATCAGAAAAAGTCAAACGAATCTCTACGCCTGTGTACATATACCAAATTTTACCCCAGGGACGAGCAATGGAACGGGCGTTCAGGTACAATTACGATGGTGGGAAAAATTATGTGAACCCAAACACGGTTCCAAGCATCTTTGTAACATTATGTAACAATAATCTCCCTCTTACCCCTCTGTTCTCCCCTTCCTTTCCTTTCGTATTCGATGTTCTCTCTTTCAACGATCGATTCGTCGCTACGTCACAACCATCGCAGAGCCGCAGAGGCTGAAACCCTACATGCTTCACCCGCACGCTTCACCCCAAATGCCAAGCGCTGTCTTGTTGTCACGGAGAAAAGAAAGAAAGCTTGTACATGACACTCGGACGGTTTACTTTTCCCTCGCCCCTTGACTCGACGTTGGCGTTAGCCCCCCTCGACCCGACACATTCCAAGCTTGGCCCTGTGTTTCGGGGTTTGGTTCCAAAGAACCCAGCCTCACTTGAAGCTGCCACTGTCCCAATACGAACGTTGCCAAGTCTCTCACACATGCTTGGCCATCAAGTCAGCCACACCCCATGCGCCGTGCCTGTGTCAAGTGGGTGGGCTCAGCCGATGCTCGTCCCATTTCTTGGGCAACCCGTCGCGTACCTCACTTTACGCCTTGGTCCCTGGAAAACCAAAAAGGGAAATGAACATATAGCAACTTTTAAGAGAGAACAAAAACAAATGTGAGGCTAAGCTATACGACGGGTAGATACGATGCCGCGCCTCCTTCCCAAATCTAATTCACACGGCCTCTTTTTCTCATTTCATTGGAGGTTCCCATGCAAAGCGCACCATTCCCAATTAGAAAAACTTATCTAGGGCGCGTACACGACGTATCGAAAGCGTACACGTGCGATTACGTAGTAAAAAAAATAAATCAAGCCCTCACTCCCTATTTTCCCACTCACAATCAAATGACATTCAATCACTTTGCTGGTCCCGCGGCGCAAGCCAGCTAAGCTAGTCGACCAACAAGAAATAAAAAATACAATCACATTTGCTAACCGCCTATCGTTGACTACTTACATATGGAAGAAGAAGAAAAAAAATGCACATTCTCACTTTCACCAACCCCACGCGATCGATTGGCCCGCAAGCCAAGGTATCTTGGGACGAAAGGATACCCACACCTCGCTCCGCTCCCCTACCCCCCCCCCTCTCTCTGCTTCAATCATGCGCCAATGGGATGTCCAGGGAACAGAAAAAAGGTGCTAGGACAAGCCGGCTTGATGAATGACATTTCTTGGCCTTTTCATGTGTGTATGTCTTTCTCTCTTGTTCTTTCCTTTTCGGCCGTTTTTTTTGCTGGCTTCCCAAACCCCCGGTTGTCGGGTTTTTCGGAAGGGGAGGATATGGGCATGGTGTTGGTTTCGTAAGCGCTGGTGGCGTTTTCTCTCTATCTTTTTTTTGGGGGGTGGGTACACGTGCGGACGTGTGAGTTGGTGCGTTTCTGGACGAGTATCGGAGAAAAAGGTGGAGGGTGCTTGGCTGGGACAATGTGGCCGAAGTGGTGGGAAAAGTGTAGACTGGGCCGTGGGTGAGAGGTGAAAAGCATTTGGATGGGGGAGTTAGGCAGATGCAGCACAGAGTAGTTGAATAGACATTGATCAAAATCATCCCTCTATTGGTAACTACGCAAACAAACAAAAAAACAGACAATCTCTAACTTTTTCTCAGAGTAAAATCGTCTGCCTGTGTGTATGCGGGTGAAATTCGGATCAACAGTCCGGCTGTGAAAGAAAAGTGAGAGTATACAAAAAGTGAGGTCTCTGTATCTAAACCAGAAAATAAGACCCGGCATTAAGGCCCGCTAGAATTACAGCAACAAGAGAAACCTGGCCATCCTCAAGATGACAACAATCAGATCCTATCAAGAAGGCATACAAGAATGATAAAGGGAAATGTGTCGTAAACATGCGTGATGCTGGGGTATCTTTAGTCTATACTTCTCTAACCCAAACCTAGCAATGCAGTTAGTATATGGTTATTCATTTCGAGAGTGAGTATTTGGTAGTGACTTACCTCCATCTTCGCAACATCGGAGCCTTCCTTTTTGGCAATGCTCTTCGCCGCCTGGATAGCCATATCCAGATCATCTTGATCAGCCATGGTAATCATGTCACCATCGTCCTTGAACTCGAGCTTGAACTTGTTCCGGACACCAAACTTCTCCCGAATTTGTTGCCAGAATTCGCTGATGAGTTGGTCTGAGCTGATGAAGACGTAGCGTGTGTCAGTGGAGTGAACCTTCACTCTGATCTTGCTACCTGCACCGCGGTTGCTACCACCGGATCTGGTGGACCTCGCCGGTGATCGTCTCCTTGATTTGGTGCGGGGCATCATTTCAAACTCGGCATCGTCAAGATCACTGCCATCGTAGTCGTCTTCCTCCTCCTCTTCAATGTAGGCTGGTCTTCTGGTCGACTTTGTACGGGAGTATTGGCCGCGGCTTGAACGCGATGGTGCATAACCATCATCCTCGTAGTAGTCATCGATGATGTCTTCGTCCGAGCCACGGCGGCGCTGCTGCCTGCTGTATTCACGATCGCGTGTGTCACGATCACGAAGGTCTCGTTCCCGCGTATCGCGCTGTCCCCGCTCACGTGTAGACTCTGAGCGAGCTGGTGGCGGTCGCTCCGATGCAGAGCGCTGTGTTGGCTGGCGGCGGGGCGGCTCTTGGCTGCTTGGCTGGTCGAAAGCAGCTCGTCCAAGATTCAAAGGCTGGGGCTTGGGCCCGCCACCTCGTACAGATTGTGCGCGGCTCATTGGGGCGTTGGGATCAGCTGCAGGTCGTGCTCCAGCAGATCTCCTTTCACCAGATCGCCTATCCGCCTCCGGTGGCGGTGTGGGTGGGAATACATTACGGTTCATCGGGGGTTCCGACTGCTGGCGTGCTCGGCTTTGGAGCTCTGGCTTGACAAGGTTGGTTGCCGCGTAGGAAATCTTGTCTTCGGTTCTGTCGTCCTTTGCAGCCTGGCCTCCCTTCTTAATCTCAGCACCAGCAAAGCCGGTAAATGCGTTGGATCGGTCTGATGCGGCAACAAGGCGGGCCTTTCCAAGGTAGTCCTTTGTCTTCAAGTTCTTGACCTTTGCCTCGTTCGGGCGGTAGACGATGCCAACAGGAATAGAGAAGACGGTGTAGCCCTGGAGGGGGCATTGTTAGTTCGTAGCACATTGGTACAAATGCAGAGTCACACATACCTCGGCTTCCTCTCGAATTGCCTCATCAATTACATCGTGGTCTGGAACCACCTTCTCCTTGGCAGCAAAGGAAAGATCCTGCAGACCGGCATCCCTCTGTTGGAGGTAGATGTAGCAGAGACCACGGTTGAACAAGACCTCACAAGAGTAGAGCTTGAACTTTAGGCCCAGCTGTTCGTAGTCGATGTTGTTGTTTCCACGCAGGTACAAGAGAGTGTCGTTGAAGTTGGCAAGGGCCTCCTCAAAGTCGCCCATGAGGAAGTTGGACACACCCTGCTGGAAGTATGCGACTGCGAGATACTGGTCCAGACGCACAGCGCGCTGGTAGCATTCGACCTGGGTAGTCTGTCAGTATGCCCCTCATGGCATCCGCAGCGTAGCGCTCAACTTACCGCCTTCTCGTGCTCACCGAGGGTAGCATGGATTACGCCGCAATTAAACAGAATCTTGGATGTGTCGGAGATCTGCTCAAAGACCTTCAGTGCCACGTCGAATTCGTTGTTGTCGTAGCTGGCGAGGGCTGCCACCCAGGTTTCGATTTCCTGGCCTTTCTATCAGCAATTGCAGGTGGTGAGGGCTGTTGTTGAGCGTACCTGTTTCAGAGACATGACGAGTGGTGTTCACTTGTTTACCCGGCAGTATGGTGTCGTCAAGCCTCAGCTTACTCTTACTCTCCCGCTCTCTTCTCTTTGTCAGCCCACTTTGCGAGGGTCGTATCTTCTTTCTTTCTTGCACACACACACAAACACGGGAGGGTTAAAAGCCTTGGGGGGGTCGGGTGCGGGAGGATTAGGGTTGTAGCCGCCGGGGCTATTTGAGTGGCGCGGTGCTGACGATTATTGCTCCGGGAGGGAATGTGCGGTGGTGGTAAGTATTAGCAGGTCGAGACGGCCTGGATGCAGCTCGGAGCGGTTCGCGGTGAAATAAACGATTGTAGCGGTGCAAACGATTAGAGCACAGTTGGAGGGCCGGAAGAGAGGGAAGAAGGTTTCGATGGCGACACGCAGAAGAGACAGGGGACGGCGGGCATATGGCGGGCGGTTGTGCTGCGAGGGCTATAGGTGGGGAGACCAAATCTGAGGTCCATCGTGTTTGAGGCACAAGGCTTGGCTGGCACCTCGTCCGTCGAGGTGATTGGACCCCTGCAACATGGACAGCGCTTCGAGCTGGCCGTCCAAGACGCCGCAACCCGGCCAAGTCAGCCAGCCCACCGTGGCACCACGGCTGGTTTGGCCCTGCCCATGCCTCCGTTCGCTCTCGTCCACCCGCCCTGGCCGCGAGGCGGGCTGGAGTCGAGGCTGCTCAGCGCCCGCCTTGCAACAGCCCCCTTTGATCTTTGACCAGGGCGTCGAGGTGGCGTTTGAGGTCTGTTACATGGCCACGGTCCGACTGAGACAGCCACGTGACAGCCACCTGCGCCAGCCAGTCATCCCCTCGCCTGGCCCTCTCAGGCATGAACGCATAACAACTCCAATCCTCCTCGAGTCAACGATCCCGCACCCGCAGTTTCGGCCTCGCCATCAAGGCACGCGTGTTATCTTAGCAGCACACCCTCGCGGCACTTGGACGGCACTATGATTGCTTGGTCTATCTTGGTATTACTTATCTGCTTCCTGATCAGAGCATACCGCGATCGCGCTGCTCCTCGCGCTCCTGCCACACCGTCTTGCCAGAACACGAACACACCGTCTTGTCGTCTGCAATTACATCAACGTTAGCAATGGTGTACGTGTGCGTGTGCGTGTGCGTGTGCGTGTATGTGGGACCTGGAGTTGATCGATGTCCCAGAACACGTGGGGAAAGCTGGCGAAGCACTTACTATCCCATACGCCCGCACTGCGTGCAATGACCCCAACTAGCGTGTCTGCGTCGTTCTTGTCAAACTATTGTGAAGTTAGATTAGATCAAGGCCCAGCTCCATGGTGACGCATACCTTGCCGTCCTGCTCTTTCGCAACCACGATGCTGCGCCCAATCACTTCCCAGATGTGCATGGGCTTGTCGAGAAACACCGATCCCACTCCACCCTTTCCAACCTGAACGGTTCCAAAGATGCCTCGACAAGCCTTGGTCTCTTTTTGTGACTGACCAAGTTCCCAAATCCCACCAGTCGATTCAGGTCCCTCGGAAATGTTTCCCGACTCACGTACTGTGGCATGATAGGTTCCAGGTGACAGCCCTCTTATACTCAAGTCCACAATGGTCATACCAGGAGAAACTTCCACCATGCGCACCAGGCCGCGAACCTTGTTCTCCACCTGTGGTGCGTGTGATTCTAGAATGCATACCGCTGCACCTGCGTGGCATGGTCAGTATCGCATCTCTATATACGCGTGTGTGCCAAGTCAACGACACCAACATACTGTCTGATTTGCCCGACCCCCGGAGAACAGCATCACGCCCAGTAGCTTGAATCGCCTCTACAATGGCCGACGGTGCTGCTGTGCCCTCGACAGATACTAATTGCTCCTTGAGGTTGGCAGTCACTTTGTTGATACCTGCACCTTGTCAGAAGCCAAAATGACGTGCATTGGTAGTCCGCGCTCGTACCACTCAACTGATGTAGGGAACCCTCGATGTCGTTGATGCACGACTGACAGGTCATGGGCACTGCGAATATCGTTTCAAAGGCTGTTACCGTCATGGCGAAAAGAGTGAAATCGGTATAATAATGCCAAAGGCTCGACTGTGGAACAAGAGGAAATGGTCAAAGTTGTGAAAACATGCCACTTCGCCCTTGGTACTTATTACTCGCTTTGAAATCCACACCCGAATCCCCCGCCCGACATGGATGCGGCGCTGGGGTGGGCAGATCTTATCAATCATGTGACTGCGTTCTGGAAATTGTGAGCATTGCGGCTTGGCATCAACCTCCACTGTGCAGCGACTACCACTGCGACCACGAGATTGCATCCGCCCAACCGCCTTCTGGACAGTCCTAGGGCGACTCTCCACTTGTCGTAATACAGAAGGCAGTCGGTTTCCCTGGCCATTGGCCCCATACCACACAATGTCGCAAGTCATAGGCAAGGTACACATCCCCATCGGACCTCCGCACGCCCATATCCAGGCCCTTCCAGCAATTCCCCTCTAACACAGACAATACACCCCCTCACTACACCACAGCTAACACAATCCCCCAGACGCGCCTCGCCTACGCCCGCTCCTGGCACCACCTCGACATCGGCAGCGACCCACGCGCCCTCGGCCGCGTCGCCTCCGCCATAGCCCTCACCCTCATGGGCAAGCACAAACCCATCTTCGACCCCTCCACCGACTGCGGCGACTACGTCGTCGCCACAAACTGCGCCCAGCTCCACACCACGGGCAAAAAGCGCTCCCAGAAACTCTACCGCACCCACAACACCCGGCCCGGTTCCCTCAAAGAACTTTCAATGGATAAACTCATGGCCAAATGGGGCGGCGGCGAGGTCCTGAGGAAGGCGGTTAGCGGCATGTTGCCCAAGAATAGACTGCGGAAGGAGAGACTGGCGCGGCTGAAGACTTTTGAGGGGAGGGCGCATCCGTATGCGCAGAATTTGATCAAGGTGGGAAACGGAGGTGGGCAGAGTATAGTGGAGCATCAGGATGTTAAAAGAACGTTTGCACGCGCGAGGGAGACACAGGGTGATGCGGCGCCGGCTTCATGACAGCGTGGGGCTGGAATAGAGGCAATGGAGATTGTAGGCTTGTAATAAAACTTGTATGCATGAGTACGGTTATGTATGGATGGTTTGCATTTTGGATTCTGGATACCTATGAAAATGAACAAGCACACAATATCTGACACACTATATTTAACCATGCGACAAGGTAAAGTGCGAAGAAATGGGATGGACGTAGTATTCAATCATTACAAAGTGAATCACTAACACATGGCCAAGCCAATTAACAAAAATCTATTTCTTTTCATGTGCTTCTCTATTACCGGCATTGTACGCGTCTCTCTCTCTTCGCCCCGTCATTCAGCCGTGAAGATACATGTGCGAGAAGATGAAAAAAAAGATGCGTGAATTCCTTTGCCTAAAAAGAGTGAAAAAGAACCCGCTATGCAAAAGCCCTGCCCGCCCGTGTAAGAAACGCAAACGCCGTGAATGCCATTCTGAAACTCCTGATTCCATGGGAGAAGACAAAGAAATTTGACAAGAGAAGAGCGAGGAAAGAAGAAACCAGAGGCCCGAGGGCACAGTTGAGAGATACAAGCTGGCGAACAAAAGCGTGTCGCTTTACTCCTTTTTACTAGCGAGGATGCTGTATTGCCCACCGCAGCCCGCCCAGGTCAGCTTCGTCTCCCGAACGGCAGTATTATCAATCATGGTTGGCACTTCAATGTCGTCATCAGTGCCCTGGCCCGTCTGATAGTTGGCCGAGAAGCCCCATGAGTAGGCTTTGCCGTCCTTGTCAATGACGATGCTGTGATCAGGACCGCATGCACCAGTGACAACGTTCTTGAGGTTGGGAAGAGGCGTGGGCTGAACAACAATCTTGGCCTTGCCATTGTTCTTCAACACCTTGTCCTCGTCTGTCTCAGCATCGAGCTCAGACGGAGGCAGACCGGTCTGCGCACCGTCACAGCGACCCCAAACAAGTACTTGTCCATCCTTGGTGATGGCAAGGTTGTGGTGCGCACCTGCGGCTAGTGACTCCACTGACTTTCCTTCAAGGCTGTGTATGATCTTGGGCTGGAGAACGCTGGCATCCTCTGCACCAGCGTTATCAGTGTAGCCCGTCTCACAGTAATTGTTCGCACCCCATGCCCAGATGTGGCCGTCTTCTGCAATTGCGAGACCGTGGTAGTCGCCAGATGCAATGTATGCGATTCGTTGACTGTGCTTCTTGATCGAAGTATCGTGAAAGCCGATCCTGTTGGGTTGCAGAGCTTGGTGCAAATTGCGCTCAGTCACGCGACGACCGAGTTGATTCTGCTGACCGTTGCCCCAAGCATACACGTGTCGGTCCTTGTCCAGCACATAGACATGGTTGGTACCGCAAACAATCTGTGTAACCTTCTTGACGGTATCCAGGTAGACAGGACGCGGAGCAGTGTGGTTGCCACGCTCAAAACCAAGAATGCCTTCGTTTTTGCGGAAAGTACCCCAACCATAAACAGCTCCCTCAGTTGTCAGCGCAAAAGAGCAGCTGTCGCCAGCAGCAACGTCGACAAATGTTGTATCTTCGGGAAAAAACTCCGCGGGAACAGGCTTCGGTGTGGCCTCCTCGTCATTCAGACCACCAGTCTCGTCTTCTGAATCGGAATCGGAATCATCTGCGCCCACGTCGCGCATCTTGACGTTAGCGTTGGATGTGTCACGTCCAAGTGCACCGTTATCGTTTACGCCCCATGTCAGAATCTTGTTGTCCTTTGTCAGCGCAACAACGTGCATACCGCCAGTAGCAATCCTGACGACGTTCATGTTCGTCAGGGCTTCGTTGAAGCGTGGTCGCTTGACGTCGATAGCCTTCTTCGTTGCCCCGAATCCAAGTTCACCAGAGCCACCCTCACCAAATACAAAAACCTTGAGAGGCTCAGTGTAGCGGATGGCATTGATCTCGGTCTTCTTTCCCTTTGCGCGTCTTGGGCCCTTGGGATTCGGGACAAGGGCGGGATTGACCGGGGCCTTGGGCTCAGCCTGTGGTGTTGGGGCCTTGGACTCGACCTTGGAGGCAGCTTCGGGCGTGGGCTCTGGCGATGCTTCCGGTTCGCCCTCGGGCGCGGTCTCGGGGGCAGCCTCGGGAGCAGGCTTAGGGGCAGGCTTGGGAGCGGCCTTTGGCGCAGCCTTCGCACCATTGACCTTGGCCTTCTTTACAGCAGGCGCAGGAGCCTCCTCTGCTTCCTGCTCGCTCTCCTCGTCTTTCTTGCGCTTTGTTGTCTTTTTAGTCGCGACTTTAGGCTCAGCCGCAGGAGTCTCCGTCTTCTTCGCGCGACCGCGTGCAGCAGCTGCAGGATCCTTAGCAAGTGATGACTTTGATTCAGACGCGTCGTCCTTACGCTTTTGAGCTGGTGCTTCGACCTCTTCGGTCTTTTCATCAACGACTTTGGTTTCCTCGGCTACACCATTGGTGGCGGGCGCGTCATCACTCTTCTTTGCACCTTTTCGTGGGGCTGCGCGTTGGGTTAGTTGGAGCTTCGTTAGTCGCGATGGGTGGTGTGACGTACCAGTGCCATTGGCTTTGACTTCCTTGACGGTCTTCTTCTCAGCAGGCTTTGCGCTCGTAGCGCGAGATGCAGCTGTCCTGGCCATTATGCGCGACAAAGAAAACTTGATGCGCGTAAAAAAGGTTGTGTTGGAAACTGTGGTGGAAGAGGTTGGTGTTGTCCAGCACGGAAAAATGTTGAACTATTTAGTAGAGTTGGCGCTAGACTTCACATGGATCCACCGACGTGCAGCCACGGCCCGCCAGCTATTCACCGCGCACCTCACCGCCTGATTGGTTGCCCGGCATTCATTGCTCGCGTTCACCCTCGAGGCGCGCAGCATCTCGCACTGCTCTGCTTCCATCACCACTACATCCCCTTCTGATCGTCTCGTGCGTCCGGTTGCTTACGTCATATTCGTACACCGCTGGTACCTAGATGGTTGCCTAGGTACAAGCGTATTCACTACAGAGGTGAATATTACAACATCTTCACCTCCTTCATCATGTTTCACCAGTTCTTTATTCTTGTTGTTGTTCTGAAAGGGGCGTTTTGCGTTCAGCCGGAAGCGCCACCGCCGAAAGCGGCTCCCCTGCGTGACCTGCCATGGGCCCAACTCAACTTCTTGCACACCACCGACATTCACGGCTGGTGGGGAGGTCATCTGCAAGAGTACGTGATATCTTCCTGATACTCCTTGGTGAAGTCATACTTGGCTCGTCGAGGAACAAACACTCCATCTTACTGCGAGTTCTTGTTTACTTGTAATGGCCCGTGGTACAACATGATTTCTAACGTGCATCAGAGCATCCTATTCGTCAGACTGGGGTGATTATGTCTCCTTTGCTAAACACATGCGCGAAAAAGCAGATGCGGATGGATCCGATCTGTTGCTCGTCGATACCGGAGACCGAGTAGAGGGTAAATTTAAATGAACTCAATACTTATGACACAAACACTGACCTCGCCTCTTTACCATTCTAGGCAATGCAATCTACGACTCCTCAAAACCTCGGGGAAAGTTCACCTATGAGATTGCCAAGGAGCAAAAAATCGACCTTATTTGCTCTGGCAACCATGAGCTTTACAAAGCTAATACCGCTGAAGGGGAATTCTTCCACACTGTTCCCGACTTCAAGGGTAATTATATAGCTTCGAACCTCGATATTTACAATCCAAAAACCGGAAAATTGGAGCCTCTTGCCCAAAGATTCAAGAAATTCACCACCAAGAATCAAGGGATCCGCATCCTGGCCTTTGGCTTTTTATTTGATTTTACAGGCAATGCCAACAACAGCGTCGTGCAAAGAGTTGAGGACACTGTGAAAGAAGAATGGTTTACGGAGGCTCTCAAGGATCAAGACGTCGATCTTATTCTCGTATTTGGTCATGTTGATATCCGCTCCACAGAGTATGCGCTGCTGTTCTCTACTATTCGTGCTTTGCACTGGGACACTCCCATTCAGTTCTTTGGAGGACATACCCATATCCGTGACTACAAGATCTTCGACAGTAAGTCGGTAGCTCTCGAGAGCGGTCGGTACATGGAAACCATCGGATTCATGTCTATTGCTGGACTCAGCACTGGAGGGACAAAAGACGCAGCACCTGTGCCTCAAAGCTCAGCGCTCACCTTTTCTCGTCGCTATATTGACAACAACCTATTCTCCATGCACCACCATACTGGAAAGGATGATCAGACTTTCCCGACCGAGCACGGCAAGAAAGTATCAGAAGCCATTGGCGATGCCAGAGAATCTCTCGGCCTCGGCAAGGTATACGGTTGCGCACCACAGGATCTATGGATCAGTCGAAGACCATACCCCCACAATGAGAGTATCTTTACCTGGATCGAGGAACAGCTCTTACCCCAGTCAATCGAGAAATCCGACCGCATCCGCGACGGGGGCAAAGCACTGGTTCTCACAAACACGGGCGCCATCCGCTTCGACATTTTCAAGGGGCCCTTCACCAAAGATACCAAATTCCTCGTCTCGCCGTTTACTAGCGCAATCCGATACATCAAAGATGTACCATACAAAGCAGCAAGCCAAGTAATAAAACTTCTCAACAACGAGGGACCGATCCTATTAGAAATGATGGAAAGCAGAGCATTCCTCCAACCTCCAGAAGCCTTCGCAGCAAAGTCTAGGCCACACATGCTTCAGGTACTTGAGACTGCTTTTGCGAAACCCGAGCACGGCCAGGCACCTCTCAGCAGTACCAGCGAAGACGAACCAAAGCCCTTCCCAGGTTACACGACAAAAGATGACGCTGGTACAGATGGCGATGACACAATCCACGAGCCGATTGCCTTTTACAATGTACCAAACTGTATCCAATCAGCTGTTGGATTCGATCCTGCGAGCAGCAACGATCAGGAGGCTGAGACTGTGGATCTCATGTATAATCAGTTCATTGAGAAGTGGGTTTTGTTGGCGCTGGAATATTTAGGTGAGAAGCATAGTGTGGATGATACGTTGGAATATGATGATGGGAAGAGCTTTACGGATATCATGACGGAATGGGTTGAGGAACATTGGGGTGGGGATGGAGGTAAGTGTGATGAGTGATGAAGGTCGATTTAGAGGGTGATTTAGATAGTTCCATACGCAACGAATCTTGTGATTATCGCTATTCTCCCTGTCATGCACGTGTTCCGCCTTTATCCGCAATGTCTCCAAGGAAAACAGATTTGAATGAAAGCCCACGAAACTGCTTGCACAGGGTTGTCTTCGAAAGATCAAATGTCCGATGATGCCGCTACGATGCCAAATTGCAGGAATTAAATTGAGCATATAACGGGCTCAACACAAATCTCGCGTCCATCTTACGGTTCATGTCCTTCAAGTTTTGAGCGATGCTTTTGTAAAGCCTGTCGGTGCAAACCAATATCTTTCGCCCTAAAAACGCCGTACCATGTAAATGCATGTCTGTCCCAAACTCCAAACAGTTCGTTCAAATCGTCTGTCGACTATCGGCGGGCCGCGCGGGCTTGTTCTCGTTCGCTGGCGTTGTACCTGTGAATACTGTTAGCCTCCATCCGGGACGCAATCAAAACCATTGACTCTCGAGATCGCGGCGACTAGTCTCCCGAGCCAGGTCGGCGCGCTCAGAAAGAGGGACGTACTTCAGGAGCTTCTCAATCAGATCGACGTGAGTGAGAATCATGCGGCGGCAGCAGTAGCGCTGAAGACCGACGCTATCGAGTGCTTCACTGGAAGAATATGCATATCAGCAGAGTATATATAACAAGGGCCTCGGGGTTCGCGTGTGTAGACTTGGGGTAAAAGCATCGTCCTACCCCAAGGTATTATGGATAGGGTGTAGGAGGTCGGTAGGAGGGTCGAGGTAAGGTGGGGCACTTACGCTTCCTCCATGCCATCACTGAGAAGTGCCATGTATTTCTCCCACAGGTCGCCGGTGACCTAACATCGGATCAGTGTATGCGCGCATGAGCTTGAGTGGTGGTCATGGTACCTTGCCACAAGAAAAGCAACGGATCGGGACAATCATTTTCAAGTTTTGAGTATTTTACAAGTCGAGCGAAGTATCGCGATCGCGGTATTGCAGTCTTGGGTTAACGTAAAAACGTAGTAAACTTGTGGTGGGTAGTGCGCAGCGTTCGCGATGCCGTCTCAAAGAAAGTTGCGGGCGGCGCGCTAAGAACGCGGGCGGTGAAAAGCTCGGGCCAGCTCCATCAAAAAAGATTCTCAAGATACATTCAGTGCACGACCATTACGACAATCGTCACCCATTGTAAATTTTTACACCAAGCTTACTCCTAGGAGCAGCTACCATGGCGGACGCAACTCCCCAACTAAAAAGGAAGAGAGAGGAAGCTGCAGCGCAGAAGAAGGCCAAGAAGCAGAGGAAAGAAGAGGCCGCGGCGGCGCTCAAGGACGGTCGCAACGGCGAACCTACAATCTCTGCGACTGATTCGACCCCCAAATCTACTACGACGACTACTCCAAAGAAGCAATCGAAATCGGCGCCACATACAAATGGCGTAGACAAAGATGCGACCAATGGTACCCCCACAAGTGCGCAGAAGGCTAAGAAGCCGCAAGCACAGCAGAACGGATCGGTAGACGATGATGAGGCACAAGCTGTCGGCGTAACAGTCAACGGAATCGCCGATGAAGTGGCGCAAGCTGAGGAAGAAAAGCCAAACGGAGTAGCCAATGTGGTGGACAAGGCAGCACGAAAGAAGGCGAAGAAGGAGAGAAAAGAGAAGAATAAAGCAGAGCGCAATGACCTTGGCACGACCCACACATTGGAACTGGTCAAGAAGAAGAAGAACAAAAAGTCGGGAACTTGGGTTGTGTCCCCTGCTCAAGGAGGATGGTATTTGCCTGCGGACCCAGTATTCTCTAAAGATGAGAAATACCTAATCGTTGCGAATCTCAAGTCGCTGTGTGTCTATGCCACGGATACATCTTTACTTGTCAACGAGCTCTTGGATAACGATACTGGATTACTCACAGCATACGCTCTTTCGACTGTAGCGCCACACCTAATCTATGCCGCTTACTCATCTGGAGAAATCATGTTGTGGGACTGGGTAACGGGTAAAAAGACCGGGCGATGGGAGATTGGTACTACGGTCCAGAACATGGCTGTTGTCACACAGCCCGAGTCTGATCAAGATCTCGTGTACTGCCATGACGCCGAAGATGGTCATAGCCTTACTCTCCGCTCTCTTCGCACCAACCGCCAAATTTCAGCTGGCGAATCCAAGTCGGAGCTCAAACAGATACTCAACACAAGCTCTGCAATCCGCGATATTCAAGTTCTCCTACAAGGCAAATACGTCATTGTTGCAACTGCCGATTCACTCATTGTTGGGAAGCGTGTTAAGATCACCAAAACAGCGCTTCACGAATTTGAATACGTCTGGCGCGAGCTGAAGTTCTCAAAGCACATCAGAACCTTCCACATTTACCATCGCGAGAAGCAGGAAGCCAGCAACGGAAAGAAGGGTGCACAAGATCAAAGGGATATCCTTGATGTTGCCGTTGGCGAGGAGACGGGCCTCATCCTCTTGTTCGAGGACATATTGGCCTCATTTGCTGCAATTGAAAGCAGTCAGAAGGGCAAAAAGGAGAGAACAGATACTGCTGAGAGTCTCAGGCCTAAGCGCCTACACTGGCACCGAGACGCGGTGGGATCCGTCAAGTGGTCATTAGATGGTGAGTGTGCTCATATTCTAGGGATCTGTACGATTACTAACATGACAAGGCAATTACATTGTTTCTGGTGGCGATGAGACTGTCCTCACGATTTGGCAGCTTGCTACAGGACTACCACAACACCTACCTCACTTGTCGGCAGCCATTGAAAACATCGTAGTCTCACCCACGGGTTCTGCTTATGCTCTGACACTTGCTAACAACTCGGTCATTGTTCTGTCCACGACCGAGCTCGAGGCACGCACCAACATTGTTGGCATCCAGTCACGAAGAATCGACACTGAGCAAATGCCAAAAGAGACCAAATCTGGCAACATGTACCTTGGCATCTTCGAGGCAGTACCTATGACTGTAGATCCCACAAACCCCAACGAAGTATCATTTGCAGTGCCTTCGTCACAGCCCCGTCAAAAGAAGGGAGGCTTGAAACCAGAGCCATACCTACAGACGTTTGATCTTGCGAACCAGCGTGCCAAGAGCCGACAGGCATTGACACGCAACAATGCAACAGAGCCTAATGTTGCTCCAGACGGCGGCCGGATCGAAGAGCCCAACGTTACACACATTCAAATCAGCCACGACGGAGAATGGCTTGCGACAGTTGATGAATGGCTTCCACCAAAATCGGACACTCGTTACCTCAATGAAGGCATCCCTGAGTTCAATGAGCAGGAGCGCCTGAACCGCCGAGAGGTATACCTGAAGATCTGGCGACGCGACAACAGCAGTGGACAATGGAAGTTGGAAACTCGAATCGACGCACCGCATTTCTTCGAGGACAGATGTGGCAATGGCCGTGTTTATGATCTTGTTGCTGACCCTACTGGTGCTGGCTTTGCGACTGTGGGCGAGGATCATGTTGTAAGGACCTGGAAGCCGAAAACGCGATTACGCGATGGCGTTATCGTTCGCGGGGCTCATCAAGAAGGTCTGATTACCTGGTCACTCGACCATGCAATTGAGATCAGTGACAAGCTTGATATTACCGAAGGATCGCAGCAATCCTTGCCCCCACGCACCTCGCGGTTAGCCTTTTCCGCAGATGGCTCTGTTCTTGCCATGTCTGTTTCTTGGAATTTCGAAGAGGATGCGGGAGTAACACATTTGATTGACACCAGCAGCGGAACCATTCGACGATCACTGACAGAGATCGATGTGACTGCTTTGTCCGGTCTTGGATTCGTCGGACAGTACTTGGTAGTAGTCGCAGATGCCATTACCGTATGGGACATGGTCGCCGACCAGCTTGTATACAGCGTCTCCATCGAGACCCCCGGCCTTAACCGCCTGGAGCGCGTGCCACTGGTCCGACTTGCGACGAATGAGATGGACAGTACATTTGCTGTAGCACTACCTCGACTGGAAAAGAGTGAGCTACACGGTTCGAAGACCAAAAAGGCATCGTCCAAGGTCTTGATCTATAGCCCAGAGCATCACAAAGCACTGTGGAGGGAGACCTTGTCGCCTATGAATCTAGCTCTTGCATCTCGAAGAAGCGAGAGCGGCTACATTGTCCTCGACTCACGCTCCTGCCTCAGGTCAATCAGCCCAAGTGCAGGCCCTCTGCAACTTCTTACTCCGCCACCTGAAGAGCAGCTCGAGGCGCACCGCATCACCCACCCAGATGAGATTGACATGGAAGACGATGAGCCCGAGCGACCCCTAGCCAACCTTTTGGTGTCGGAGGATCTCACTCAGGACATTGATCAAGACGAACATGTATTCAACATGCAGGACCTACAAAACGTGCTGCATGATGGCTCCGTACCCCCGCCTCCACAAGGCCTTTTCAGTAATATTCTGGCGTTGATTGGTGGCAAGACACAAAAAGTAGCGGCATAGGCGCTGTGCATATTTTGGCGATTATGTATCTCGTTCGTACTTTCTTCTTCTGTAGGATACAATGACATTGACGTGTTTGTATGCTTGGAATTTCTGGAGATATCTTTGGTACTGTGAAATTCGGAGTGCCTTCATGTTTTGGGGGATGGTGTTGATGATTCATCTTTCGACACAAGTCCTTATTAAAGCAAAGGGTTGTCACGATATTGCTATGGTTGCTGCGCATACCTGTTTTTCCACACATTCGTTCCTTTGCATCACAATCCCTTCCCAACTCGGTTATTCCAGTCCTTGCATACCCCAAGGCCGCCAACCCCCCTTCGCTACCAGACGATTGCGGGGTCGCCGTCAGCGCCCCACCCTCGGGCCAACGCACCTGCATCATCCCCTTCTATCTCCGTGCCGTCAGCGTGTGGTTCCCCTCGATTCCAGCTCTCTTTTTTTCATTTCAACTATTGGCTTTATAGATGCGCCCCGTAGGAAATTTGCCATCAAAGTACTAGCCCGCTTGGCTTAGTGGTACAGCGTCGCACTCGTATCATATTGTATGAAATGCGAAGATCCGCGGTTCGATTCCGCGAGTGGGCATCTTTTTGATCGTATCCCGTTGTTTTTGCACTCGGTGCCGTGTTGTTATGTTTGAGTTTGGTTGGGTTTGGTAATTTCGTTTTTTTTTATGAAGTTTGAATCAAAGTATATGTACATACAGTTTTTTGTTGCTGATTTAGGGCTAGCGCAGGAAGAATAACCTTTTATTTATTTTTAGGCATAGCTGTGAAAGGTGAGCTGCTGTGGAAAGTTATGATGTTCTATTTATTGTTCTTTGGTCATTGTGTTGCTAGGTATGGTGATGGTTGATCTCAGAGCGAATGTCATGGTATTTAGTCTGATCAATTCTTATCGACATTAATTATTCCGATATCCGACTTGAGTCTATCAACAGTACTGTACCAAGATATCAAAGAACGATAACGTGTTTTGAAACAAAAAAAATATTCGCAATACTCGTTATCTCTCATCTACCAGGGTTGATGAGTTGCCAAAGTCTGAGTCTATACAGGGGTTATATGTGTGAAGGACTTAATTAGCGCTTTTAGTCCGTCGCGCCGCGCCGCGCCACAACACAACACCACGCCACTCCCCTCCCACGCCGCGGAATACAGCAAGTAAAAAACAAAAAACCCCTTATTCCGCCAGCTACATCGGATAAGGTTTTTCCGCGAACAAACCGCGGGGTCCGGTGGGAAGAATGGAGTGAGAGATCAGGGGAAAAGAGAAATAAGTAAAAGGAAAGGTGGTAAGTAGACGTTGCTTTATCGGATATTGGGGGACGGAAGTGAATGAGTGCGAGGGGGAGAGGCGGGAAGGGACGGGAAGAGTGGATTAAGATTCGGATAAATTGGGAAAGGGAGAGAAAAAAAGGAATAATTAGGGTGTTGGCTGCTAGCGGACCGTTTGCGGTGCGGGACGGAGTAGTGGGTGGAGGGGTAGAAAAAGCAATTATAATTTCCTTGGATTTTGTTCCGGTGGAGTGATCTGGGTCGACTGTTTGGAAAGGAAAAGGAAATGATATAGTTATTGGAGATCGATGATTCTCCATTTGGCAATCATACTGGAATAGACTAGCGAGGTTGTATTTCGGAAACAAAAAAACAGACGGATAAAAAATAAGCCAAGCGAGGCTGGCGTGAAGAATAGTATTGGTATGGAATAAAGTAACTTTGTTCCTCCCAGTCGTCAATGAAGGTATATTCCTTCTTCATCTTCATCACTCTCCTCTCCTTCAGCCTCTCGGGCCCCAACAAAGTTTGCTCCGCTCTGCGTGCCTTTTCTCTCTCTCTCCATTACCATACTGGTTCTCGACTGGGGGGTATCGTTTGGTTGTAAAATGCATTGTGTGCGTAGTATCGGCACACAATGCAGATGGGGGGTAATAATGGAAAAAAGAACGGAGAATAGACAAGAGCAAGGAGACTGATGGCACAGATTTTCCTGAATCAAAGAAGAAACAAAAAACTCCCAAACCTGCGGCCTCTGGTGTCATCAAAGAAAAAAAAGGGTGTATATGTGATAAACAAAAAAAAACAGAGGAAAAAAGTAAAGGGCGTTAGGAAGAAGTCTGAGATGCCGTTAGAAGATGCTGTCATGAACATGAATGTCCTCCTCCTCGTCCCCTTTGGTGTCTTGCATATCTCGCACCACAAGTGGTGCATGTGAGTATGCTTGTTATTAATAGGATTCTTGTTTTCATAGCTCCCATCGTGTCGACTTTGATTTGTTGTCCGAGTTGGAGTAGTTGTTCTTGGGCTGGATAGGTTCGTCGTGCTTCCCAATATCCTTGAATAGATCATCGGCGCTCAGACTCAGCGCATCCTCATTGAGGCCAAAAGAGCTCAGACCAGGTAGAGCTGGGGCCGGAGGGCCCTTTTGTTCCGGAGCTTGGACAGGCTGGGGCTGCGATACGGTGCGAGTGTTTGCGTAGGTGGGCGTGTCGACGTGGCCCTCTGGGACGGGGCCGGCGATAAAAGTTTTCCTCTTACCGAACCAGCTGCCACTCTTCCTCCTGTTCAGACTGGGCGCCTGGCTGGTGATGGTCGCGGGAGAGCCCGGCCGGTCAGACTTGAGGCTGTCGGAGGAGGAGAGGGTGCGAATGCCGAGAAACTTGCGCACAGACGTAGGACGTTTGCTCGAGGGACTCGTGGGGGACACGGTGCTTGCTCCATCGCTGGTGCGGCTCTCTCGCGGGTATGAATCGAGAGTCGCGTTGTCGGACGGCTTTTCTGGAGGAGGCGACTCTCTCTGGGGTGGCGAGGCGGGCGACTTGGGGGTAGGATGGGAGGAGAGCGGTCCCTTGCCCGGTGTGGGAGGGCGAGGCGAGTCGGGAGGACTGTCGAGCGGCGCGGGTATCGAGGTGCCCTCTGTGAGGGAAAAGTTGATGGGCGTCAGCGTCAATGGCTTGTACTGGAACTTTGTCGACGACATGGCTGGCAGAGGCAGGCGCGTGGACCAGGCGGGGAGTGATGTTGGGGTGAGGTTGGAAGCAGAGAGAAGTCTGCTAGGGCGGCAGTGGAGATGCTGTGGTTGGCGTGGCAGCAGCGGGTGAATAGCAACAAGTACTATAGCAAGAGGCCGCAGGTGGGTGGAAGCTTCAGGAGGTGCGTCGGGCTGATGAAGCGGAGGAACGTGACGGGGGTCTCCACGGCCGGGGGGTCGAGAAGTGGGTAGCAGGGACCGGGGGTGTTGGCACAAGTTGCAACACGACGGAAGACGCAAGACGCAAGACGCAAGACACGCAACCGAGCGAGCGCGGCAAGGCAAGGCGAGACGAGGCGCAGCGAGGCGAAGGGTAGTGGACGATGGCGTATGGACAGGGCGCCGATGCGTGGCCGGCCCAAGTGCGCAATCCGCAACGGCGACGACATGGAAACATACAGCAATCGTACATACTCGATGTGTACATAGACGGTCGCTACAGTACATAGGCACATGCATAAAACCCGCGCCGGCAGAGGATATGCAGCCCAAGCCCACGTACCTGGCATGCCATGGCTGCCCGCCCTGCGCCGCCGCTCTCTAGCCTGCCCGGCCCCATGCCACCAGCCACTCGCCACTCAGCGCCGCCCTCGCCCACACCCGCCCACGGATCACGACGTCGACATCCATACAACCATCCAGACTCATACTGCACCACTGCGTCTCCAGACCCGGCGCATGTCGGATAACTCTGTGTTTTGTTGACAGTCGCCCCTCCAGCCTACACCACCCTCTTCCGCTGACATGTCCATTGCTTCACCCTACCCCCTGATTGGCCGGCTGCCGACATGCTGATGTAATCGCCCTGCCGCCCCTTGCATGCCTTCTTCGGTGTTTCCGTATCCATACATACACACATACATACATACACTACATACATATGTACTACATACTACACACAACTCCCTCATTACCCTCCCTCCCCGTTCACCGCGTCTTGCGCTGGTGAATCTCGTCCAGCTCCGCAATCTCATCCAGCAACTGGCACGTCTCTAGCGGGTTGGCAATCCATGCTGTAGTGCACGCCAATCGCGCCTTGAAATCATTTGCTCCCGCACTAAGAAACTGGTCGCCCACATGCAGTGTCTTGCTGCCTGCAATTCCCCCAAAGATGCGCTGACACGCCAGCACTCCCCATGATTTGTCCCCAATGTCAACAAACACGTCGTTTCCGCCTGCTTTCGTGTCAGTACACATATATCTTCACCTCATATTACCCAGGGTCCCGCCTTGCAACTCACCATTGAACGCGCAAAACGGCAGCCGTTGGCCAACCTCAGAAATTTCCTACTAGTGTCAGCACAGTCCTCTGCCCCCATCTCCGACGCACATACCAAAATCTTTTGAATAATCAACACTGTCTCTTCTAGCGTTTCACGGCAAAACTTATATCCAGGCTTGGGCACAATGCCTACTGCCCTCTCCTTGCGCACCACATTGGCCTCCATCCGGAAGTTCCGAATCGTGTCCCTCAGCGAGGCCTCTGCCAGGTCCAGGAGGTCTTTGATGTCCGTCTCATGCCATAGCAGCATCTCTTCCAACAGCCACTCTGCTCGCGGTACTAGCCGCAACAGCACTGGGCTGTTTTCGTCAAACTTGAAACAAAAGTTGCTCTCGCCTCCCATGATGAGCAAGTTCTGACGAGCCTCTCGAGGCAGATCAGAGGCCTGGATGGCATCGAGCAGGCCGTGAAGTCTTCCGTAGTATGGCTTTGCCTCAGTGTATCCGGCAGCCGTGACAATGCCAATCTTAGATCCACGCCGCATCAGTCCCAGTATCTTTGGGATGATTGGATTGTCGGGCTCAAGATTTTTTCCGTCGTCATAGAGCGTCACATCTCCGTCAAAAGTCACGAGTTCCAATGGGCCATTGCGGACCAGACTCATTACCTGGGCTGTGTTGAGAACCAGACGAACGTCATTAAAAGAAGGAGGCACAAAACGCCGGTGGCTAATGAAACGCCGCTGGTCTTGCCATATGAATGCATCATGTAGTGCTAGTGGTGTGAAGAAGTTTGCTACTGACGGTACCAACAGCTTCAGCTTTGACCGGTCTGGTTTGCCATCTTTCTGGTGCTGAACTGTATGGTGTCAATACACAACGATTTGGATCATGCTTGGGAGAATCCCCGTGCTTCAGTTACTCACTGTGATCGTTGATTATCTCTTCTACATCACGCATAATCTCAGCATACCGCCGCTGGGCAATGTTGGCCTGCTGCTCGACCGATTCGCCATTGGGCTCAAACACGGCTGTAGGATGCGAGTGCAACACAAACGGGACAGCTAATAGACCCTGAAAATCTATGAGAAACCGGCCAATGTGATTTTAGAGGCACAATGGGTGTTACCTTGATCCATTCAATCTGATAGCATGGTTAGCCTAAGCAGGGAGTAGAAATTGAGTGATGCTCACAAGCTGATCTCTTCGATGAGTCTTCCAGATGTATTAGCGGTGTACAACCAAATGCTCAGTTAATCACGTTGCACACACCTTGAGAGCATCTACAAGTCAGAGAGCATCATGTCAGCATACTGGTTGTAGCCATAGCGGCAAAAAGGGTCAGCACTTACATTCTACACGGTATCTTGTCGTCATTTTGGCAGCAATTCAGTCTGTGAGAGGGGAGGAAAAGAGAGGAAGATGGGAGAAGAAGCAATAAGGTATGAGCTGTCAGTATGGTTGAGGCTGTATGTCCAAGCTTATCGGAGTCCGCCGCTAGTGGCTGGAGAGGGAAGGGACCATGCACAGGTGACCTGTGATGTCCCCGCACAAAGCTACTACATGCACTACGACAAGAGGCTGTACTTGGATGTATGACGGCCATTACTGGTTCGGCCATCACTTGCCTCTCCGCACCAAACAATGGACGCAGCACCAGGAACCCGTGGCTCCATGTGCAACGCAAGCCGACAATCGATAAGCGGGGGATCTACCAGCGGCCGCTACTGAGAGCTCCGACCTTTATGCAAGGGCCCACCGCGCCGGAGCAAACCACTGCAACTCACCTTCTACAATCCCCTCTGCCGCTGCTAGCCTTGCCGTCGCCATGGATTCACTGAACAATGTCACGCTGCGGCCATGGCCAGCTACTGAAAAGGAAGAGCTGACCCAGGAAGACCTATTGATCAAGATCGAGCAGCTCGCAAGCGAACGGGGCCATTTGCGCAACATCACCGAACAGTCGCTGCAGCAAGACATTGACGCGGGAAAACACGTGCCCGACGGTGCCGACGATGCAATCAAGCAGGAAGACAAAGACAAGGAAACCGATGCGCCGTCCCGCCAGGAGCAAGTAGAAAAGGTGTTCAAAGCAGGCCAGGAAATGTACAGCCACTTGGAGTACGTATCGCCCGCATATCCATGCCGACGACGCGACGTCTGACAAGAAACAGGTGGGCTAAGTTTGCTGCTACCAATGCGCTCGACCTCGTCTCCCTCGTCCTGTCGCAAGATCCAAACAAGCGCAGCCTCAACTTCTTCAGCCCAACCTTTCGCGAGCAAGGTCTGAACCAGGGCATTCCTCTCGGGTCTTTTGGTATGAGCCGGGAGAATCACGAACACCGCATCCGAAAGCCCGAAGAGCAGCAGAGGTTGCAGGATGTCGAGGCGAGACAAGAGGTCGTGGCACAAGGCGCACGTATGGACGCGCTCGACTCGTCAGTAGATGAGATCCTTAAGGCAGCAAAACACTTGGAGAAGGAAATTCGACGTGAGACAAAATACTGGCATCAGATTGTCTCCGTCTCGGACAAGGGCTGGCCTATTCAGCGTCTGCGTCAAAACGTACGTCACGCGCCTTTTGCAGTGCGCTATGGACTTCCAGAAGGTAGGGGCACCCATTGAACGGAGACGTACCAGAGCTGACAGAACCTTTAGCGAGTGATCACTTCAAAGCCCGTGGTTTCGCCCCTCTGCAAATGGACAAGGATGGCAGCATCATTCTAGATCCAGCTCTTGCACTAAAGCCAAAGATACTCCGCGTTCGAATCAGCGTCGATGGAAAAATCACCGGAACATCTCAAATTTCAATTGACACGGAACTCGCTAATCAGTCACTGGAAAAGTCCATCCAGCTGGCACGAGATTCTTTGTTTGAAGAAGAGCTATATTACGAGATGAGTTTGGAGACGCGCCAATTGTTAGCATACGGGGTCGAATTCCGGGACTCTGTCATTTATGTTGATGCGCCTCAAATGGGCAGCCTGTCCCAAAACCGCAAGCTGCTCATCGATTGCGTACCCCGAGACGATCCTATACCAAATAACCAATCTCGTGAGTACGACTGGCTGGCTAAGAATATTGCCGAATCACTCCGCCTTTTGCTGGCTCACGAGCATAGCATGCGTCTCTATCGGAGATCACAGCTCCCGCCTCCATTAACAGGAAAACCACGTGAGAAACAACCACCGCCATTGCTACGTACCCTCCTTGCTGTCCTTTACCACATTGAGGGCGTGGATTCGCTTCACGCCTATCTTGGATTCGTCGCGAAGACTCTCCGCAGCGCCGGTCTGGACGTGACGTTGGAAACAACACGTGAGAATTCTTGGGCAGCGCTTGTTGGAAGCTTAGAAGCATCATCCAAGAAAGGCATATCAGCTACTGATCAGCTCTTTGAGATTTTCATGAAGCCGTTTGGTGGAACTGCTACTTTGACCCTCCCTACTTCAAACGGCGCACAGTCGGAAACTTTGAGTATCGTTACACGCACTATCATCGGTCAACCCACCTTCGGCACCGAACACAGATTAAATCTTCCGTCCACGCTTAGCTCCGATCTTGGATTATTTCAGCAGCAGAAGTTTGCTACTGTCGAGGAACTCAAGTCATATCTGGACTGGATCCTTTCGCTCCACGTTGCCCATCGATTACTCAAGAACGACTACTCTTCACGCGCGCAGACCAGAAGCCAAGATGCACGGCTCTCGATTCGGACCAAGGATGCGAAGAAGGGTGTTGCATCGTCAAAGGATATTAGAATTGAATTCAATGACGGAGAGCTCAAGGTTGCAAGGTTTTCTGCTGATGCACCAGAGGATTCAGAGGATTCGGAACAATCACACACCTGGGTTGGGACAGATGACAGTACATCTTTAAAAGAGGTTGTCAAGAGTTGGGTTGGATGAAAGTTTGGACCAAACGACAGCTGCAAACAAAATTTCAGTATCCCTCCATCTGCTACGTTTTACGAGACTAGATTTCATCCGATTTTAAAAATGAGGACAGTCATTGTCCATTGTAAGATTATACAAATCTCTACGACATCAAAAACACGAGCCTTCCTGCTCTTAGTCCAAGAACAGGTACCCCGGTCTAGCTCCGTCCGCACCGTACCGCCAATGTCACATTGCATCACAAAAGCGGGGTGAACCATTGTAGAGTCTAAACCGTAAATAGGTAGCTACTCTTGGATATAACCTCAAATGCAGAGCTAGATCGACCGTTACCCTTGTTCTTTTGCAATTGCCTGACATGTACATGACGTGGAGACTATTGTACTGCCTAGTCGTATCATCTGAGGTCATTTTCGCAGTTTACGCGTGCTCAATGTAGAATTGTATAAGTTGACGATGGCAGACACCATGAAACCATGTGTCTATACCGACTCTGCAACTCAAGATGTTGGCGAGTTCAGTTGTAGCGGCATTGAGCACCTTGCTCCCCGTACTATCGAGCGCCCAGCGAATCCGCTCTGATCCTGGCATTGCAGGCCCATCACTCGAAATCGTGCACCTCTACAATGATCAATGGCCAACTGGTAACTTTTTGCCTGAACATCTTACCTATTGAATCATTCTCAAACTTTGACACCCCTTTAGGTATCACCGTCTCCAAGACCGGGCGTAAATTCTCAAACTACCCTTCTGGCCTCGACCCCAACAACACCAACACGGGCAGCAACAACAAGCACGCCGTAGCAGAAATCCTAGCCAACGGAACGGAAATCCCTTATCCAAATGTAGACATCAACAACCCACCCGACGGAGCAATCAACTACACCGTGTCCCCACCCGTCGGCGCAAACTACGCCAACTACCTCATCGGCGTCCAAAGCGTAGTCCTCGACGCCCAAGACCGCCTCTGGATCCTCGACACCGGCCGCGCCCTCACCCCGGACGGGACCCTCGTCCCCGCCTCCCCAGGCGGCCCCAAACTCATCTCCGTCGACATTTCCAGCAACAGCATCCTCCAAACAATCATCTTCCCGCCCACAGTCGCATACCCGACCTCGTACCTCAACGACATCCGCCTCGATCTGCGCCCCAGTCTAAGCGGTACGACGGGAAAAGGCGTAGCGTACATTACCGATTCCTCAAGCGAAGGCCGCAACGGCATCGTCGTCGTCGATCTCGCATCGGGCGAGTCCTGGCGCCGTCTCGACGGCACAGCAGAGGTACGTGCTGAGCGCGGTTTTGTACCCTATGTCTGGGGCCAGCCTTTGTACTACATACCTGGTCCGGGGCTCCCTCTTACTACCGTTCCCCTCGGCAGTGACGGCATCGCTTTGTCCTCATCGGGTGAGGACTTGTATTTTGGGCCGGTGGGTGGGAGGTCGCTGTATAGTGTGCCTACCGAGCGGCTGCGGGATAGGAGCGACCAAAGTGCGGAGTTAAGGACGCAGGCGGCGGTGCAGAGGAGGGGCGAGAGGGGCGTGAGTGATGGGTTTGAGACGGATACGAATGGGTTTGTGTATGCGGGGAATATGGAGCAGAATGAGGTGGGGTTTTATAATCCGGCAAATGCGTCTGTGACGGTTTTTGTGAGGGATCCGAGGATTAGTTGGGTGGATACTAGTGAGTTTCTTTCCTATTTTCTTCTCTTTTTTTCTTTCTTTCTGGGATGCTAATGTAAATGCAGTGTCGGTTGGAAGTGATGGGTATCTGTATTTTACGGATAACCAACTTGCGTTTAGCTCGTCGTTTTACCCAGGGACGGATCGCAGAGAGAGACCATTTGTGCTGTTTAGAGCGCCGCTGCCGAATAATGGGTCGAGGGTATTCTTGCAGTAGAGAAGCTAGGCACAATGCTACACACTTAATTTCTATATACAAAGACTACACAGTCTATGTCTTGCCAAAGACAAAAATACCCTTGCCGCTCCTGTATCCCTCGAGTGTATCTTTGACCTTGGCAATGAGTTCCTCTCCCTTGGTCTCCCATTCCCACTTGATCTCATCAACAGGCATGTCCTTGAATTCACCCTTTCGCGTCATGTCCAGCACGTCGGCAACAGTCTTTTGTTTCTCCTCTGGATGCTGCTCTGCCCACCTGCTTACCCAGAAGCCGTGGAAGTGAATGTCTTTGAAGATAAGCATCGATGCAGGAATGGTCAATGGCTGCTTAGACATGGCTCCATAGGTAACAAAGTGCGCAGATGAAGACAGAAGCTTCGCCATTGCTGTTGCTGCCTTGCCGTTCACACAGTTGAGTGCCAGACGAATGGGTGCGCGACCCCCGCTTGTCCATTCCTTGGCCTGATCCTTGATGCTTTGCGATTGCAACTCTGCATCTGTAATGACAACGTCTGCGCCGAGGTCCTGCAGCTCCTTCTTCATGGCGTCTTCCTTGCTCTTGTCGTCGCGGCTACGAATTACATTGATACTCTTGTAGCCCCACTTCTTGCCTAGCTGGATGGCTGCGCGGCCAACGCCAGAGTTTGCTCCGTTTTGTATGAACCAGTCGCCTTCCGAGAGGGTGGTGAAGTCGCGGAGCATCCGGTAGGCCGTGCATGGGTTGATGGATACAGTGCCAGCCTGAATTGCTGTTATTCCTTCGCGCATCTGCTCGTCGAGCTTTACTACGTCGTTGGTTGTGGCGCTTGCGTGTGTGCGCCATGTTCCGAAGCCAGGTCCTTTCATGAATACCCAATCGCCCTTTTTGAATCCCTCTTTCTTCACGCCTTCGCCCAGCGCAATGATTTCAGCAACGCCCTCATTTCCAGCAACAGCGATTGGCTTTGGGGTACTTAGGTCGGTTGTGAATCTTGGCTTCGACGGGTAGACACCTTGGATCTGGTTGATATCGGCGGGGTTTATAGGCGATGCGAGAAATCGTAGGGTCATAAGATTGCTATGAGGCGGCGAGATGGAATGACTGTGGAGAGAGAGCACGGCAGGAGGCTCTCCATACTCGGAGAAGGTGAGGGCTTTTGCTTGTTCGTAGCCATAGGCGGAAATGTAGCGACGCTGTGGGAGCCGCGATACAGTTGGCGCAAGATTTTGCGCGCGGCGGATGCACGACTGTGCTGCCCACGGAGACTGGGTAATTAGCCTGGAAGCCATTGTTAGTATCAATTGAGTGAAAAGAAACGGTTCATCAGAGCCTAGAGCTCACGCAAAGTGCTATGGGACTACGGAGCTATGACGTTAGCTTAAGCCGGGGTTTGGTGGAGTGATGAAGCTTCGTAGTGGGTTATTCCAGCCCTGATTAGTCCACATGTGTACATGTTCCTGCCTCTAGTTTGTGAGATTTCTGCATAATTCATGGAGTACATCTACATAACCAAATATCGTAATTCTTCAAATGCCGCACTTTGGCCTCGGTGCTTCTGTGCTTACCCATTCCTCGCTATCAATAAACCCGGGCGAATACAAGCGTCTACCGCGTAAAAGATGATCATACTCCATTATAGTCTAGCCATGACTTACTTAATCTACACATGTGCTCTCTAGGCAATTGCATATGTGGCAGTGCAGTTTCACATGAAAGACAGTATGGACATGGTGGCGTTTCGTGAATGTTCGCGCTCGCGCTCGTGCTCGTGGTATGCCGTCTATACGCCACTAGCACCGCCCCACCTGCGTCATTGCACCCTTGCGTCGTCAGGCTGCGCCCCTCTCTGAGCTGGTTTCCGCACCCCTCACCACTGCTACAAATACCCCTGGCCATACGTGTCTCCTGCCATACACTCTACACGACCGTACTTGTTTCTACGTACTTACAATCCATTACAACCTAACACCTTTCAAACTACAATACACATCCACTATCATGGCTGCCACCGTCAACGTCGAGAACATTTCCATGAAGACGAGCGAGGAGGAGATCAAGAGCTTCTTCAGCTTCTGCGGAAAGATTCAATCCATCAGTGTAAAGCCTACCGGCGACGATGCCCAGTCTGCTTCCGTCACCTTTGAGAAGGCCGCCGCCGCAAAGACCGCCCTTCTCCTCGACAACACTCAGCTTGGACCCAACTCTGTGCACGTCACTGCTGCTAAGAGCATCGACGAGCTTGCCGGAGAAAAGTCCGCCTCGGCCGAAGAGGCCAAGGATGGCGACCATCACATCGAGCAGGAACAGAAGCCCCGCGCACGCATCGTTGCTGAGTACCTTGCCCACGGCTATGCCATCTCAGACAAGGCCATTGAGCGTGCTCTGGCCGCAGACAAGCAGAACGGCTACAGCTCAAAATTCATGAACTTCATCAACAACGTCGACAAGAAGACCCAGGCTACACAAAAGGCTCAGGTCGTGGACCAGAAGCTCGGCGTCACAAACAAGGGCTACGCTGCCTTCAACACCTTGACCAGCTACTTTGACAAGGCTGCCTCAACCCCTACCGGTCAGAAGCTCCGTGCTTTCTACGAGCAGGGCAACAAGACTGTCATGGATGTCCACAACGAGGCAAGGCACTTGGCAGACCTCAAGAAGCAGAAGGCTGAGGAGACTGGTGCCTCTACCACTACCACTGCCACCACCGCAGAGAGCAGCGAGAAGGCTGGACAGACCCCCGCTGCTGCCCCTACTTCATAGACGAGTTCTTTGAAAGACACACGAGATTCCTTTCTTTCTTGACGATACCTACATGGTTTATAGTACTCATGATTGCTTGCGCATGATACCGATCACACGAGCGCGGAGTTTGGGATGAACTGGTCGGGCAGTTATGAAGCAATAAAACAATATATTTCACCCAGAATTCACTTTGCTTGTTGAGATTCATTGAACAACGTTATCTCATATGAATTCCTGAAACGATAAAAACTAATAAAAGTCACTTGAAGCCAAACGTTGCTATTAAACACAATCAAGCAATGCAAACATAAACGCTCGCCCCACGAGAAACTGCTCAACACTTCTTCTCTAGTATCCCCACTCCCCACCATCCAACAGACTCTGACTCGCCACAAAGCTGAACCCACCAAACGGATTGTTGTTCTGACTCTCAAACAGTGAATCATCAAACTTCTTGGTCAACACGGGACTAAGCGGCAAATCCGTAAAGTCCTGAGCAAAGTTCTCTGCTAACTCTGGGTCCGTGATTAGCGGCTGAATCGGTGGCTCCAACTCCCTGGCCTCGAGCTTCTTCCAGTCTATCTTGCGGAAGAAGCGGTGCTTCTTGATTGTCTGGAGGTCCTTGGACATGTTGAAGCCGAGGCGCTTCTTGGGGTCTTTGCGCAGGAGGCGGGTGAGGAGATCTTTGGCATCGGCGCTGAGGTAGTAGGGAAGCGAGAGCTTCTGCTTTACGATTTTCTCTTGAATCTTGGCGTTGTTGTTGCCCGTGAAAGGGGGTGAGCCAGTAAGCAGGTCGAAACCGAGGGCGCCGAGGGACCACCAATCTACTGCTGCACCGTACTCAAGACCTTGGACGACTTCCGGAGCCATGTATTCTACGGTACCGAGGAAAGAGCGGCAAGGATTGTCTTCGTCGAGAGTGACTTTGCTAAGACCGAAGTCGGTGAGGAGAAGGTGGCCTTCGGAGTCCAAGAGACAGTTCTCGGGCTTCAGATCACGGTAGATGACGCCGACAGTGCGGTGCAGATGGTCGAGAGCAAGTACCATTTCAGCCATGTAGAAGGCTGCAACATCCTCGGTGAACATGCGCTCAGCGGCAAGATGATGGAATAGCTCGCCACCTTGTGCATATTCGAGGATCAGATACAGCTTCTCCTGGTCCTGGAATGCATAGTAGAAGTTGACAATGAATGGATAGCGGTTCACGCTCTCCAAAACATTGCGCTCCGTCTTGGTCTGCTCAATAAGCTTCTTGTGAACGGTGATGGATGCCTTCTTAAACTGCTTCTGAGCAAACAGACGTCCAGTTTCACGCTGCCTGACAAGCAGCACCGTACCGTAACTACCTTTTCCAAGGCACATCAAAGGTTCAAAGTCCTCTGCAGTCATTTTGCGTGCCATCCCATTGTTCAACATAGTCGATGTCTTAGAAAGCGTATCAGCGCTGAAATCCTCGGCGTTCAAATCAATTTCGTAGCTCTCCATCTCCGTACGGTCGCTATCACTCTCTCGACCAGACATACTGGTGTTGCTAGACATATGCGATGCGACCCGGCTCATGGCGACACCTTTGTTGGAAAAGTCCTTCATGGGGGAATCGCTTCTGGAGGCCAAGTTCAAGGCCTCCAATTGGGCCTTGAGGCTGCTGATGCCTCCCATGGTAGACTGTGGTCGCAGCGCGGGACTGCTAGTCACGCTAGGGAGTCCAGAGCGGACGGGCCCGAACCGTGGGGTGCTCGTAATGGAATAGTCCGACTCTTCTCCACCCGATGTGACGGGTGTGTGAAAGCCACGAGTCACGTTAGTAGCCTGCAGACCTGCATTTGGTCCCTTCTTCTTCTTCCTCTTGTTTTTCTGGGCCTTCTTCATAACCGCCTCAAAGTCCAACTTGTCTGGTCCTAGCTGCTTGCCCTCAGGGTTGGGCTGTGCGCTGCGCTTTGGCATAGGGCTGACGATATTGATCGGCGGGGTCCCAACGTGGAGGGGTACTTTTGAAGGACTCATGTCCATATCCTCCAGGGCAAACATGTCATCGTTTGGCACGGCAGGCTCGGAAGTGTTCGGGACCTTGCCTGCGAGCTGCGCATCGTCATGATCGAATGCGAAAACCATGATGACGGTAGTGAGGGGTAAAACAATTTAAGGATATTTGCGCTCCAGAGCACGCTTAGGTTCTGCACGTTTCAGTCAGCCTGGTGCGTCTCCTCAGTTCGGTGGAGATCGCGCACATCCAACTCCGGACTTGGGCTGCCCAAAATCTATGCCCGCCGCAGAGGTTCACGGCGGAACGCCCACCCCTACTTGTCGGACAAGGGACGCGAAGGAAGCGTCCGTCTTATTTAGACCCGAGCTCAGCGCGCTATATGGAAAGAAGGAGCCAACTACGGTAAGCTGGGCAGTAATTTGAGAGGCAGTCGCGGCGGGAGAAGCAGAGCCCATAGATGGTCGTGTTTGAATACTGGGAATGGTGAAAGTCGAGGCCAGGTTTGCGATCCTGGCAGGTGTTGTATGGTGGTGGTGTGTCGCGGTGCAGGGGAAAAATCGCGTTTGAAAAAGGTGTTGGAGGAAAGGTCAGCGATCAGCGGGAGAGGCTCAATTGTCCGGATTCTTAATTTGGTGCCTTGGCGGGCTAATTGCGGTGGCATGTGAATGACCTAACACCCGAATGGTCACCCGGCCCCGGATTCACATCTCCACATATGCGTGGAGCTGCACATCGTGCGAGGTCTATTGTACCGCGTGTTTCCTGACCAGGACAAGTCGGTGCACTTGGTTACGCGACCATGGACGTGGCGAGGACGCAACGAAACCGAGACGCAGCCGTGAGGCAGTTGGTGAATCTCAGCTCAGCGCATTGAAACAACCCCCAGAAAGACGTAGCGCCCTCCTTTCAGCACCCTTCTCCGCAAGCGACGTGTTGAGATTTGATTGAAAACACAGTCAGTTGGTCAGCCACCGTGGCTGTAGCGCCGTGACGGCGTGGCCGTAACGTAAGGGGGGGCGGCTCCAAACAGGAGGCTCCCTGTTTGTTCCAACCAGCATGACAGGATCAAGGCGCGACATATGACGCATTCGTTTCCACAAGAAACAACTTCAGCTTCGCACTGCACGCCCATGGACAGTCTTCATCTTCTCCAAGTCGCGATGCCATATTCCCATTCTTCCGAAAATGTAAAGTACAAGTCCATCACCCGAGGTAAAGCGGGTACTGCTGCTGGAGTTGCGGCCCGCCGAGGGAGGACCTTCCCTACGCGCTTAGCTCGTTTACACGAGAGTAAGTACTGCGCGTACGGCGGTATATAAATGCAATTAAGACCTGTTTCTCCATCGAAGCCTTCCTAGCTCAGTGGTAGAGCGCGTCACTAGTAATGACGAGGTCGTCAGTTCAATTCTGGCGGAAGGCATCTGATATTTCTTTTTTGCCAATGCAGCAGCCATCGGACCCACTTTCTTTGCGTACAACTGTTGCGAATGAGCATCTGGGGCTCACCTCTCCGATTGCATTGAGTCTCGAAAACTGAGTTCTTCCTTTTGCTCATGCGTTCGTATTTGATACGTGTGTTACGGGTCTTAAGCACACGTGCGTACAAGTGATTGGTTATGGCCCGTTCCTGATGCTGAGGACATTTTTTGATATACCAGAGTTTGGATCATATGGATTCCAAGGATTAGCTCGAGAACACATGGCTCCAGTATGACAATCATGTGATACTCTTTATAGATCGTCATGCCCATATATATGAAAACAAAAGCGTCTTCTTAAAGTGTGGCAATATGGAAGCGCGATAAATGATCCATAAATGTTTAGAACACCTGGATTGTAGCCGCTATCTGTACTATTATTGGATTGCAACAAGCAGTGTACATATGTTAGTGAGAAAAAGAACCCCCCTATACACCTATGTAAGCAATAGTGTATTAACACTTCTGGAAAGTGCCAGAGATGTAAGTACAGTCGGATGACATCTCCACCCAAGCTCAAGCAAGGTATCTTGAAATAAGAGGTTGGCACAATGAAATGATTCTCTTGATGATAATGCTATCATTTGATATCAGAACAGAGACCTATCTGGTGCTAGAACAATGGTATAAAGTGCGTTCAGAGACATTGGAAGAGGATGAACAACACCACAGCTTCGGCCCTCCACTTCGAATCTCAGCTTTGTTAGTTTCAAGATACTTTACGATGTACCAACCTAGTGTGAGTGGATCAAACCCAGCACTCGTCCATCTACATTGGCTTCGGACCACACAAGACGTCATCCCCCATCACCATCCTCCAGCCCCAAACCCCCCCTGCATTAGACCAACCCCGATCATCCATTGCCTACACATAAGCCTACCCTTCACCAACTCGACGCGTAATCCACCCCCTGCCCAAAAAGTAACCATAGCCCGCGATCCAAAAACAAACTTCAACCCCTTCGCTGCTTCCATGCGAACGCGTAATGACGCACCACTAGCGTTCCTCGTCCTTTCTTTTTCTCACTGACAAGGTTTGGAACTTGGCGAAGGGGGAGGTGAGAAGCAGAAGTGTTAATTAGGCGAGGTCGCCCTGTGAATACCCCTTTTCTTTTTGTGTCGATATAGTAATGCCGCGGGTGTGAAAGAAGGAATGTGGTGGTTTCACTAGACTGAGTGGTTAAAGAGTGGTTGGGCAGAAGCTTGTTTCTCCACGTTGAGGAGAAGAAAGGGTGGAGGGGGGTTTGTATCTTGATGATGGATAAAAGGAAGGATGGTTGTAGTTTGTGCTTGTTCCGCGATATTACTATGTAGATGGATGCGGTTTACACTTTGGCAAGGTAAAGTGACAGCCCTATTGAGCCACCGCAACATCTGATATCCGACATGTTCATTTTCAAGGCAAAGTTGAGATATTTGGAAACAGAAATCACGGGGACACCAGCAGGGCATTTGTTCAAGGGAAAAAAAGATTGTGGTTAAAAACTAGCTTTTTTACCTCGTAATATCGTCGAACGGAACTTGAATACTGCTCTTAGGCTAATACAGAAAAAGAGTTGTACATTTGGTCCCATCTCTTCTCTGCCGAGATAACCTTTTCCCAAGATGCTTTAAAAGAAAACCTCCTTGCTATGACGGTCAAAGAGTTGACAATTGCCATCTTAAGGGCACTTTCCAAAGGCAGCATTGCATCCGGTGCCGCAGTGATCAGCGGAGCTTCCACACCATCCGTACTGCGAGCAGCAGTTTCCAAATGCCGAACCAATGCAAGTGAAGCCCGAGGTTCCACCACAGGTTCCGTCGGTGGAAGCCTTAGCAGTGCCGGTGGTGGGCTTGGGCGCAGCAGTGCTCATGGTGGTTGAGCCGGCACCGGTACCGCAGGTACCGAAGCCAGTCTGGCAGCCAGTGCCGCAGTAGTCATTGGTGCTACCGCACCAGCCTGCAGAGCTGCAGCAATTGCCGAAAGCAGATCCTGTGCAGGTGCTGGGAAAAGTTAGAAATGTGTAAAGGATACACGGATACGGGGGTTTCTTACAATCCTTTGGTACCACCGCAGGTAGCATCAGTGGACACCTTGCCGGTTCCGGTGGGAGTAGGGGCAGCAGAGGTAGGCTTTGCGCTGGCAGAAGTAGGCTTTGCGCCTCCAGTGGAACCACCGGTGCTAGCACCACCAGCCTTGCGGTACCAGTTCTCGGCAGGGTCACCAAGGCATTCACCGACAGTGACGGCTTTGTAACCGAGCTGGGTAAGAGTGGAGAGCATGTACTCGGTCAGGTTCATGGCAGTCTGCTCGTGGATATCGTGGCCAATCTCGAGCCACTGGGCGCTGGCGGCTTTACCCGAGGAAACATTGCCCTTGAAAACGTCCTTGGAGTACTGAATCAGAGTAGGGTCATCGTGCTCGTAGTCATCCTGGAAAAAGTCAGTTATTATTTCCAAAGAGCATCATAAAGTGTGCGTACAGTGTCCACGTCGAAGTAGGTGACGTGGTAGCCAAGGTCAGCCATGTCCTTCTCACAGCCAGACTCGGCAGTGCAGCTGGAGTAGGGAGGACGCATGTAGGTGGGGATTTTGCCAACGATGTTACGCAGAGCCATCTCGTTCTTAATCATCTGGTCGTGGCGATCCTGCGAGGAGATGGCGCTCAGGTCCAAATGAGTCCAGGTGTGCGAAGCAAGCTGGTGGCCTTCAGAGTCCATACGCTTGATGACTTGGGTGAATTCAGGAGTGATGTCGATTTGGCCCTTGCCGATGTTGTTACCAGTGATGAAGAAGGTAGCTTTGGCGTTGTAGGAAGCCATGACATCAAGAATATGGCTAGTGAAAACCTTCTGGGGGCCGTCATCGTAGGTGAGAGCAACGGTTCCTGGTTTGGTACAGCTGTAGATACCGTTGCCGCCATATTCGACATTTCCTGACTTGGTACGGGCAATTGAGGCGGTGCTGGTACCGGCTGGTGTCACGTTCTCTGGACAAGCCGGGCCATGCTTGTAGTCACAGCCGGGAGAGAAGCAGTAGTCGGAATCATTTCCACAGTCTGAAATTCGTCAATGAAAAGTCTTGATATGTAACACAAACAAAACATACAGCCGGCTTCTGAGCAGCACTGGCCAGCAGGGCAGTTGCCAATGCCAGCTCCACACTGGCGGTCATCCTGGCGGCGGACAATTTGTGTCTTGACCTTGTTCTTGGCACTGGCAATCTCGTTGACGCCAGTGAATCGTGCTCCGATACCAGAAAGCAAGTCGCGAGCCCTGGTGTCCTTCGGATCTAGTCCGACAATGTTAGGGAGGCCGGTTCCATGGCCACTAACGATCGGGGCAACGGCTACAACGGCCGCAAGAGCAGCAGAGTAGTGCATGTTGGAAGAATGCGACCGGTCCTGATTATGGAATTAAAAGTAATAATCAAATTGGAATTGTAAATGGGCGGGAGCGAGCGGAACGTGATGGTCGACAACGACAACACACTGAGAGACCTGGAGATGGAAAACGAAGGTGGGCCACAATAAGTGTGGTAAGAATTAGGTATCCGGTAGAAGGTACCCGGAAGTAAACATTTCAAGGTGCAGACACTGTTAGTTTATGAATGGCAGATGATCGACGACTCCGACCGATGTGGGGTGCCAATGCCAATATCGACTCGCGCCGAGGCTAGCGTCTCCACCTAGGGCTTGTCTAGATGCATATGAGGGCGGAAAAAGTACACGTCCGTATTACCGACCCCTGGTTTGCAAGCATGAAATCCGCGCTACCGGCTTCGCTCCGGGAGGAAATTCCATGGGTTGCGGGTCGAACGGACTGGATGGCCATGCAGGAACGAGAATGTTATCACAATGGTGAGTAAAAAATAGAATGTAATGTATTGACCTGTTTGGTTTGAAACGCAGTCTAACCTGTATGATATTACAAAGACAGCTCATCTTGCATTTGTCTGCCGCTCAGAAGTTTAATCACCGCCATGGCCTCGAAACGATGAGTGATTCACACCTGGGCGTTCTCCGCTGCCCGTCTTGATGTTCAGGACTTGGGCCGGCATTATCCCTCCGCGGGTCTTTCACAGAGGGCAGTAATGGTGTTTCGCGAGTTCCAGGGGCGGCATGATTGCCTTAGTCCATTATAGGTTGTCGTACCAGGTCAAATGCAGGGGAGAAGGTGACGTCTTCCCCTTCCACAGCTGGTGGTGCGGCACCCAACAACGCCATCAAAGCATCGACCTCTTGCGGGCACATTGGCAACAGTCGCCGAGGCTGTCCAAGCGGTCGCTACGGGGCTTGGAGCAGAGCTTGTCAGAGGTTAAGAGATTCGCTTGGCAAAACAAGTCAGGCTGCACGCCATGTCGGTTTGGGCAGCCAAGAATTAAATACGATAGCATAAACAGTGGCCCGCATTCAGGCACCGCATACTGCGCAGCTTGGTGTCGTTGAAGCCCCTGGGCCAGGTGGTGGCAGGCGAGAAGAGAGATTACAGAGTGCCGAAATATGCGAGAACGATGAACGGCCCCGTATCGCGCCGTTTTGGGTACCGTCGCCTCCCGACGATATCGCTTGAGCCAATCACCAGTATTGCCAAGCTATACTCATCTTCTCTGGCAGGCCTGCCCCCAGCATACAACTTGGCTCGTTCAAGTCTGTCGCCCATCTGCACCCTTCCGAAGATGGGAGCCTTTCACGCACACGAAACCCCTCAATATTTACCGGCAAGGGTAATGGAGTAAGTTTGTATTGGCTCCATGCGGCTTTGCAGCCAAATACCGTTATGTCTGATTCATGGCAGTCCCTCTAAAACGTCTCCCTCCGAAAGCTGATGCAAGCATCCGCAATCCGGCCTTCGGGAATATCGCCAGAAATAAAAGGCTGCGCCTATTTTCAGCGCCATGCTTTTCCCCTGTTAGACAAGCTTTTAGCCCAATGACTGGGATCTTCAGCCCTAGCCCAGCACCTTGACTCGGACACTGGAAAGACGCCACAGTTAAAACCTGTGACAGCCTCGTTCTGGTACCAGCGTGATCCACTACTTAGCGGTTCTCGAGTTTTTTACTATAGGGTTTAACGGTGGGGAATATCGTTTGTGGCCAGAAGTGCGACTGGCAGAGCCACCAAGTCAGGCATGGAGACCCCTCCCGAAGCCGCGCCAGCTTGGACTAGGATGCTGATTGGCCTTTGTCTGCCTCGCAGCCTTTACAATACCAGACCTCTGTTCCGGACTGCCGTGCAAAACAATAAACGACTCGAGAAGCACAGCGAGCGCTGGTCTTATCAGCAATAAATTGCCCCCTTTTTTTCCCTTCATGTCCGCTCCAATCTCGGTCATGAAAATTAGCATGTTGTCCGTGGGTCTTGCTTATGCTAAGAAGTACCAAGTCCCGTCTCGCCGCTATTACACCGCTATATTCTACCCTCAGACACCGTCAATCTGATAGTATCTATACGCAGGGTTAAAGCAGCGACTGTGGTGTAGAGACATTCTCCATGGTGGCAGGCATGTTCCCTTTGCTCTTGCCCACTCAAATTACAGGTATGCTGATATGCAGTACTACTGTATGGTAGTACATACTTCGCAGTAGAGGCGAAAATTATCACCTCAGCATGTCATCTTATAATCCTTGTGCGAAAAACACGAGTTGTAGAATCGGAACATTGCCGCTGATCGCCATTTCATTATCGTTACCTGAAGGCTACGATATTGTTACCGTAAGACGTAACCATGCATACCCTTTTTCTCAACCAGTTTCTATTCCGTTACGTGACACCGAGCCTGCAAACCATGTCTTCATCATGTCGTCTTACACCACGAAACATCGATGTTGCGAACACATAATAGTATTTCGCTTAATAACACACGTGCTGCTCCGCATCCGTCGAGTGTATGATTCTAAGACCTATAATGGGTGGGTATGACATACTTACAATCACGCCGGGCTGACCGGACCGCCACCTCTGGTCCTCCATGAGCGGCTCGGTTCATTTGCGATTCGCTGCGAGGCTACACTTGATGTGTGATTTGAGTTTTCCAATCTATGATTACAGTCCCAAATGCGGGGTCTACGAGGTATGCGTTGAGCTATGTTCACTCTCAATCTTGACGTTCATGCAGAAAGACATCGTGCCTCAGGTTAGGCAAAGGATACGAGCGCGTAATAACTTTAGCTTCTTCCCCATGCGCTCTTCCACAACACAGATGGAAGATGGTTTATTGCCTCGCTATGAAGGAGGGAAAGCCGAGATAAAATCGAATAGATAGATGGTATTTCTCGCACTGTTCGTTCTCACTATGGAAGATCGGGTACGTATTTTCATTTCAGCATATCTCAGACTTATCCACAGAGTCTTGCGTAACGGTAGTTGAAACCATGATACTACTACCGTGCTTGACTCTCAATTCCTCCTGACTATTTTGGGCACATAACCAGTGTAGGTCTATAGTGTTCAGCCCGACCACCTTAGTTATGTCGCGTGTCGCTCTACTTCCAATGGTTCCTAATTCTATCCTGCTACCGTGGTTCTTATTTGTATCACTATCTGCTTGTCTCCGATAGCCATGGGAGTCATAGGAGGCCTTGGTACGGGCTGAATTTGTTAAGACTGCGAATGCGGGACAACACCCGATGATGACGGCTGTGGTGGCATGAGCGTTGGAACGCTTATAAGTGGGAACTCAACTTACCAATTGAACATTCCACCATGCCCCAAATAGCAAGCCATGTGGGATCAAGTGGTGCATCCACGGCTTCAGGCTTGGATGCGTTCACAGCTACCTGAGTGACACGGAGACAGGCGAATAGTATGCATACAAAACCTGTTCCGAACAGACATAGCATTGATATCTTTTTCCTACGCGGCATCTGAAGGCTCCACGTGAGCCATATCGGAAGAGCCATGACTATGACAGTCACAAGTTAGCAATTTGTGCCACAATCCAGGTATCGTAGGAATGCGTACTCATCAAATTCGTAGATGTATCTGCAACAAAGGAAAAATACAAACTGAAGAGTTGAGCATTATGCCGAGCTTTCCCACCCTGTAACAAGAAAACATTAGTTGATATTCTCAAGATTGACGGCAGATCGACTCACACAACCTCCGGTCCAAAAACCAGATGGGGTACCACACGATTTGAAGTAAAAGTGGTAGTTTCCAAAGAATGTCTACAACCAAAGTGAGTTGACAGCTAACGCAACGTTCTGGTAATTACTTACAAGTACACAAATCCCAACGATGCCCCACCACACAATAGTATAACACCTGGATAACCCAACCAGCAATTTCCGATAAAGCAGCAACAGCGAACACTTGATCGCCCACAAAACACCCCAGAACAAGTTGAAAGCAGCAAACACCATCTTCGTCATCACAACTGCATCGTGCGCTAACTCCGGGTACGGCGCAATCTCTCCATTAACAACACCATACACTCTCTGCATATGCGGCGACACAGCAATATACAGTGCGCACTTTGTAACGTAGAAAGCGAAGCCGGCAAAAACAAAGTAGTCGGACGCCGTGAGCCGCTTCGGCTTAGCGATATTGAGACCTATTCTGGCGAGGACAACGGAGCTTGTGAGACCAAGCATCGAGTATGCGACCTTGAGCACTGTGCCCTGAGCGAAACCATTGGTGCGCGTCGACATATTTTGGGTTGGATTTTGACTGAAAACAAGACGATTACAACGAAAGAAAAAGAAAAAGTCCAGAAACGGGGGGAAGAAAGGGGAAGGGGAGAGCAAAGCAGCATGATAGCAAGGCCAAAAAAAAAGCTGGCGGTAGTTGTACTTTGCCGCATATTCGGCTTATCCAGGTAATGGGGTGCGGAATATCGCTTGCCTTTGCGGCGTAGACGTCAATCGTCACAGTTGTCAAGACCTAGTCGGTCGATTGTTGCGAAGGGGATGGGCGCTCAATTTACTGTGCCGAGCGTATGACTGCAGGCCCCGCCAACATCGGATATCGTCATGTTAAGAAGATTTGCAGGGAGGATCGATGTTTGGTACCCTGGAGTTGCCCCTGTGAAACGGGTGATTTGAGATCAGTGGTTGTGTTGGGAGATCCTACACGGTAGATCGGGTGGACTTGAACGGCATACTGGAAGAACTACTCGCTTCAGCAAGTTCGTAGAAATTATGCCAATCTGATGGCTCCTGGTTAGTATTGATGAGTGTGCACGAGACTGTAGAAAATAATGTGGTTTCTGTTGATAGATTGCTTCTCAAAAGATTCGTTGCGTTGATTGCTGTTGCTGCTCGGTACCATCTTCATCAAGGGAGAATTTGCCGCATCTTGGCGATACGAACTTCCCGCACGAGGATAGAGCGGGCTTGGGGCTCAAATAGAGTAATCCCTTCACGGAGCATCTTGAAAAGATGAGGTGTCTCGGTCCAAGCGGCACATGCATGTTGGCGGCACGGATTTAGCGCACGCGAAGCGTGCGCACAACGACCAACCTCTTCCCTCAACATTGGCTGGAAAGCTCTGCCGATTATGACATTGGTTAGGACTCATGCAGGACATAGAGTGCCCTCTTCTGACGGCGTAGGTCTTGGACAAAATGGGCATTACGAGGCGTAAGTACGTGGTCGATGATCCCTAATATCCTGCGAACCAGCTTGTATTTGGCGTAGTAGTATTGGTGAGTTGCTGCCGTTCCTTCGCATCAAGGGCTACATCAGATGCAGGGATAGGCTTTGGGCTCGAATCAACACGCAATCTGAGAGTAAAGATTGCGCATCCCTGCATCTAGATCCTACTGAGCTTAACTCCGAAAATCCTAATGCACTGGTCAATTTCCTATCATGCCACTACATCTCGTCGCCAAGGCGGCGCAGTATGTGACACAACAGCAAGTAAAGAATTCTCGGCTGCCCGTGAGTGGCGGATTGAGAACAGTCGCTGCAACGCTTTGATTGTGTGCGTACATGGTAACTAGGGTACTTGTGTTTTCCCAACCAAGGACGATGTTGCGGCGAGGTTTGAAACCATCTCATCAACTCATGATATATACCTTTTACTCGTACCTAGTAATAAAAATTATGAATTGCTAAAGAGAGACTGGTATTCAGTACAGCTATTGCTTAATGAGTCGCCACTCCGGGTTAGTATGATCCTCGGTTGGGAAAATATACCCTTGTTACACCTGTACACTATCTAGCCCTTGCACATGTAGCCCGTGGTCAGTTGAATTGTACCCTGCAGCTAGACGCGATCCTTCGCCTGATTTCGAGGCAATAAATGCAGAGTAAAATGTCGATTTCTTAACGCAGCTACATTCCGAGGCGCTCATCATCTCTTATAAGTGGCCATTGGGTACCATAACCGTCACTTGAGTTACCTCCCCTGCTTTAGACGCATCCTCTTTATCAATCTCGTTGCAAGTCACAGCGCCGCAAAGTATGAAAGCCTCTTTGGTTGTCTCTCTTGGGGCTTTTTCTGCCATTGCTTCTGCACAAGACGCGTTTGAGGCCTCGGACTTTAACGTTGTAGAGGCTCTGGCTGCGAACGGCGTCAACGTCTCCGCCATTCCTGCCCTGGCTGCACTGAGTGAAAAACGTGCTATCTCAACCGGATGCACGGCGGCTGTAAGTCATACTGCTATCTATCAAGGGCATTTTCTGATTCTCAAAAAAGTGCGGTGCCCTCAAAACCATCTTTGGAAACAAGCTTCTCACCAGCGGATCACCCGCGTACGATGCATTCACCAGTGGATACTGGTCTATACAAGCATCTTTGGTGGACCCAGCTTGTGTGTTGAAGCCATCGATAGCGCAAGATGTATCAATCTTGGTACTCATGTCTCGTCTTACTCAATGTCCCTTTGCCGTAAAGGGCGGTGGACATACTGCCTTCCCTGGTGCATCTAACATTCAAGATGGCATCACGGTAAACATGGAGGACATGAACGAAACCACACTCTCCAGTGACCAGAAAACCGCATTCATAGGGCCAGGAAATCGATGGGGGGCGGTATATGAAAAGCTTGGTCAACACAGCCTTGCTGTCATAGGTGGCCGCGCATCAGAGGTAGGCCTTGGCCTCGTTCTCGGCGGGGGTATCAGTCACCAATCCAGTATCTATGGATATGCTTGCGACAACGTGGCTTCCTTTGAAGTCGTCACTGCATCAGGTGGTATCATCACCGTCACCCCAACCATCTACCCAGATCTTTACTGGGCACTTCGTGGAGGTGGGAACAACTTCGGTATAGTCACCCGATTTGAGTTGGAGACAATTTCCCAGGGCTTAATGTGGGGCGGACTCCAAATTCACCCAGAGGCTACTTACCCGCTTCTTATAGATGCCTTTGCTTCGATGGCAGAAGACGCCAACAAAGACCCTAAATCTTCACAGATTCTTTCATTTGCTCTGGGAGCTGGCCAAGCGGCCGCACAAATCCAACTAGAGTACCTCGAGCCTGTAAACAAGCTCAACCCCCCCACTATCCTCAAAAAGTACCTCAATATCACTTCGATACATACCGACACCATGAACAGAACTTTGGCAAATGACACCTCCCTGATAACCGAACAGATGCCCAACGGTCAGCGCTACGCATTCTGGGCTTCTACCTTCAAACTGGATCGGGATCTCATGAACTGGCTCCAAGAACGCCATCGACAGGACTTCACCGCCATGCCCAACAGGGGCTCGCTGACATTCCAAGCCTTCACTGTACCCGCCATGCAAAAGATGAGCAAGAAAGGCGGTAACGCGCTCGGCCTCTCTCCCACGGACGGACCATTGATGCACAGCCTCCTTTATCTGGTCTGGGACGACGCTTCTCAAGACACCAAGATCCAAAGAGCCGCCCAGAATTTCTTGAGTGTTGCAAAGGCAGAAGCAAAGAGACGGGGCAAGTACCACGATTTCATTTACCTAAACTATGCTGGGCCGTACCAGAATGTTATCCCGAGTTATGGCAAGGAGAAGCTGGCTAGGCTCAAGGCTGTCTCTAAGAAGTATGATCCTGTTGGTGTGTTCCAGAAGCTGCAGCCTGGTGGGTTTAAGCTCGAGGGGGCGCCATATGGGGAGAAAATTTGATCTGAATGAGGCCAATTTTGTGTAGTATTCGTTGATAAAGTAGAATAAGAATCCATCATTGTGTTCGTTATACTCGTAGTCGCGTACAGAGGAGGACATGGCGCTACGCCACTCCCTAGTCCAAATATAGCAAGGTTCCTCATGCCCGACCAGTGAGCGTGTTGTTATTCTGCCCCCACACCTTACTACTTGCAACTGCAGCAACATCTCCTGCACACCAACAGCCCACCTCATCATGTGAGCAGCCAAGGATTATGCACGTCGTCAGGCTGAGCGGCTACTCAGCTGCGGCGCCAACAACTCACCTCTACCATCCTTGATGTACTACAATTATTCTCGTCTCTACCTCTATTATGACAACACATGGCACGCCAGCTGCGACCCGAAGACTACACAGTAGGATGGGTGTGTGCACTGCCTGTCGAGATGGTGGCGGCGCAGGAGATGCTTGACGAGGAGCATGCTGGCCTGGAGCACAACCTACTATCTGACAATGACAAGAATCTGTACACGCTAGGCTCTGTCGGCGGTCACAACGTCGCCATTGTATGCCTGCCTGCCGGTCGGATCGGCAATAACTCAGCAGCCGTAGCGGCAACCCGAATGCAAGCAACGTTTAAAAACATTCAGTTTGGGTTGATGGTCGGCATTGGTGGCGGCGTTCCGAGTTCTGAAGCAGACGTTCGGTTAGGTGATGTTGTTGTCAGCCAGCCCCACGGGAATCTTGCTGGTGTAGTACAGTATGATATGGGGAAAACAACACCAGGCGGCTTTGAACGAACGGGATCAATGGATGCACCACCGGAGGTGCTGTTAGCAGCTGTCGCGCGCGTAAAGGTGAACGACCTGCGTGGCAGAAGCAAGCTGTCTAAACATATCTCCAAGCTGGAAAGCATCACCAAGTTTCGACGCAGCAACGCAGGGATTGATATACTTTTTGAAGCAACACACGACCATGTCGCAGGGCAGACGTGCGATAGGTGCAGCCCTGACAGACAGGAGGCTCGACAGGCACGCCCTATCGGGGAGGAAGTAGTGGTACACTACGGCACTATCGCATCTGGCAACCGAGTGATACGGAGCGCTGCTGAACGAGACAAAGTCAGCGTTGGGCTCGACAAAGTACTGTGTTTTGAGATGGAAGCAGCAGGGCTACTAAATAGCTTTCGCTGTCTCGTTATACGCGGTATCTGCGACTACGCAGACTCACATAAAAACAAGCTGTGGCAGCCGTACGCAGCAGGGACTGCGGCCGCATATGCGAAAGAAGTTTTGTTAGCGGTACCGCCGGCAGAGCTGTCCAAGCCAAATATGGTGGAAAAAGTCGTGAGAGAGACAAGTGGTAAGTGTTGCCGCAGCTATCTTATTTCACGTCTTGTAATAGCGCACTGATGCCACAGCAGGAAACGTACCCAAACCTAACTACCACATACCCTTTCTTATCAATCGACGCTTTGTTGGACGAAAAACAGAGCTTCAACTCTTGCAGAAAAGGCTAATGATGGACCAGGACTGCCAGGAGCTGTCCATTGTGGGGCTTGGTGGGACAGGCAAGACGCAGTTGGCGTTGCAATTTGCATACAGCGTGAAAGACCAATGGCCAGATTATTCAATCTTTTGGGTGCCTGTCCTGAGCATGGAGACCTTCGAGCAGGCATGTGTAAGCATCGCAAAGATTTTGGGTATACGGCAGGTGTCGGACGACAAAGAAGACATCAAAGAGCGAGTGAAACAATGGTTGAGCTCAAGTCGAGCAGGGCGGTGGCTGATGGTGGTGGACAACGCTGACGACCCTAGTACCTTGTTCAAAACAGCAGAGTCACACGGCATCATTGACTATCTACCAAAGAGCGAGAACGGTATCATACTGTACACAACACGCACGATGGAGGTAGCGGTATCGTTGACACAGTACGATGTTCTGGAGCTGGAGGCCATGGATTCTCGGGACGCGATCAAGTTTTTCTCCAGCTCAATAATCAGGAAAGAGCTACTCTGTGACCACGCGGCGAGAGACGAGCTACTAGAAGAGCTAACACGGCTACCGCTGGCCATCGCGCAGGCGGCTGCGTATCTGAATATGAATCGCATGACAATAAAAAAATATCTTGGATTACTGCACAATACCGAAAAAGATCTTATCGGTCTACTAAGCAGAGACTTTCGTGACAACACGCGATACAAAGGCTCAGTGAACGCAGTGGCGACCACGTGGGTGGTGTCGTTCAGCCAGTTACGCGAGCGCGATACATTTGCGGCAGATTTGCTTGAGTTTATATCCTTTATAGAGTGGAAGGCCGTACCACGGTCCTTGCTGCCAAAGAAAGATTCTGAAGAGGAGATGGAGAGAGCCATTGGCACGCTGTGCGGATACTCCTTTCTAGTAAGACGCAATAGTAACAGTCAAGGCACACAGGAAGAGAGCGAAGAACATACAGAGACAAAGGAGGAAGAGTGGTACGACATCCACCGACTTGTGCACCTAGCGACACGGACCTGGGTCAAGAAGAACGGCGATGCAAACAAGGTAGTGGAGGGTGCAATCCGGCATGTTGCACATGTCTTTCCGGACGGAAAATACCAGAACCGGGCCGTTTGGAGAGCGTACTTGCCGCACACGCTCCAGTTGCTTAACGGCAGGCAGCACGGCAATATAGAGGACCTTTCTGAGCTGTTTCTACGAATGGGGGTGTGTCTGCGAATAGATGGCAGGTATCGGGAGGCGTTGGCATGGCTGGAAAAGTCATGTCAACAGAGAGTTCACCTTAGTGAGGATGACCCAGACCGCCTATACTCACAGTACAACCTCGCGGTAACATATACACACGATGGATTCCCGCAAATTTCAATACCACTATTGGAGCGTATAGTACAAATAAGAAAGAAGACTTCATCCTCAGAGGCTCCAAGCCTATTCAGATCGCAGGAACAACTCGCACTAGCATACAATCTCTACAAACAGGGGCACAAGGCGATCGCGCTTCTAGAAGACGTTATTAAAGTAGCGGAGAAAACGTTAGCTCCAGAGAACGAAGGGCTAATATCATTGCAAGAGAGCATAGCAATAACATACCAGGACTGCGATCTATCGCACAAGGCGTTCCCACTTCTAGAAAAAGTTGTCAAAACTAGAGAATGGACGCTGCCGCCAGAGCATCCAGATCGACTGGGCTCGCAGTACTTCCTCGCACAATTGTACGTTTCTGACGGACAGACACAAAGAGCAGTCCCGCTCCTGGAACATATCGTGAGCGTGGAAGATAAGACGCTGGAGCCAGAGCATCCGCATCGAATGCCATCGCAGCTTGCGCTCGCGGTAGCATACTATAAGCTTGGGCAGGTGTACAGGGCAGTGGCACTACTGGAGAGCGTTGTCGCTATTGGCGCTCGCACGCTGCGAGATGATCATCCTTTGCGGCAGGAGTCGGTCAAGTCGTTGAATTTTATGCTTGCAGAGCTGGATGCGAGCAAGGATGAAACATCAAATCCATCCGGTGAGGGAGATCCTGGAGATGGTTCCAGTAAGCAGGGCGCCTAGCAGCGTAAAAATCAACAGTTTCCAAACTGGGCAACGTCAAATACTTGGGTTACTTACTCATCGCGAAGATCGAATACCGAAACGATACCCTTTTTTACGTTTTATAACGCAAGAGAAGAAAGACATGCACGACCCCCCAAGTCAAACAGAATGACAATCATGTTGCTGTTAATTCTCATTTCCTCACTTAGCATTGCATGAGTGAACGAACAAAAAGAATTCTAGTTGCAAACAAAAGTAATCCAGACTTTGATTGCTAAACACTGAAATCTAACTCGAGACAACAATGAAAAAGATCGTGTATATTCCTTCACATCCTACTTCTCTACAGACAAGATAGACAGATAGATCATCATGCCTTCTCCTCAGTAGACTTGCTGACGACCGGCTCATCTACTTTCTTGCTGTCAGATTCAGCACTCTTGACGTTGCCTCCGTCTACTGCTTCTGGACCTGATCCAGGAAAGGCACCAGGGGCGTCAGCGGAGCCAGGTGCTTTCTCCGTCACCACGGGCTCCTCTAGCTTCAAGGCAGCTGAGACCTTGGATGTAAATGACTCAAGAGTGCCTGATGCCACAGAGGACACTTGCTCAGACAATGAAGCATTTTCAGTCTTCGTCTCAGTCTTTGCCTCGGTTGCAGAAGCAGGTTGAGCCTCGTCCTTTGACAAAGTTTTGGTCAGTTGCGGCTTTTCTGATTCTGGCGCAACACTCTCATCCACTGCAGCCTTGGTGGCGACGGGCTCTTCAGCCTGTGCAGGAACATTGAGCGATTTCTGTATCTGCACAGCCATCTTGGCAGCTGGGACGTCCAGGCTACCGTCTTCAACAAAACTCCAAATTGCAGTCACAGGGCCAACGCTCAGTTTCTGAGCTGGCACGGCAGCCGCAGCAGCCGCACCGCCTGGGGCTGGAGAAGAAGCAGGCTTCCTCCTCTGTGGACCCTTGGCCCGACTCTTTCGAGCATCTTGCAGCGGTGCTGCCTCCTTTTCTTCCACTTCCGGCTCAGGCTCCTTAACTTTGGGAGGACCCTGTGGCCCTAGACCAATTTTGCTGTTGAGGTCTTTGAGGAAGCCGGCTTGGAGAGCAGCAATTTTGCCTCCAGCTGGACGACCAGTCAGCACTGATTTCGCCTTATGCGGAGAAGCTTCGTTCTCGCTGGCTTGTGACTGCGCACTTGAACCATTTTCTGAAGGGCCAGTAGATGACTTGGTTGGGCGTGCTGAGGCATGCCCCCTTGGGCGTTCGGGGACGATTGGTACTCTCGTCCCCCCCGCAGGTGACTCCTTTCTGACAGGTCGGGCAGGGATAATAGGCTGAGCAGGGGCGGAGGATTTCTGATCCTGGGGGGAATCTTCGGCGTACTCGTTCGTTTCCTCCATCTGTGGCGTGCTGACCGTGGTCTCTAGGTATCCGTGTGACGGCGCGTCTTCCCAGATGTCCTGACTTGGGAAACGTTGCTGCATACCGGGGCGACCTGGTGTCTCGTCTCGCACTTTTCCAAGAAGCTTGTTTTCGGCAGCAAATTGCTTCGTATGATCCGAAAGGAATGACTTTTGATCTTCCTCAGTGATCTGACGCTTGCGTTGCTCTTCTGTTTCTGGGCTTTCAAATGCTTTGGCAGGACTGACATCTCCTTTGCTGACGGCGGTTTGAGGCTCTTCAGGCTCCTGGGGAGTATCAACGGTAGTCTCGAGCTGCAGACTACCAGGCGTGTCCTCCCAAACATCTTGGCTTGGGAAGTGGTGGCGAGCATAGCTAGGACGCTTGACCTCGTCAACCTTTGAGTTTGGCTTCTTGGTCTCTTCATCCTCTGGGAAGAGCGGTTCATATTCTTTATGGGACTCAAGCGGAGTGCTGCTATGTTCGTACTGGGCTGGGCTCGGAATCACGCGTTGCTGTTGTATGCTCCTGTTCCTACTTGAGCTCCTACTGGAGGTGCGCTGCTTGGTGAGGTACTGTGACGCGCCGTCCTCATTGGCAATGTATTCATTGCCGTGGCGCTCAAGCTCAGGTGACACGGCAGGTTGCCTCCACTCAGCATCTGGGTGCTTCTTGAGTTCATCAGAGGCAAGGATAGGTGTACCATATCCACGCTCGGTAACCCATCCGCCCTCAGCAGCAGTGTTACCGCCTCGCGGTCCAAGGTCTGCAGTAGGGGGGTCGTAACCTCCACCATGAACCTTACTAGAACGGTGTGTAGGCGGATCAATATGAATGACTTCTCCCTTGTCATTCACCTCTTGGCCGGCCTCGTTACGGAGCGGGGAGTCAGCGTGGCGAGTTTTGTTCAAAGAAGTCACACCAGAAGATTGCGGTCTGGGAGAAGCCATCCTTGAGGCATATTCCTCGGTGGCCCTGTAACCAATCTGCTCATCAGGAGTTCCAACGACGTCCCGGCTAGTGCCTGCACAACAAGGTTAATATCAAATGCATATTCGTCTGATAGGATCAAGTTGCGTACCCACTCCGACGTCTTGCGACCTTGTGTGCACAAGCTTTTCCAGGTTGTCCGCGCCCCAGTGGTAGTCTTTTCTGTTTTCCTGGATGTGAGGGCCATACTCGCCCGCCTTCTCACGCTTCAAATCGTCCGGATGCTTTTCGTACCACTTTTGCTCAAATTCGTCTGTCGATATCTTGCCATGGCCGTGCATGCCATAGCTGCCAGGAGGTCCGTGAAAGATCTCGCGACCGCTCTTTGTACGCCCATGATGACGACCACTGGGTTTCTGATGGAAGCCAACTCCTTGAGATCCGGGCTGTTGCGCAAATGGAGCCGGGCTTGGAGCCTGCACATCTCCGGCATTGCGAAACATGGGCACCTGTACGCCAATCTCTGGAATACCATGCTCATCCTGATCGTTGTAGATTGAGCTAGGGCGTGAACCAGCTGACGAGCCAGAACGGCCAGACTTTGCTTGCGAAACCTTGTCATCAACTGACAGTTGCGAGCCAAAGCCAGCAGCGGCTGCTGTTTGCGAATCGGTCCGCGTCACAGCCTGAATCCGTGTTTTTGCGGTGGAGCTCGGAACTGAGGCAGTCGGAGCATGCAAGGGCAAGTCGCCTGCAACATTCTTGGTATGCTGTGGAGAGCCACCCTGGTTGTCTTCATTGAGAGTCTTGGACAAGTCCTCGAAACTGGCGTATTCAGTGCCTTCCTCTCCGAGCGAGGGCATAGAGACACTGGGAGGACGAGAGGGCACCTCAGTGCTGAGGCGATGGCTATCTTTTGGTGGACCACCGGGTACATAGGTGGGATCGTTGAGCGGGGAGGGGGCATATCTGTCCCCGCTTGGAGAGACGGAGCGGTCCATGCCGCGGTTCGGACGAGGGGGGATCTTGGGAACTTCCATATGGCTTCCCGGCGCCGGCGAACGGCTATTCTGGGAGCGCGATGGGCGTGGAGGTATTGTTGGTTGAGCGGTCATTGTGTGCTTCGCCGTTGCTCGAGGGCTATGTGGGGTAGAGATGTTGCGTTGGCTGCGGGGAGTCTTGGAAGGCTGAGAGAAAATCAATGTCAGTGACAGGTAAGACACGGACTGGTTGTTTGATACGTCGAGCGTCAGACAGACAGCGGCATTGACAACAGTGAAGAAACAGACAAATGTAGAGAAGTGGTCAGCCAGCTCCACTGAGCTATAGCCAGCCAATGAGGGGCAGTGCAAATGAGAGCCCGAATGCTGCGGGACAGGGCGAGGTTTTATAGTGCAAACTCACCGCACGACACGCAATTAGGCCCGACACTCAAAGTGAGGCTAAAGAGGAAAATTGGATGGTTCGGTATGGTGTTGCCAAATGGCGCAGAGTGGATTGGCGTGGTGAACCTGGGGTGGTGGATTTAAGTAGTAGACAGCTCTGCGACCCGCATTTGCATCATGCCTGGATATGGCGCATGGGGCCCTGGCGTCTGGCGTCTGGCGTCTGGCACGCGGCAACCATCATCAGCGCCCGCGGTATGCATGCGCATTTTGGTGACTTGGCTTTATTTGCTCTGTCGTGTGCTTCCCAGTATTTGCATTGAGTTGACAAAAAAAAGACGAAGAAGAACATGTCACTTCCGCAAACGCTGTCCATCCATTGTGCCTGTCGCGTTGGACATGAACATCAGAGGTGCCCAGCCACTATGCCGCATCGAGGACTATGCGACTTCAACAACAACTACGTGGAGGCTTTCGAGCCTGGCAAACTTGGGCTATCCACAATTATCTCGTTAGCCTTATGAAGTGTCCGGTCAAGCCAACGCGACTGGACTCTGCAGGACGAGGACGCTTCTTATCAACTGCGCGCCATACTGCAGACTCTTCAATGATGTGTGCGACTCCCGGCACGAAAAAGCCGCTAGTGTTCCCCGCGCCGAGAAAGTGTGGTTCCTGGCGAATCCCTAGCAGCCACTCATCGGCATGCACAAGGGCGAGCAGAGCCTAGGTCTAGGTCAACGGCAGTAATCCTTCTTTGCTTTTGAGCCCAGCGCATCCCTTCACATGCCATCTGTCCTGCGTTATCCGTGAGTAGAGCATGGTCTGCTTACATAGGATGAAAAGATTGAACAGCGTCACCACCCCCAGTATGTGGATGGGAATGCAAGCTTCTAGAACTTTGCAGGCCTTCCAATAGGCCCTGCACAGTCTCCACATGTGCAGTTACGTATGTTCCCCCGCCTTGGGCTACTACTAGTACTTCATGACCAATATTCGACTGTCAAACGCACAGCACAGAAATGAAAATATAGTATCGCATTCTCGTGCCTCTAAGTTTGGCCATACGCCTTCGGCTTCAGGCAATCCCTGTGATAGATATCTCCCAATAACGCCTGGCTTTTCACCCGTGATACAAACAGATTCAATCGTGGCCCGACACCAGGATGCGGCTGTTATGGCAGAATCCATTTCGCCCTCGGTCCCTGTGTGTATTCCAAAACAGGTTGTACATTCGCAATCGTTGCCCACATCTACCACATTCTCATCCAATCTCTCATCCTGTTCCCGCCATGTGAGTCTCTTCTTTAGATGATCATCTGTGCAACGCCCTGTCCACCAAGTGTCTTGCTGCCCTGGAACTGCTGGCCCTTGATGCCGGCAAGCGCATAGAAGACTGCAGCAAGCATCAGGAAGATGGCTGCGACAATCAAGCTCGTGGCCATAGGCCAAATGCTGATCCATTGTATAACGCTCATCACACCATAGATGGCAGCGCGCATATAGTTGGAGCTGAATTTGCGGATGAATTCGTCGAATTTCGACGAGGTTGGACAGATGCGAAGAAGGAGCGGTATCTCAATAAATATAATGACGAAGGAGCACACCCTACGACGTTGATTAGATCGTTAGGCCCAGTGCGCCACAAGAGGTAGGAGCCGTACAAGCATACGATGCTGAACGCAATGACAAAGTTGGCGTGGAAGATGTTGGCGATACCCAGCGCAAAGCATAGGAATATACATAGGACTCCGGTCCTAGACGTGGAGTTAGCGGACACGGTCGGAGAGCAATGGAGGTGCGTGGCATAGTAGTCATGATGGTGCTTGAGTCCACCACACCGTGTAGTGGTCTGATGGTCTTCCAACACCGCTCATGCTTGGCGATTCCCCCTGACAGTATCTTGGTGATGTCTGTGGGAAGCCTGGGTGGCCTGTGGAAAGATGGTGAGGGGACGCGACTGACCATTGTCCGTAGATACCTTCAAAGATGCCATGTCAGCAACATTGCAACAGCGCCAGCGCCAGCGGCAGTAGCAGCAGCAGATAGCTTACTGAAATTTCGCGACTTGAACTCTTCTGCGAGCGTCATGTTTGCTTTGGAATCAAACCTCGTGGGAGTTCAGCTGTAAGTATAGGGCAATGTCGAGTGCAGTCTGGGTCGGTTTGTTGACGGCGCAAGCTGTGTGGACGGAGCTACTGTAAGACGGATTGGACGAGCGTCAGTGTCGGTTTTGTACAAAGTGGGCTGGGTTGGTGGTGTGGGTTGCGAGTGCGTAATGTAGTTGTGGCGGTGCAGTAGAGCAGGTGTATAGGCGTGCGGTATAGCGGAGTGGGTGGCTGCCTGCTTGTTGCGATGGCAATGATTACGGTTGCTTGCTTCTTCTAGGTATGCTCAGCCCTCGGTCGGCGCGGCCTCCACGTAAACTAGAGCGGCTAGCGCTTGCCGAAACCGTCTTGGATCGGAGCCACGCAGACAAATCACCGACGTGCACTTTCTGTTTCAGAACATCTCTCACAGTCGCAGCTGCCTCACACGCACGGGGAATGAATGCTATTTTGAAGGGGAAGCAGCCATGGCAGGCTCTTGCGCTGGCCTCTGCTGGCCTCGGCCTGGCCCTCTTCTACCTCTTCGCGCAACAATCGCTCACGCCAAACAACCCATCTCACTCCACTGCGCTCCAACAAGACCGCCAAGACAACGAAGCGGTTCACACGGCAGACGACATGGGTCCGGAGGAGAGGGCGTATCATGAGGGCTTCATGCGCGAGGCCATCGCCATGGTAAAACAACCCCTGCACACGCCACACACACCCACGTCTGCTCCAGCATACTTACATTCATACACCATATCCAACATACTTGAATGCTGACTCATCCCTTGCGCTAGGCCGAACTTGCACTCAAGAGCGACGAGACGCCTGTTGGCTGTGTCTTTGTCAAGGATGGCCAGGTCATTGGTCGAGGCATGAACGAGACCAATCGTACTCTCAATGGCACCAGACACGCCGAGTTCGTGGCCATTGCTGGTATCCTGTCTGAGTATCCCATCTCTGTTCTCAACGAGACAGATCTCTATGTCACCGTTGAGCCGTGCGTCATGTGCGCGTCAATGCTCCGTCAGTATGGCATTCGCGCAGTCTACTTTGGATGCTGGAACGAGCGCTTTGGTGGAACAGGAGGGGTGCTCAAGATCCATTCTGAGTACGCCAACCCTTGAAGACCCACACCCACATCACCATCACTAACCCTTCGATAGTCCCAGCGTCGACAAGCCATATCCTGTCACCGGTGGCATCTTTCGAGAGGAGGCAATTATGCTGCTGCGGAAGTTCTATGTCCAGGAAAACGAAAAGGCGCCCGAGCCCAAGCAGAAGAAGACTAGAGAGTTGAAGACCGAGATCCTGCCTATGGATGTCCATCAACCAAAATCGACACCCTCATCTACTACCCACGCGCCCGGCCATTTTGCTTCCACCGGGTCCATTCCCACTCTTACTTCCTTGGTCAAGACGGTTGTCCCTGCGCCAGCCGAGTCCCGTCCAGCATCAGCTTCCACGGCTTTTGCCTGAGGAATCCCATGACGCATGCATACTTACACCCAACATGATAGATGATTTGACATCAACCTGATGATATGGAATGTACGATAGCTCACGACCCTTACCTTGAATATGAAGACTGTTCTGGCGGATTGCCTGCTAGTGCTGTCATGTGAGGATCGTGCACGCGATGAAAGACATTGTAGCCGGAAGCAGATATCACATAGGATAGTAACGTGAACGGGCAATGTATATACCCCCTTTTTTAACAAGGCATCTATTTAGACGTCCTGCTTGTCTAGTCCTTATTTCTCTCCACCACCTGCGGCTAGCTGAACAAGCAGGAAGAGAGCAATAGCCCACCAGTACCTGCATAGTTGTCAGCATATTTTCCCCTAATAACAATCGCAGCTCTACCCACTTTTGCAAGAATGTCTTCTCTGGCTCTTCTCCACCCAGCTTTCCTTCGGCATTCAATACAATAGGCTTGTTCAGTACCGGCTTCGGTCCTGTATCCTTCCTCTTTATCTCAACTTCTACCTCTTTTCCACTGCCTTTTGCACTTGTACTGAACCCAACGTGAAAAGGCTCGCCCTTCTCGTCAACGTGGATGACAATCTTCTTGTGGTATTGCTCGGAGAAGCTCGCCGCTGAAGTCACAACGCCATATAACGAGGTCGATTTTGGATCGGTGAGACCGACACGTAATAAGCGGTCGGCGGAGTACGAGCCCGTTGGGGGTGTATATGAGACTAGGGTGCCGACTGGTTGATCCGCATCGTAGTCGATCTGTGCGAGGGGTACTGGTGAAGCGATTGCAGCCGTACCCTCAGAGGCAGGAACAGGAGCGACATAGAGCGTCACCGAAGATGCAACTGCAAGGGGCAGTAAAAAAAGTCTGGAGAATAGCATACTGACGTGCTCATGTAAACGGCGACTATAGTGTACGCGCATTGGTGTTGGAAGCCGAAGCTTGGCTAGCGTACAACGGCGAATCGTATCACCGAAGAGCATTCACCGGCATGCATGGGACCCTCGGTTTTACTACCAACCCCTCCTCACTCCACGTCTCACGAGCCGCGTAGACATTGACTCATGCTGCTCCTCCGCTTGTCCCGGAATTGCACCGATAAGTCATTCCCAAGACTCAAACTTGCCTCTGGGTGGCGTTGCGGGCATCCAACAGCGGCCGGTATACCAAAAGAAGTGGATCCGAAAGTGACGATGCCCACCTCCCTACAACCCTTTCGTGACCAGATCGGCACTTGACCCGCGACCCTAGATGCCAGTAGCCGGATTAGATGGAATATCTAAGCAACTAAGGGCTGTCAATTGCCCCACCCCCACCATGCTAGAGCTTCCCCCGAGCTATTATGAGCTCATCCCGCATTTACAGCTGTCGATTGCTCAACATTATCTTGTCGAAGTACAAGTTCTGCTAATCTCCTGTTGTTTCTCTCCTCCTGTGTCCTTGTCCTTTTGCGCGCACAAAAACACAAATTATGGCTATTCCATTCAGACAGACGCAGCGCCAGCAGTCGCGGCAATTGTCGACTGACCCTCGCAATGAGCTCCACCCTCAAGTCGACCACTACATTGGGATTGATGTGGGTACTGGTAGTGCCAGAGCTTGCATCATGAACGACCAAGGCGATATTGTAGGACTGGCATCAGAAAACATTGGTCTCTGGCAGCCACAAACTGGTTATTATGTAATTTACGCTGCTGCAGGTACAAACGTTAGCCAAAACTAAAACGACGCAGGAACAATCCACGACAGATATTTGGCGATGCATCTGCTCTTCAGTCCGTCGAGCAATAGATCAGCACAACATCGACCCGAGCACCATTCGTGGCATTGGCTTCGACGCCACATGCTCCCTTGCTGTCTTCAGGGACGACACTGACGAACCTGTCCCGGTTACCGGGCCCAACTTCGATAACAAAGACGGCAATGACCGCAACGTCATTCTTTGGCTCGACCATCGTCCTGTAGAGGAAACAAATAAGATCAATGCTACCAAGCACAATCTACTTCGATATGTTGGAGGCAAAATGTCAATTGAGATGGAGATTCCAAAAGTGCTTTGGCTCAAGAACAACATGCCAAAAGAGTTATTCGATCGTTGCAAGTTCTACGATCTAACGGACGCCCTTACACATCTTGCCACTGGAAGCGAGAGCCGGAGCTATTGCAGTGTTGTCTGCAAGCAAGGCTTCGTACCAGTCGGCGTTGACGGAAGTGTCAAGGGATGGCAGGAGGATTTTCTCAAGGAAATCGGTCTTGAGGAGCTATGCGAGGACAACTTTAAGCGCATGGGAGGTGTTGATAATGTGGTTTGTCCATCGCTTTGAGATGTCTAGAGCGCAACTAACCCTCTGGCAGAATGGACGTTATCTCACTGCCGGTGAGCTCGTCGGTACGCTCAGCGAAAAGGCTGCACAGGAAATGGGCCTTCAGCCGGGTATCGCAGTCGGCAGCGGCGTCATCGATGCTTATGCCGGTTGGATTGGTACTGTTGGGGCCAAGGTCAAGCTCGACGAGGACACACTCGATATGGATCAGCCCAAGAACGACGTTTCCCAAGCCTTTACACGTCTTGCCGCCGTTGCAGGAACCTCTACCTGCCATCTCGCCATGTCCCGCGACCCCGTTTTTGTGGACGGAGTATGGGGCCCATACCGAGATGTGCTCTTACCAGGCTACTGGATGGCAGAGGGTGGACAGAGTGCAACAGGTGAGCTACTCAAGCACATAATCGAGATACACCCTGCTTTCAACGAGGCTGTCTCTGTTGCTGAAACTTACAACACGAACATCTACGACTACCTGAACGAACACTTGCGGGAAATGGCCGACAATGAAAAAGCACCGCATATCTCTTGGCTCGGCCGCCACTTTTTCTTCTACGGCGACCTTTTTGGAAACCGCTCACCTATAGCTGATCCCAACATGAAGGGATCTGTCATCGGTCTAAGCTCCGACAAGAGTCTTGACAGTCTAGCACTGTACTACTATGCCACAATGGAGTTCATTGCCCTACAGACACATCAAATTGTTTCGGCGATGAACAAATCAGGACATGTCATTTCATCTATATTCATGTCTGGGTCGCAGTGCCAGAACAGCCTACTCATGGAGCTCATGGCCACGGCATGCGACATGCCTGTGCTCATCCCACGATACGTACATGCGGCTGTTGTGCATGGCGCAGCTATGTTGGGCGCCAAGGCCGCCAGTACAGACAAGGATGGCAAGAGCGAGCCGCTGTGGGATATCATGGATCGGCTCAGCAAGCCTGGTAAAACAGTAAAGCCGTTGGCTGACAAGGCAGTCAAGAAGCTGTTGGATGCCAAATACAAGGTCTTCTTGGAGCAATGCGAGGGACAGCAAAGGTACAGGAATGAGGTTGATGCGGCAATCCAGGGATGGAAGAGCACTTAAAGGAACCGTAGTGGAAGCCGTGTCCGTCGGAAGTGTAATTAGAAGTATGCTCTAGATACCATGTCCTATCTCGACAGTTTTCAAAAGGCCATGCTTAACGGCTGTTGTAGTGCGACCCTATGCCTATGTTGCCAAAGGAAAAAGCCATATTCCGGTTTCTCAACCCGCTTCATCCGTGTATCGTAAGGGACTAACATAACCTCTCTTCAAGGGACTTTTTTTTTCGCTCATCGCCATTGTTCGTGAAAGGGTATCGTGTGTGATGGATTTAAAGAAGACTTGTCAAAATGATGTGTGATTTAGTAGCGACGGCGCGGGCCTCGTGGTGGGTCGCGATGACCACTTTCGTTGAAGCCATATCGTCCATCTTGGAAGCTACCAGCTCGTGCGCCTGTGTCGATTTCCATGTCATCGGCTGATTGGGTCAGACGACCAGCTGGGGCTCGGGACAGCGACAGATGGGTGCTCGCAGGGACGTCCTTCATGTATACGTAGAGAAGTCTGCCATCAGCCTGTACACTGCATTAGTCTCGCTCCGCTCGGAACCCTGCATAGACCGACCTTTTGGTTGTTGAACGTCGCAATGACATTCTCGGCTCCTTCCCTGGTCGCAAACTGAAGCTCCACCATGACCGTTGGGCTTGCGGACAAAAGCTTGCATCCTAGAGTCTCTCCTCCAATGGGGCTCATGACAGCCTCGATATCGGCGGCTGTTGTCCCGGGTGCAAAGTTGCTCGCAATGACGGTGCATGGTCCTCCGTTTGCAACACCTCGGATGCTGATACCCGCACCATCGTTGCTGCGTGCGCCCGCACCCCGGTTGAGCGACGAGGCGAACTTGTCAAATGTCCTTGTGTTGCGCTCGACTTGCGACGCCGACGCCGTTCGCGCAAGGTGGTTCCTGGTGTTGGCTGCGCCGCGGGGATTGTTCAGCTTGTGCAGGTCGTGTTGCCATTTCCCGTCGATGCTGCCGGCTGGCTTCGCACTCGCCGATCGCTTTTGAACACCAGCACTACCGTTTATGCGACTGAGAAGAGACGGCTTCTCAGAATCGACCCGCGGCTTTGCGCCCGCACCGGAAGCATTGGGTTTCCGGCCACGGCTTCCGCCGCCGAGGAACTGCTGGGCGAGCGTCTCGTTCTTCTTCTTCTCCCGCGTCTGCTTGACAAAGTCGTCAAATGATACAGTTGTCGATGCGACCATGATGGGCGGTTGCGGTTGGTTGAAATTGGTGGTGAGGCGGGAGTGGGCTGGGGTGTTGGAAGGAAAGCGCGTGGATGTCGACCTAAGAATGGCCGGTGAGCGCGTCAATGGAGACAACAGCGCTATGGTAAACGCTCGGACCACATGGCTGCCCCGGCGAAACAAAAAACCCGCCGCGAAAAGTTCCCGTACAAAAGTTGGAAGCTCGACGGCTTCTTCTCTTCACTACACAACGCAACGTCTGGTAAGTTCATAACCCCCTCTACTTTTCTTTCGCGTCACCGCTATCATGATGAACATACGTGTCGCCCCTATCATACACTACATGGTGATCGACCACCCAAGCCAAATGGGAAAACTGATATCTTCAACCTTTTTTGAATTGTTGCAAAGAAGCTATCCGCGAATCAATGCTAACTGATTCCAAGGATTCCAGACAAATGCGATTGTTCACCACATGCTGGCGCAATGCATGCGCTGGCGCGGCCTCGTAGTGGCTTACCCATCATAGCTTCGCGAAGCCTTCTACATACCCGGCGCATTCACTGCATATGGCACGATTTTTGCAAGCACAACAGTGCGCTCGATATGTGGAGGGCTTCTTGGAGCTATGACTGGATAGAAAAGGTTAGAATACACTCCAACACCCCCAACACCCGTTCTCAATGATGAGCAATAAGTGTATTATCAAATACCGACCTACCCATGGGGAACAAATTAGTTCGATTACCTGAATGGCTTTTTACACACAATCTTCAGTCGCAACATTTGTACATGTGACATGTAGCTGACTCGATTTCAGGTATCTGATAGACTTTTGATTACTCACTACTTTCGACGACCAGTTGTTTGTAAAAAGGTAAATACTTATTTTGTTCTGCCTGTATGCTATGATGAACACCAATTCATGCTAACTCAGAGGGGTTCGCCCCACTGATTGACACACTTTTCGAGACTTTTCATCTTTCGACTGATTGCTTCTTTTACTTGAATCCCTGCACGTCACAATTGGGTGTAGTTTGTGCTAATGAGGATGCAGATTGCTTTGTTACTCATTGCGATGAGCTGCTACTAGCCCTGCGAACATCGTTCCTGCCTATAGAGAAGACGCTAGATTGCGGTGTTGCATTGGTCGATGCAAGAAACGCCGAGGCACGTTCAGTATTGGCGTGGGCCAGGGAGGGTGGACGATGTAGGCAGGCGCCATCATGCCCTCAAGTTTAGAAGTTTATAGCTTGACCAAAAGATCATGTATGCAACATTTTCCAAATGTGCCATTGCCATATTGAATTCCCCAGTTCAATCGTATACCCGATATGCTTGAGAACGCGTGTCTTCATTGACAGGTGGGGAACACGTGAACGCGCGTCTTCGTATTGCGGTTTCGGAAACTATAGCGTGATTACCGTTGTCCTTTTAACATCCCCAAATACACTATACAAACAGCACATTGCAACCACAGAATTTGAGACATTCGCAAAATGGCAGCAAACCCAGAAGAGACCAAGGCGATAACTGCCGAAGGCGCAGGACTCCTCAATGAGGCAACTCCAGAGAAGCAGCCCGAGTCCAGTCCAGCGGTCGAGTCCACCGATAAAAAGGAGGGCGCCAAGGACGTGGACAATGCGACTGTCGGAGTAGCTGATCTCTCCGTCTCTGAAAAGAAGGAAGAGGAGAAGGAGGTAGAGAAGGTAGAGGCGGAAGAAAAGAAGGAAGAACCAAACGAGGAACCAAACGAGGAACCAAACGAAGAACCAAAGACAGAAGTCAAAGAGGAAGAGGCAAAGGAGGAGAAAAAGGAGGAGAGCAAGGAGGAGAGCAAGACGGAGGGAGCACCACTGGCTGCTACTAGTACTAGCACAACAACGCCTGCCGTTGCAACTCCTACTAGCGATACGCATCCTGAAGCTAGCACCGTCGAACCCACCACCGGCCCCGTATGGCCCGAGACGGCGCCCGAGCATCCTCTGACCAAGTTCTACGACGCGTTCGAAGCGCTCGTCAGCGAAGCGCAGCACAGCGAGGTCTACGGCATCGAGCTCAGCAAGTCCAACGCGTTCCACACCAAGCTCATCCTGCAAAAGTTCCTGCGCGCCAACCAGAATGACCTGAACAAGGCCAAGGCGCAGCTCCTCGAGACGCTCAAGTGGCGCAAGTCGTTTGACCCCGTCAAGGCTGCCACCGAGACATTTGACAAGGCACGGTTCGAGGGTCTGGGCTACGTTCTTGAGGTTGAGGGTGTGCCTGAGAGCCCGAATAAGAAGGATATTACTACGTTTAATGTCTATGGTGCTGTCAAGGATAACAAGGCTACGTTTGGGGATCTAGACGGGTAAGTTTTCTGATGTTTACTCTCCTCACACATTGCGTGTTAGAGGAAAAAGGAGGAAGAAAGAGAAACAAAAGGCTAACGAGTAAACACAGCTTCCTCCGCTGGCGCGTAGGCCTCATGGAAAAATCCGTCCAAGCCCTCTCCCTCTCCACCGCCACAACCCCGATCCCCAACTACGGCGAAGGCCCGGACCCCTACCAAGGCTTCCAAGTCCACGACTACCTCCAAGTCTCCTTCATCCGCCGCGACCCCCTCGTCAAAGCCGCCACCAACAAGACAATCGAGATTCTAGGCCGCCACTACCCAGAGACTCTCTCCCGCAAGTTCTTCGTCAACGTCCCTGCAATCATGGGCTGGGTCTTTACCGCCGTCAAGCTCGTCGTTGCCAAAGAAACGAGCAGGAAGTTTGTCGTCCTGAGCGATGGAAAGCAACTTGCTACTCAGTTGGGTAAGGGTGTGCCGAAGAGTTATGGGGGTGAGAAACCCGAGTTGGCAGAGTGTGCGGTGACGATGGATATGGCTTGAGTGTGATGTGATGTCACGGTTGGGCTCATGGGGGGGATATGGGAATGGGATGGTAATGGCAGGTGGTGTGCGTGCATGTGTGTGTATGGCGTAAGGTGGGAAAGAACTTTCGTTTCAAAGCGTACAGCAGAAGAGCGATGTAGTCGGCTATTTTTTTTTCTTACTTTCTTCCTTTCTAGCAAGGGGGACTACCATCAGTCCTTGATATACCCAAATTACCTCTTTTCTTTCTTTCTATAGCGTGTTCTGTATTTCGAGAATGGCAAAAATCAATATATATACATATATAACTACATGTATTAAATCGTACTTTTTTTTCTTTCTTCTGTGGTGTGGGGAGGGGGGATACTTGGGTTTGAAGATAGTAGGATTAGAAATTATGGCATTCTTCGTTATCGTCATGATGGAAGATTTTGAATACAAACATTCGGATGCCCAAAAAAAACAACAACAAGGTATATATGGGAGGGAACCAGACATTTCATTACTCCTCCCTCTTCTTCTTCGTCTCATCCTCATCTCTACCCACCACAGCCCTATCCACCCAACCCTCTCCCCTCAAAACACCCAACCCCTTCCTCGCAACACCACTATTAACAGAACGAGGCGAAACCTCATAAAGCGTATTGACCAGGGCCAAGCTAGCTACAAAAAGCAGGACATCGCCATTCTTGACACCAGTCCACCACCCATGCTTAACACCCACTTTCCACAGCGAATCCACCGACATACGCGCCGTGTACAGGAAATTTGTTCTGCCGTTCCTGCGCCCGAGGAATCCCCACATACCACCTAGCACACCACTCAAGAACCATCGTTGAGTCGCGAGAAAAGAGCGCGGCAGGAAGTTTGTAAAGAGGCAGATGGAGCCCCAGCTCGTTCCTATTGCGCCAGATAGAAAGATAGACATGCGGAGAATGGATTTGGCGAGTGTGTTTAGAGAGGCGAGTGGGGAGGATAAAAACGCTTTGTATTTGCGGATGCTGAGTGTGGCGAAGAAGATGGTGAAGAGGCGGGCGATTTTGGGAAAGGCTTGGATCCAGTATTGGATATAAGTGCGGAGACAGGAGGGGTCTTGTGGGTGGAGGAGGGCGCAGGAGAGGGATTTGATGGCGGGGTGTGCGGAGGAGGTGATGGGGGAGATGGAGCCCAGGCGTTTGGGCAGGGTTTCGGTGTCTGGGAAGAGGATGGGCGAGATGAAGGGTGGCCATCTCTGGCGCGAGATTTCGGCTAGGTTATCGACGATGTCGTAGGTACCTGGCCAGGGTGCGGACTTTGGGTAGTCTGCAGGACGCTTTTGGATGTACTCGGGAGAGTTTCGGAGAATGTGGTCGCCGAAGCCAGAGGGAAAGCAGTCGCGGTCGAAAACGAAGGCGTGGAGGAGCTGGCCGCATGCTACGGGCATGAGCATCCATGAGCCGAACCAGCTCGGCCTGTTTTTCATGTAACCCAGCTCTTCGAGGTAGTTGTAGCTGAATTCCAGCGCTCGTGTCATGACGTAGATTGCCATGGTAATACGCAGTTGGTCTCCAGGATACACGGCGAGGAAGAAACCTGCCAGACTGGATCCGATAGCTGGTGCGATTGTGGACGTTAACGAGCGGGTTATGCGCGGGTTCCGCCGCCGAAAAGAGCGCGCTTCATTGCTGAGAAGACTCTCGCGGATACGCAAAAAGACGCGTCGCAGGAGGCGATGGAAGAGGAGTATCAGAGCGAGAGAGCTGCTAAGACGGACATTGGGTGATTTCCAGATGGGCACACGGGTTGGGTTCCTGCTAGCATGTCAGCACAAAGTCCCTTTCAAAACACTTGTTCTTTGCACTGGGCAAAATGGACTGGCTGTACCTCTGGACTGCTCTTCGCGACAAGAACCTTGTCTTGATCACCTCCCACGCCTTGAGCCCAGTCAAGGTCACCAAGCCCAGGCGCAACGCGGCGCGGAAGGCAGCGACATTGTAGTCATCCGGGCCTTTGACAATGGCATCGTATCGCTTGGGGGTAATGCTGCGTTTCTTCACAACCGGCGCACGTGAAAGGAGGTACTGGTGCAGCAACTGATACTCCTTTGCCGAGATGGTGTATCGCAGCGCATTTCGCAGGATGGGGTCGATGGGCTGTGGCTTGCCCGGTGGAGAAGGCTGCGAAGCGCTAGCCGACGACGACGACATGCTGGGCGTCTGGTGTGGTGTGAGACGTGATCATGACGTGAGGGAGGGGGAAGCGCTTTGTTGTTGTCGTTCCGGCGCAATCTGGGGTCTGGGGGAGGCTAGTAACCTGAGGCCCATAGGGCTTACCCTGACACGGCACAAGCACCATGGACCTCGGTTCATGCATTCCACCCATGGTAATGAATCATTCACATGCGAACTCCCCGCATACGTACCCGCTCAAACTTGGCAATCTATAGGGTCATTGCCAAGGAGATGTGCCATGTGAATGACCAGATCGTGCTAGTTTGGCAAAGGTGTCTTTCCATCTAGAATGTGTTCACGACAGCCTTGCAAATCGAACTGAAATTACCCCCGTTCCTACTGGGTACAGGATATCTACTAGCACATCGTAAGGTCCGAGAATCGACGTATCTCGCTGGGGCACACATATAGTTTACGTATAATGTTGGTACTGTGATGCAATACCTCGGCATGGCCACTAAGGTTGAGCGGAAAGTACGCTTCCCGCTGTGATCCGTATGGTCATTGAGAGTTCATACTTTGCCTCTATGATAGCAACAGACTAGCTGACGATGTAGTCAATAGAAGAATTGCCATATTCATATGCATTAGTCTGTATAAAGGCTGAGAGAATAATATTCTGCTTTCTTATAGGAGAAGGATTGACTTGAACAATCATATCCATTTTACAATGACCCCACTTCAATCAAATGCTAAATTAAGCCAGCACACCAAGCAAAAGAACAATATCACTTCAAGAACACGCATTCACAGACAAAACAAAACAACATGTTCATGGAATATTCATATTTCTCCCGATATCCAGTTCCTTTAAGAACGCCCTAGTATTACAAAAGATGCATCCCAAACATCCCACCTATGTCATCCCTGTACATGATATATATTCCACATGAAAAAGCCAACTATACATAAGAGAAAAAGCTTTGGGGTTTATGGAAAAAACCGACCACACATTACAAGATTGGCTTTGTTTTTTGTTTTACAAAGCGAAAAAGGCAAGGAGCGCACCAAAGAGCGCGCTGTGAGGTACCATGCTGAAGGGCGATGCAGCGCCGGTGAATTCAGCGGGCGCAGAAGGACGGACGCCGCCAGTACTAGAGGCAATAGGGACGGTGGCAGTGCCCAGGGTAGTGGCAGTGGGGTAGGGAGGAGGGACGGCGCCGCCGGCGGGAGTAGTAGTAGCGGGAGTCTGTGGGGGCGCAGTGCCAGGGACGAGAGCGACAGGCTGCTTGGGAGGAGCACCAGGGGTGCTGGGCTCGGTGGTGAAGTGGACCTGGGGCACAGTGAGGGTGGTTGTGCCGTAGGTGATGGTGGTGCAAGGGGTTTGCTCAGCAGGGGGGGCAGTGCTGGCAATGGGAGTGAGAGCAGGAGTTCCAGCGGGGACTGAAGGAGCGGGATACTCTGCGGGAGCCGAGGGAGCCGGAACTTCAGCAGGTGCTGAAGGAACAGGATACTCTGCAGGGGCTGAAGGAGCGGGAGTCTCAGCTGGGACCGAAGGAGCGGGAGTGCCCTTTCCACCAGTAGGAATAGCGACGGGGCTGCTCTCAGCGGCAGCGGGAACAGAGCTGCCAGGAACGGGAGCAGAGGCACCGCCAGTAGGAACAGCAGGAGGAGATGGGGTAGGGTTCAAAGGAATGTACGAAGGGCAGTCACCGACAATGTTGGGGTTCTGGGGGATGTGCTCGGCGCAGATACCAATGAAGTACTGGAGCGCCTTGCGGGTATCGTCGTCACTTCCGCAGCGAGCAGTAAGGCAGTCAATGACATTCTTGGTGAATTCGGGCTTGACACAGTAGCACTTGGCGTCGGTGTTGTCCTTGCAGCCAGGAGCAGAGATTTGAAGCCACGAGTTCATGCACTTGGGGACCGAGTCGGTAATGTCCACAGGAGGGTAGCTGGGGCTTGATGGCTTGGGAGCCTCAGAGCTGGTGGCAGGGAGAGGAGTGGCAGTGCTGCTAGGGATGGCAGAGGTGACAATAGCAGATGACTCCTCGCAAGACTGGCCGTAACCGCATTCAGGAGTGGCAGAGCTCTCGACTGGTGGAGTAGCAGTGGTGCTCTCAACAACCGAAGAAGGAACCTGAGTGGGAGGAGTGTATGCAGGGGCAGAGGTGTTTGTGTAAGGAGCAGGCGAAGAAGCGGGCATCTTGGAAGTGGGAACATCTGGAGTAGGAGTCTCAACTGGAGTCTCTGAGGGAGTCTCGGAAGGAGTCTCTGAGGGAGTCTCGGAAGGAGTCTCGACAGGGGTCTCGCTAGGAGTCTCAGTGGGAGTCTCTACAAGAGTCTCTGAAGTAGGAACCTCGGGGGTAGGAGTCTCGCTGGGGGTGTCGCATCCCTCGCCACCGTATTGTCCGCAGTCAGCAGAAGGAGTGGGGGTCTCGCTGGGTGAGGTGGAAGCCTCAGGAGTAGAAACAGGGGAGCAGTCGCCACCTTCGCAGATGCCACCAGTAGGCCTCCGAACCGACGTAGTGCCGCATCCCTCACCACCGTACTGTCCACACTCATCGGCAGGAGTAGTGCTGGGGACTGGGGTGGGAGTTTCCTTGGCAGGAGAAGTGGGATACTCGGCTGGGCTGGTGGTAGAAGGAACCTCAGGCGGGGTAGGGGTGGTGTAAGGAGTCTCGGGGCTGCAGTCAAAGCCAATGTTGTGGAAACCAATCTCGCACGAGTCCTGGTCGCCCTTGTGGTGAGAGCCAAGGTAGATGTCGACGGATTTGGCACCACCGCACTGGGTGTTCTGAAGAGTCGATCCACCAGCTGAGCAGCTGCCGCGCTGCTTGCAAATAGACCCGTCCTGCATAGTGTAGTGGAGCTCGAGTTCAGCGTCAAACTCGGAAGAAATGTCCATGTGGCTGATGGAGAAACCACGCTTGTTGCAGCCGAATGAAGCAGGCTGCTTCTTGCCGACCGTGTTCTTGATGCACTTGTTGCCAAAAGTCCTCTTGGTCAACGAGTCAAGCTTGCCAAAAGAGTTGGCGCACTTCCAGCCTCCAGAAAAGTCAAAGTCTCCGTAGTTGCTGACCGAGTCACCGTCGTTGAGGTCAGACCAGTTAAAGCCACCCTGTTGCTTCTCGCTACACTTGTTGTTGCTGTAGTTGGGTGTGCCATAGTTGTCGAAGAAGTTCCAAGTGGCAGCGACCTGCTGAGAGGCCAGTCCAGTGACCAAAAGAGCAAAGGCAGTCTTCATTGTGAAATGTGGGGTAGAGAATAATAGTAGTAATACGTAGTCGTATAGTCTACAAAACAATGTAGATATCAAGGCAAGACGTAAAGAGTGTCAATGGCAAGGTAAAAGTTCCAAGAGACCGAAACGAATGATGGTCTACAAGAAAAGAGAATGTAGCCTAAAGAGGGCAGTGTATTCCACCTGGGGGAAAAGCGAATGTAACAGCAGTGCTGTGATTAAAAAAAGACGAAGCTGATGGGGGTGTGTGTGTAAAAAGCGGCATGAACATGTAAAATATATTCTTCCCACCCAGCACAGGGACGAAACAAGCAAGCTTGAAACATTGTCAATGTATTGGTCGATAATCGTTTAGCATGGGGCCTCGGAATGCTCAGCCTCCTAGTCGGCTTGTCGCGCGCTCTGCAGGCCCACATGGCTCTACGGCCGTCGGTTACCAGGCGGCCTGGGAGTGGTGGTGGGATCCAGGCCACACTGCTTCAGCCCTGGCATGGGGTGCTTCTGAAACGCCCTAGATAGTTTCCTCTAAATAGTCTACCATGCAGCCTGTGTGAGCAAGCGGCCAGCGAACCATCCAGTACGCGCTCAATTGGACCCCCGGCGGCTGGCTTTTTCTTGGCTCGCCGCCTGTCGCCTGCTATCCATGGGTTGATCGACGCCACAATACTGTTACTTTTTTGTCCTCAGCGGTAATCGACAACGACGTGGTGTTGTTGGCGAGTGCGAGGCCTGGAGGAGGCGGTCTCATGGCCATGTTCTATTTCCGCTTCTGCTAGAAGCCGCCCATCAGCTTACCATGACAGTCTTCCGTTCCTTGCATCTGCCCATGTCCACACTGGTTTCCGAATACTGGACGCTGCATAACCTTGATTGCCTATTCGAGTATCTTACGCCGATCTATCGGGACGGATTGGTTGGAGGTGAAGCGCTGTCGCCCAAAAGCAGGCGCGCAAGCGTGTTTCATGGCCTTCACCCATCGCGCCCATGTAGCGACCAACGAGGGCCGGTAACAACAAGCTTTGCCCGACGCAGGCCCTGGGTCTCTCGGCGCCGTGCGTCTCGAGTGCTTGGAGGCCCAAGATTACAAGGGGCGTCAAGGATGAGGAAACTCGATGCGATGGGGTTGCTAAGAGGGCCACAATGGCAAAGTCAAACTTGTCAAGCCGGTCGCGCCCGCTCGTCCGTGTGCGCCACCATCCATCGGGCCAGACGGCACATCATTCAGGGTCGCCCTGCTGCGATCAACACTGACGGCGGCCCTCTCCACAGACACAGACGCAGACACAGACACATGTCTTCCAAAAATGGCGTCGGCATATTTGCTCTTGCCCTGGCCCTGTGGCTGTTGCACGCAAATGCAGGGATCTGTCGCCTCGCCTTCCTGTCCTCCTACACATCGACACACGGCATTGTCTTCAATGTCGCGGGCACCCCCGCAAGGATATACCAGACACAATGCATCACAGTGGCCGTGTCAGCCCCCAGACTGCCCATTCATACCTTGCCCGTGACGAGAAACGACGGCCCAAGGCATATCTTATGTCATAGTGGAGCAGCTTGATTGCCACCCTTCCTGAGGCCACTCGGTGTTTACATAATGGCCCTAACGTTTCAAGACCAAGCCAGCTACGGATGCAGTGTTCACCCTGGGGTTGTGCATGAACCTACCCTCGTGTGGGTGACCTACCATCTATAGCCCATCAACAACTCATTGGGGGGAAAACATGTGATCAGGAACTCATCCAGGAGTAAACATGCCGTGTTGCTATTAATGCCATAGGGTAGTATGATTATTTACAACCCACGACCATGTCTATATCTTTAGGTATACGAAACGCCAATCCATACACGTTGAACGCCAATACTCATCATTCTAGGTGCGTGTATTGCAGAACGCCGTCCAATTGCATCATTGTTCGCAGAGCTCAGCGATGAAAAGGAAAAATGCTCAAAAAGGAAAAAAAGGTTTGTCCTGAAATTTCGTCAATATGTACTGCACAAAAGATCCTTGCTCTTATGGTTGTTCATCCTCCACCACAACGCGCACAACTTCGTTTCGACGGCGCTCTTTGACAAGGCAGCATCGGGCTGCAGTTCGCACTTGTGCATGGCATTCGTGGGCTGCGCGGTTCAAGAAAGGCACTTGAAGTGCTCCGCAAATAGCAACCAGAGCCGAGCCCCACCACGCCAATGGGGTGAATCGCAGCTCAATTGATAGACCATAGAGCAGACCGGCGATAGGGCTAGCCACGGTGCGACAGGCAGCACCCGTCGAAGCAGCCAGTCCGTTAATCTTTCCGAGATGTGACTTGTCAGGGGTAGCTTCCTTGATCATAATGAGCAGCAGTGGGAACGCCAAAATGGATGTCAGATTTCGCACCGTGAGACAAGCAAATATGCCGGGGTAAAGCAAGTGCTCAGGCAGAAGCTGCAAGAAGGGCACAATAAAGTACGCAATAGGGTGTGCTAATGTGACAATGAGCAATAGCCTCCACACGCCAAAGCAATCGGCCAGCACTGGAAAAACGAGGGCTTGGATGACAAGCTGGATTATGCCATTCAAGGAAAGAATGATTCCAACTTTCTGAATCGGGATGCCAAGACCACCACCCAGTGCGGATGAAGCAAAGTCCAATGCATTCATGTCGTCGTTGGCGCGCTTGTCCTGAAGAAAGATGGGTAGCAAGTGGTCATATGTCATCTGTGATGCGGTTAGCGTTGATCTCTGTGCCACAGTGGTCTTCTATGCTTACCGAGTGGTACGTGAAAATCCCCAGTGCTATGACAAACATAATCACCGGCCGTGTAAAGACTTTCTCGCTAGCGGGCGATTCAACCCAGTCTCCGTTGGACCGCACGCGCCAAACCTCGTCGCGCTCAACTTCGACCGAGTTGAATGTTCCGTATGAATCCGCAGTCAGGTTTGCTGCAGAATCAGCGGTTGCACCTTGAGCAGGCAGAAGTGGAGTCTCTGCAACAGTTGCATCGTATTGTTCAAAGAATCCATGTGGCTGCTTGTCTGGGTGTGTCTCATCCAGTAGGAAATATGCCATGATGATAGAGAGCAAGAGCAGGGAGGCGCAGATGATGTTTGGCAATAGGTAGGGAAACTTGGCAAACAGACCCGTGGGGCTGAACACCGAGGGAAAGTTGGTCGCAGGCTCAGAAAAGTAGCCACCAATCGAAGCTATAGACGTCAGCGATCAGGGGATTCAAAACCAGGCCCGCATATTCAACTCACGTCCTATGATGGTACCAATACTCCATACAAACGGCATGACGGCGTAAGCCTTTGCTATTAACCGGTCAATATCTTGTTTCTCTGCAATAAAAAACGGCAGTACTTACGCTCATGCTCAGGTCGCTTTACCAGCTCTCCGACCATGGTCTGAATGACGCCAATGTTGCCGTTGAGCGCACCACCGATAATTCTACCGGCGAGAGCAACCCAAAAGTTTGGGGCTAAGCCAACAAGGAGCAGAGACGACATGGTGCCTATGCATCCAAGTATGACGACGGGCTTCCGACCTATACGGTCGGATACGCCGCCCCAGTACATGCCGCTACAGGCCTCTGCAAGCGAGAAGGCTGAGATGAGCAGGCCGGCGAAGAAGGGGGCATTTGTCTCTGTGCCAACGTGGAAGTTGGAGACAAGTTTCCAGGCATATGGAAGGATCGAGGTGAGGGCAATTGGCTCTGCGACCCGAACGAGGGCTGTGTGTTCATGTCAGTATAGGCGGGCACGTGGGGGGTGCAAATGGTAAGCAGCAGCAGCAGCAGCAGCTCAGGGGGGGAAACGCTTACCTAGAAGACCAAGCTGGGCGGCGGGAAAATCGTCGTCGTGGGTGGCGGCATTTTGGAGGCTGTTTCTTCGGTTCTTTGTGAGAAATGGCATTCTGCAACCTGGTATGAATCTTACGGCTTTGCCAACACGCAGTCTTGCTGTGGCTCGGGGTGGCGCGTGGGGTGCTGGGTAAGTATAGGCTTTTCTACACCTGGCCTATATGAGCACGCAATCAAAAAAAGAAACAAAGATGGGAGGGGTGTGCGGAGAAGATGAGAGGCGAGGGCGGTGTAAAAGACGAAGAGTTTGGAGAGAAGGACGGTGGTGTGAGGAAAGTTCTGGGTGGTTGCTGTCCTGGGCAGGCACTAAAAAAACGGATAGGATCGGCAGATGGCCTCCGACACTATCTGGCGGGACTTCCACTCCCCTCTACTCGCAGCGCTGCAATGACTAGCCGGCCTCTAATTAAGCAAGACATGACACTTGACAGATGGCTTGCAGTGCTTATGTGCGAGAACCACGGCTGGCAATGGATTGAGAAGGCCATGCCACTTCGGTCTGGCTGCGTCGGGGAACCTTGCTCCCATCCCTCGTAAACCCCACCTTTAGGCGCTAGCGGCGCCGGAACGGGCTACTAGGGTGACAGGCTTGGAAGAGCCTCTGCGTTGTTGTGACATCAACTGGGAACGCCGTCATAACCGCCTCTGTTTTGCTTTTCTCTCGTACATGGCAGTAGTTTGGTGGTTGTCCCACGCAAACAATGTGCTCAGCTTCAGCTTGGGTGTCATGGCATCGGCATCGCACGCGCATCCACGCCTCACCGCCATCACTTGATGTGTGCACATGATAACACGGCAGCACACTAGATGGGTCTGGCTGGTCTCGCTCGCCGTTGCCCTGCATGCCGCCCTCAGCCAGCCAATCACACGCGCCCTGTACCTTTATATTTCTGTAAAAGCACAACAGCACAACGCACCTGGCTGTTTTCTGATATCCGCTTCTGCGCTTGGGAGTAGATAAGCAGCGGCAGCATCATCCTCGCTGACCGAGACGGCCATTGCATTTGCGGGCGTAGAATCTTCTCACCTTCATCTATCGTTGGCTCGCACACCCAACCGATGCGCCAAACCAGACCCATACACACCGTACACCTGCAACCTCTGTGTAGTACAGGACCACCACTCACTGAACTCTATGCATCCAAGTATAATCTGCGCCCTCTTCAACGGCCATATTCTGCAGTCGGCCCTTGTCGCGTGCTCCCATTTGCGTGCTCATGTTGTGCCGCAAGCCGCCTAGCATCATTGGGTTAGGTCCCGTCCCGCCCCACCCCGCCACATCATCCCTTCTTGAGCCTCACGCCCATCAACTCATCACAACATGCCTTCTGTAGCACACATCGCCAAAAATTCAGTGATGCAGCCAGCCGGACCGCCCCAGTTATTCGTCTCAGCTCTGACGTCCGAACTGCGGATGCCTTCATCACCCTGCCAAGTGGCAAAGACGGGTCCGGCAAATTTCTCGAAGAATTTTACGTGATAATGTGGATCGGAAGGCAACACGGTCACATCTCAGCATGAAGCTATTACTCACCACGCCCCACTGAGCCCATCTACCCTCGAGATTCCTCGCGTCTCGCACCATCCAAGCACAATTTTCGCGTTCATCTAGTCCGCTTGCAGCCCTATCGTGCCATTTCCCCCACAAACTGCACTCCGCTTTGTTAAGCATGATAGCATATCGGTCTAGGGTCCGTTGAACTGGCCACAGGGCAAACTTAGAAAAGCGGTTCCCGCCGGGAGACGATCGTTCAAGGGTCTGTTCGGCCACTAGCAGACATTACGTCCTAGGATCAGGTTCGACATGGCCGATACAGGAGGTGCTTTGGTTCAAAAGACCACACTTCGCCGGTCCTCGCTACCAAAGTGTTTTCCTACCATTGACTCCCGATACTCCATACCACCTTGCTGTGACCCATCTCAACCATGGGTCTGAAAGCCTTCCTCAAGAAAGAACAAAAGACGTCCTCGAACGGCGATGTCGCCTCCGACTACCCCCCTTCGGAGAAGGACATGGAGGCATATGGACACAACACCGACATCACAACAGGCTGGACGGGCGACGGCCATGCAGGCGCATCCGAATACCCCAACGCTTCTGGCGAAAACTATCGCACTCTGGGTCGATGGCGAGCATGCGTCATCCTGATCACCATCGAAGTCGGGATTGGCATTCTGAGTCTGCCTCAAGCCCTTCAAACCCTCGGACTCATACCCGGTATCATCGCCATCTTGGGATTCGGTGGACTCACAACCTATTGCGGCTATATTCTGCTTCAATTCCACAGAATGTTTCCCATGACCACCAATCTCGTCGACTGCGCTCTCTATGTCGGCGGAAAACCGTTTGAGTACTTTCTCGGTGTTGCCTTCATCTTCAACCTGGTACTCATTTGTGCTTCGGCCAACATCACCCTGTCGGTCGCTCTCAACACGCTTTCCAACCACGCTCTCTGCACGGTGGCTTTCATGGCTTTCCCACACATTCTGTGTTGGCTTCTCTGCATCCCACGCAAGCTCACATTCGCCGCTGCTGCCAGTTGGGTATGCACAATATCCATTGTGGCTGCGGTCATGATTGTCATGATTGCCCTGGGCGTCTCTGGACCACAAGCTCCTCCCGACTTCAAAGTCTCGATAATCCTGGTCGGAAAGCCTACTTTTGTTCAGACCGTCAACGCACTCTTAAACATTGCGTTTGCATTTGCGGGGAACCAAAGCTTCATCAGCGTTATGGCTGAGATGAGAGACGCCTCCAAGGACTTTCCCCCAGCACTTTACATGCAAAAGGGATTCGAAGTAGTCATCTACATAGTGGTTGCATGTGTCATCTACGGCTTGGCTGGTGATGCTACTACATCACCTGCTCTTGGCTCCGCCCCCAAGCTTACAGCTAAGATTGCCTATGGCATTCTGATTCCCTCGGTTCTGGGTACAGGTCTTGTCATTGGAATTACGGCCATCAAGTACATGGTATGATTGACCCTTTTCCCCGACTGAAGCACGAAACTAATACGTACACAGTATATCACCATTATGCGAATCGCAAAGCCCGAACAGGTGAACGTGCACAACACGTTCACATGGTCCCTCTGGATTGGCATTGGTACGCTTTTCTGGGCCGTATCTTTTGTCATCTCCAACGCGGTGCCAATCTTCTCGTCCATCCTCAACATTTCGTCGGCCATTTTTGTGTCATGGTTCACCTTTGGTCTCACCAGCATTTTCTGGTTACACATGAACTGGAAGGTACAATGGAGTACCCCATGGAAGAAGTTCTTGGCCATTCTAAACTACGCCATCATGCTCATGACGATTTTCCTCATGATTGGTGGCTTATACACCTCTCTCAAGGCTCTTATCGAGATTTACAATGATCCCAACAGTAACCTGAGCGGACCGTTTACATGCTCAGATAACAGCATATTTTAGTCGCAACGACATGTAGTTCTACTCAATTTGACGTTTTCTTTCTTCACATCCTAAAAGGCTTGGCAGTGAAAGACTATGACCTGGACACTGTCATGACGTCAGAATATAGGCTGCGCTAACGAACACCGCAATCTCAATTTATCGCCGCTATTGGCTCTATAAAATCCATAGCGTATGCATATTATGCCACATTATCAATGTCCGTACCTGGTGTGCGGGTGGCTGCTCCGGACGAGGAATCGGAGTTCTGTACATGGGGTAATTGCCGACTCGAGAGGTCCAGTTGCCGACTGGTAGATGCCCGCAGCTGTGTATACGTACACACTCCTAGATGCAACTCCCACCAGCCGGCATGTGATTGGGAATGCATGTGAATGCTTGATGACAGAGTTCGAAGCACGCATTACATGTCCGTCGACCTGCTGAGAAGGAGGGGTATTCAGCTGGCTCTTCCCACTTCTACTACGCAACGCCCAGCATGTGTCTGGAACAACGACGTTTTCGGCACGGAAATCTCTCTTGGTGAATAGCGGGATATATGGTCCATCTTTCCTTTGTGTTTAGAAACCGCCGCGAGGTCTCTATTTTCTATTCTCTATTCATCTGCAGAGAGCGTGTGTCGGGAAGACGATTACCGAAGTACCCACCAAGCTCGGTGAACTTGGCCGTGACATGATGGGTAATGTGGGGCCGGTCACTTCTGTTAAGGTACTTGGGCATGTCACTATATCCTATATCCGCTCGTATTGTGTCTAGCCATGCTGAGAGACAAAGAAAGGAGTATGCTTGCAGGCTAGTACTCCGTTGGGCTGGTGTCACTCAATTAATCTATCCATAATGCCTTCAACTTGGATGTCTATCGAGGATGTCCGTGATTTTGCACTAGTAATGTGTCGAGATCCAAGGTGCATCTGTGAGGTAGCATCCATCGCCATTAGCCTTACCATCAACCAAAACAAGGCACGATGGTTGGAGCGTATACGGCCGAAAAGTCGGAAGAGCCAGGTTCCTGAGCAAGCGTCTTGGCAGCAGAAAAGGATGCTGAATCGTTGAATCCAAGTGACGAGACCACCCCTATTCATGTACCGGCAGTTAATTGCGCAATTTTCGGCCGAGCCACCAAGCATGGCAGTGGAGCTCTCAATTGATCCCCGGAAGTTTCTGCGATGTACTTGTAGTAGTAGTATGATATATGATCGCAAGCATGATGTAAGCAGCCCTGTTCAAATAAGGTTGTGAGGGTCCCATGTACCGGTAAGCCGTACTGCACGTCAACTGTGTAGCTTACGATCAATTCACTGACTTCGTGCTTTTTGCCCTCTGACTGCAAAGTACCAAATGGACAAACATACACATCCAGACACGTCGGTCTCATGATTGAAAAAGCTTGTAATGCCCCATACCCCACAACCCCGTATTTTGCCACGCTAAACGACAGTACTCCCAATTCATGGGTAAACATCGGCACCAGATGCTACCGGCCCAATGGCAGCCTTGGACTATATGCATACCCCTCCACCTTCCGAATGGTCTCTACAAACACCACGATGTCATATTCCCCGCAGAATGTGGCCGCGCCTCGCACTTGTGCGCAAACGGTGCAACAACCGTTGTACCCCGGATTCAAGAACGGAGCGGCAGATGCTTAGTCGCAAGCCATAGTCCGCGGGACATATCCTCGACGCGAGATGCCTCTTGGGCAGGCTCAAGCCTCACGGTATAAAGCATGGCGAGCCTCAGTTATCCGCTCGATCTTTCTTTCACTCAGCAAACCAACTGCCAATCATGTTGCGCAACGCTGCTCTCGCCACCGCGCTGTTCGTCGGCCTCGGGGCTTCCAGTGTCGCACCGACTGCTCAGACCAAGAATGGTTCATACGTTGGGAGGTACTCCGCCGAGTATGATCAGGACTTCTTCCTAGGCGTCCCCTATGCGCAGCCACCTGTCGGAGACTTGCGCTTCAGGAACCCAGTTGGTTTGAACACCACCTGGGATGAGGCCAAGCCAGCTACCGAGTATTCCCCAGAAGTATGTTCCTTCTTTCAATGCATATTATCTTGGCTAACCCGGGTTACAGTGCTACGGCTATGGCTCTGACCAGTGGAACTACCAGGTATGCAAAGACTCTTTACGGACCGTAGCGCCGGATTACACTAATCCTTTACTGCTCTAGGTCTCGGAAGATTGTCTTTACATCAACATCATCCGCCCGGCAGGATACACTGAGGAGGACAAACTCCCTGTAGCATTCTGGATCCACGGCGGTGGGTTCTTCGAAGGAGGCGGTGTTGACCAGCGCTACAACCTCTCCTTCACGGTACAGAACTCGGTAAAAATTGGCAAGCCCATTATTGGCGTTTCCATCAACTACCGTCTCGGCCCATGGGGTTTCCTGAGTGGCAGCAAAGAGGTTGCCGATACCGGCCATCTCAACCTTGGTCTCCGAGACCAGCGCCTGGCCCTGCACTGGGTTCAGGAGAACATCGAGGCGTTTGGAGGTATGTTGAAATACAGCGTCTTTTAATGCAAACCGGTGAGCTGACAACCGGTAGGTGATCCTGACCAAGTCACCATCTATGGAGAGAGCGCAGGAGGTGCGTCTGTCGGTATCCACTTGGTCGCATACGGTGGACGCGACGACCATCTCTTCCGTGCTGCCATCATGCAGAGTGGTAGCCCCATCAACTATGCAAGTCTTTTAGATCCAGCTGTGAGCTCCGCGGCCAAGTACGATGAACTTACCCGCCGTACCAACTGTAACACTGCTACCAGCCCGCTCGAGTGTCTGCGCCGTCTGCCTACCGAGCAACTCAACGCAGCCATCAACATTTCAAGCCCGATTCTCAACGTCACAGACTTTAGGCCTTCCTTGGACTACGACCTCATCCAGAAGCCTACTTCTCTTCAGCTCGATGCTGGTGAATTCGTACATGTGCCCATTATCATTGGAACCACTTCTGATGAGGGCGCTTCCTTCAGCCCTTTCCCTGTAAACAGTACCGAGGACCTGCGCACTTTCATCAGGGCTACTGGTGTACCCGCCAACCTGACCGAGGAGCTACTCATTGCCTATCCTGACGATCTTTCAGTCAACGTGATCCAAAGTTTGGGAGATGCTAGACCGGGCCCACCATTTGGAGCACAGTTCCGCCGCTCCGCATCCTACTTTGGCGACCAGACATTCGTTGCAAACCGCCGTAAGACTTGCGAGGTTTGGGCCGCAGCAGACATCCCGGCATACTCGTACCGCTTCAACGCCATTCCTGCCGGCATCCCCGCAGCGGTTGGTGTACCGCATTTCCAGGAAGTATCCTTTGTATTCCTCAATCTCGATGGTGTCGGCTACAAGCCTGCTGCTGTAAGTACTTATGTGATCCACGAACCATTAAGTCCTCGAAACTGACCATGCTAGACCCCACCGTTCGAGAACAAGACTGAGCCCTACCGCGAACTAGCCCGCTTCATGAACAGCAACTGGATCAGCTTCGTCCACGACCTGGACCCCAACGCGTGGAGGGACTCATTCGACAGGAATGGCACAGAGGCTGAGTGGCCTATGTATGACAACACTAACCCCTTGGACTACGTCTTTGACGCAAATGTCTCGAGCTTCGCCGAGCCCGACACGTTCAGAAAGGACGGCATGGCGCTGATCAATGCCAATGCCTACAATGTGTGGCAGAGATAGACGTTTCTCCAAGGAAAACAAATTGTTTGTAAATAGCCTTGCAGAAATGCAATACACATAATGATATCACCATCTTTCGATCTTTTGCATCCTTTATCCCCTACCTAATCTCCATCCGCCTCTTTACCCATTCAATGCTTGGGGAAAGAAAGGAAAGGAGAAAACCCTTCTCACAACCAATAAAACTCGCCAATCGAAAACAACAACTGTGACTATAAGGCCCCCCTCACCTCGCTTCGCCAGGCACTTTTTAGCCCGCCTGACGCAACAAGAGAAAAACAGCTGATTGAGCGGTTACGCTGATGCCTTGTTCGCTTAACACCAAAAAACTTCTTGGCCCCAATCCCAATCTTTCTCTCAAGCCACCAAAGTGCCCACTTTCTTGGCAAGCTTCAGCCTACGTAGCCCCCAAGAGCAAACAGAAAAAAAAACGTAGAGTAAGCTTACGCCTTGCGCATTGATTTCCTCTTTTCTTCTCTTTGTCTTCGTTTTCTTCCCTGCGTTTGTTGACTGTTGACTGTTGGGGGGGGGGGAGGGGAGCTTGACTGTTATGTCGCTTGACTCGCTTGTGAGGATGCGCTGTGGGTTTTGGATGCCTGGATGTGCTGGGCTGGGGGTTATGTTTGGGAGTTGATGGGAAGGTCGTTTTTTTTATCTTGTGCATTCATTTCTTATCTATGCGTAAGAAGGGGGGTTGTTGCATCTCCGGTTCTCCTACTCTCACATTCCAACACTACTGGATTAGGAGCATTTTGCGCTGGCGAGAAGTTTATGGGAGCGATGGAGCGATGGGGTGTGAGTGTGAGTGTGAGTGTGTGTGTGTTGTGTGGTTCCGGTGAGAGGCGATGAGATGAGAGCTGAGATGTGGGGTTTCCTTTGGGTTTGAGGTCTCTGTTGGTTTACGTACGGGGGGGGGGGGGGTTTGGCATGTGGGTGGATTAGTAGCAAGTAAGTGCAGGTAAGTGGTACAGCGAGTCGGAAGATGACTGTTTTGACACTTGCTGTATGGAATTGTGAAACATGTGTATATATGCATGTGTATGTATGATCTGATTTGCTATTTTTAGGTGTGAGACTAAGTTCCTTTGGTAATATTTGTTCCCAGAGCTGATGGACATAAACTATCTAAACCCACTTTTTGGTAGACCCGAGTACAAATCTACGCGAGTACACGCAACGCCTGCGGGTCTAACCACAGGAGGGAATCGATGCGACCAATCACATTTTGAAGCACGAATTGAGGCTTATCGCATGGGTAACGGTTTTCTGTGGCTTTTATTTGCTTCCATGTTCCTGTTGTGGTAAGCGTTGCGATGGGGCTCGTCTTAGCTTACGGTTCCTTCGACGGTTAGGCGACGAGGCTATGAGGAGGACCTGGCGCAAGGAGCGCTGGCTGCTTGTGCATGAGTACGTGGTCGTTGAAGGCGGAGTAAGCCACAGAGATCAGTGACTTGGGCGGTGCGGGTTGGGAAAGTGATACAAATAGCATGAAGGTTTCGTTCGGATTTCGAGATGAGATCAGACAGAGTTACACTACAACTTACAGTTTTGAGCTTAATAGCTTATTTTTCATCCATCTTATCACTTTCCGTCTTTTTTTGGTTCTTCTCTTGTTTTTGATACCCCTTCGCGCTTCGTTTCGTCATCATGAACACACTCGTCTATCGTGCGGATCCTCCCCCTGAAGGGTGCACTGAAGTAGGACCCCCTGGGTGCGAAGTCGAAAACACAATCTACGCCTACTATCCGAGCCTCGGGGCCAACGCCTTCTTCGCTGCCTACTTCGGCCTCGCACTTGTCTTCCAAATCTACTTTGGTATCCGGTACAAGACATGGACGTATATGATTGCTCTGGGCTGCGGTTGTCTTGCAGAGTGTATTGGATACATTGGACGAATACTCCTCCACGAAAACCCCTGGAATGATGTAGGGTTCAATATTCAGATTGTGTTGCGTAAGTGGTTGGTCTTGTAGTGGCACATAACGGAAGCTGACAATGTAAAATACAGTCATCTTCGCACCAGCATTCCTAGCAGCAGGCATTTACCTGACGCTCAAGCACGTCGTCATTCAATTCGGTCAAGAATGGTCAAGGCTGAGGCCAAGTTGGTACACATACATCTTCATCGCTGCCGATCTTCTATCTTTGGTCCTTCAAAGTGCCGGTGGTGCTCTTGCGGCGACGGCAGAAGATGGTGATGACATTTTGGACATCGGAACGAACATCATGATTGCCGGCATCATCTGGCAGGTTGTTGGTGAGTCACTCTCTGTTTGTCCATGCTGAAGCAGCACTGACACACGACTAGCGCTCGCTCTCTTCGGTCTTCTCGTTCTCGAATACAGCATCCGTACCTACCGCCGCCGCGATCGCCTCTCCCCATCAGCCATCGCACTCTGGGAGAATCGACGCTTCAAACTATTCTGCGGCGCTGTGATAGTTGCCTATGTTACCATCTTAGTCCGATGCGTGTATCGTATTCCCGAGCTACTAGGCGGCTGGGGCGGCAAACTCATGCAGGAGGAGCTGGAATTCATCATCTTGGAGGGTGTGATGATTGCAATCACAGTGCTGGCACAGACGGTATTCCATCCTGGACTGTGCTTCCCTCCCCTTGGGAATACCTTCGGAAAGAAGAAACACGCCGACATGAACACGCTGGAGTCAGGCACTGCGATGTCGGAACAAGAACGCATCCGCAATTAGGACTTGTTCTGAACGGCCTCTGGCGCATGATGGATCAGTCCAAGAATGGATGGAATGGTATGAATATGTAGATTTAGCTTTTTGGATGGAGGCGTTGCTCGCCTGGTTCTTGGTGCGACTTTTGTTATCTGCGGATTTTGTGCAAGTAAATACATAGATTTTCTATTCAGCAACGTTTGCGTCGAAGATATGTCGAGTTTAATGTGGGACAAGTATATATAGAAAAAGAAAAGACGGGGGTGATGTAATGCTATTTTTGATTCGCTACTCTGTACTAGCTCCGAGAGCTCGGGCCGTAACCGCGGCATCGCTATAATTCACTGTCCAGTCTCAGCATTGCTCTCTACTCGGCCAACGTGCGCAATTACGGCATCCAGAGTCACATGTTACCAGTCGCGGGGCTTTGCAGGCCAAGATGAACCCGTCAAACGGCCCAACTGATCAGAGTGTTGCCGACAATGCTGGTGGTGACGGCGCAACCAGTATGTCGGCTGTCACGCCGCAATCGACAACACCCATGGCCATGCCCCCAGCGTCCTCGTCCCAAATAGCTTCTTCCCCACCAGGCGCAACCGCTGGCGCAACCAGCGGCCCAAGTTTTCCACAGTACTCGGCCTCGACGGCTGCGATTCTTGAGAGGCTCCAGGGAAAGAGTGGTCATGCCGCTGGCAGTGCTGCATTCGAGGCCAAGCGGGCAGAAATCCTCCAGAGTTATGTCACGAGCGACAAGCTGCCGACGCCCCCACCTGCCGTGGCCACCGGACGCAGGGGAAGAGGAGGCAGAGTGAGCACGCCGAGCAACCTCAAGACCGAAGTCGGCACATCGCCTGCGCCCACGTCGTCTGGCCGCGCATCTGGCAGAGGGCGTGGACGGGGGCGCGGCGGGCGGGGTGGAAGAGGAGGCAAGCGAAAGCGCTCCGACAGCGACGAGGAAAGCCATGTCAGTGTACGCAACAGGCGGGAAGACTGAAGACTAACGTTATGTAGAACGACGACGACGGCGACTCGGACGTCTCGGATTCGTACACACCACTTCCTACGAGGACAAAGTCTGGCCGCAGTGTCAACAAGCCCGTCGCATTCGTCCCAGTCATTCCAGAGCCGGCTCAGGGTGTGAAGCGGAGAAAGTCAACCAAGACGCTCCTCGCTGCCAAGTGCAAGACGTGCCACCGAGAAACCGACCCGTCAAACAACCGGATAGTATTCTGTGATGCCTGTAGTACTGCCTATCACCAATACTGTCACGATCCGTCTATCGATAACGAGGTAGTCACTGTGCTAGAGAAGGAATTTCTATGTACCCCATGTACGCGAGCAAAGCAGACTGCTGTCGAGGGTGCACACGATCTGGTTGTTGCCGAGGACCTGTCGGTTGATCAAGTATGCCACTCTTCTAACAGCCATGTGCATTTGCGATAATTTGTATGCTAACTTGAGCAGAAACGTGCATATTTTTCCACACTCCCTCAACAACAACTAGTCGGCCTCCTCCTAACAGCCACAATCCGACATCCGGAGCTCCCCGTCTTCCCTCCAAACGTTCGGACTCTTATATCCGACATATCAAATGCTAAAGCGCAGCCGCAAGAGCACCAAGAACAACAACAACAACAACAGCAGCAGCAACAGCAAGAACAAGTACAACAGAATCAGCAACAGCCACCTCCGCCAACCCTCCAACAGCCCTCAACAACATCACCTACAAATGGTGCTACACCCCAGTTCTCATCACATCCACAGTCGGAATTAGGATCGACAGAAGCCCAAACCTTGGGTGATAACAGTCATCAACCCCGGACGACGATTGATCTGGCTGGCAATCAGTACGACGAAGATGACGGCTACGACACCGATCCACCTGCGCACTACCCCAAAGCCGGCAACGGACTCGCGCGGACGTTGCGTCCTGAGAGTGAAGACCTGAATTGGCTTGTCGACGACAACTTTGAGGTTTTCAGCCATGGGTGGAAAGGTGATGGCACGGGCATGGGTGCGGACGGTACGCTGGATGGTTTAGGCGAGGGACAGAAAGTGGTCTAGGATACTGCTGAGGAGTATCTTATACAGTGAAAATCTTCCGAGGAGCAATTGACCAAGGAATGTTATGTGACCATGGTCTTCATGTGAAAATAAAGAAGCAAAATAACTGGTGACAGAGGACTCACCTTTTGCACAAAAAAGGACCGAGTCAAGCACATTGTTGTATTACCATCATCAATACAGATAACCAAGTCATGCATTCAAAACAGAAATGTGAAATTCCATTACTGAGAAATCCTCCCCCAAAAAAGAAAAAGAATTAAAAGACGTAAAGTGTGGTATCTCGAGAAGATGGTTGAAAAAAACAACAACCAGGAGAGGGAAAAAAAGAAGAAAAAAAAGGGCTCCCTCCTTATTACAACCGTGGATATCCCAAACCCAGACCCAAAACCCCAAACAAAAAACCATTACCATGGTTACTTCAACGAAGAGAAAAGGGGGGTGTTTTTTAAAGGAACGCCATTTCCATGCAGAAAAAAACAATATCGTAACATAGCGCATAACACTGGTCGTGTCTTTTCATTCATCATCCATGGCATAAGCGCTCGGATCCGCCCACCTTTTCGCTTTAAGCACCCTCATCCTCTTGATGGGACTCGCAGATCGTTGTTGTGTCTCGCGTTCATGAGCCTCGAGTTTGGCTCTTAGCATTTCGTTTTCTCGTTCTAGTTCCTCGACGCGATCTCTTAGCTCCGGGTCCGGGTCTTCGTATACTTTGATGTCTTGCTTCATTGAGGCTTTTGTTGCGCGGATTACTACGTCGATTTTTGAGTCGATGTGGGCTTGTTGGTTGTCCTGTTCGTTCTCTAGTGCGGTTTGCCATCTGCGGCGTTCTTGGTCGACTGCTGCTTCCATTTCGTGGTAGCACTCGTCGCGGATTTCTTGTTCAAAGTCCACCAAGTGGTCTTCTGCTGCGGCCCATGATGATTCAGCTGCTTTACGTCGAGCAGTCTCTTCAGACAAGCGGAGGGCAAAGACTTCCAGTTCGGCAGTCAGGCGAGCAACTTCGGCATTGGCATGTTCGAGCTCCTCCATGATTGCAGCGGGTGAGGCCCGGCCGGATGACGCTGTGCGAGCAGAAGATGATGTGCCAGGGCGCTTTTGTGGTAAACTTGCGAGAATCGTCTCTGTTGTGGACGGGATTCGTGGTACAGTCACCTCTCGTGCAAGGGCGGAGTAGCGGAGGATTTGGGATGTCGCGTTGTAGTCACTCTTCGGGTCTGCTGTGACGACCATGATGGACTTTTGAGGTGACCGATGTTGTTGCGCTGTTCGTGAGGAAGAAGGATACGAATTTGAGAAGAGAAGTTCAGTAAGCTTGCATTGACGGAACGGAACAATGTTCTGTTGACTGGTTAGTATACCACTTCTTCAGGGGAATGGTGTTGAGCATACCTTTGAGCCACCGGCATTGTCCGACTGCATCTGCATGCACTGACCAAGATACATAAGAGACTCGTTGATCTTACCGGCCTCAGCAAGCGTCTCACCTGCAGTCTTAGCATTCCGAGCACGCTCTGATCCTGCCAAGTCAACAATGGTGAGATTACTGCTAGACCAAGGGCCTTTGTTTTCCGCGTTTCGCTTCTTGATCTCAATGTTGAAAAAGCCGTGGCTACGCGAGCTCACAGCGTTGCTTCCGGTGCCAGTGACCTTGCGCTCCATGAGACCAGTCTCAAGAATCATCATCGCCTCCTCATAGCTGCCACAGATAATCTTGGTAAGGCCGGCAACGACTTTGCGATCCGGGCTCTGCTCAGTGTTCTTGAAGAGCAGTGCCCTACGCTTCACACTGTGGCTCTTGTTTTTTGAGGCGCTGCCACTCAAAAGGTCAAAAATACGGTCGTTGTATACTTCGTACATGGACATGATGATTGCGTATTCTACGGTCGGGTCTTCGGGAAGGTGAATATCGTCAACAGAAGGGGTCTGAGGCAGCAACGATGGCCGCGGGATCTTATTTGATTTCCAGTTACTACCCGTGGAGAATATACTACAGTCCTATTTCACGAGTGAGCTCTTGTCTGCAGGCGTCTGCTTGTGGAGGAACCAACTTACCTGCATGGGAGTTTGCGCTCTTGAAGGAAATCGTTCAGATTGGTTGTCTCCATATACTGTATCCAAGTATGCGGTTGCGGTGTACATCTGAGAATCTGAGACATCGGCTGCTGCTAGTGACGAGAAGGCTGGGGCCCCATAGAAAGATTGTACGAGTTGCCCGTCACAGGCTTGATAGACAGTATCAAGCGTCATCTGAACCAAACCACGCTGGGTTTTGGTTCCAAGAATTGTATGGCTCTGTCCGTGTGTTAATACCGGGAACCCTATTGTCACATATGGTGCAACACACCTTTCCAGAGCCACTGCAGCCTAGCGTTGCAAACAGTCCATCTCGTCCATGGTGGCCTGGTGCGCCCATGACGCCCTCAATCATCTGGACGATGCCCGTGCCCTTGAACAGATGCATTTGCTGCGCATCTTCCTCGAAGACTTGGGTGAAGGCAAAACGCTCCACGGCTCGCTTGCGCTTGTCGTTTGTGTTTGTAGGCGGCTGTATTGTGATATGTGTTGGATGGCCTTTGTCGTTTTCCTCAACGGTGAGGAAGCGGGCATTTGTAGCGTTGGAGGGGCGCAGGCGCAAAAAGACATTGAAGAGCGAACTAGAGGGGCGCGTCGGGGCGTCCATGGCGAGGGAATGTACGTATGTGTACGTGAGAGTCTCTTGCACAGGATGCAGGCCCAAAGTTAGTTAACAATGGTGTACCACTCATATGGACCCAGCCATGCTCGCGTGTGCCGGTAAACAAGCCCCGGCCGCGATTGCCCCGGCAACCCAGGTGGTTTCCCGCATCGCGTCATGGCGCATCGATGTTCCTTGCACTAGCATCTTGGACGGCACGTTCTAGACCCTTTCCAGACATACAACCATGCCATGGACCTTTGTATAGTAATTTGCGCCTCGGACTCGAAGCCTGATTTACGCGGGTGACATGCTTCCGATGATATCGACCTGGCAACTACGCAACAACCCCCTCGCTCCGCAAGGCCTCCACATCCTCTTTGCTCATTCCTAGCGTATCACTCAGAATCTCATCAGTATGCTGGCCCAGCAACGGTGGTGGCAGCCGGATTCCTGGAGTAGACTGCGACCATTTCACCGGCGTGTTTACCAGCTTGATAGGCCCGCATGCTGGGTGCTCGATCTCTTTGACCATGTTACGCGCAAGCACTTGGTACTGTTAGTGTTCACCAGTGCAAAACCATTGTGGTCCCAGTGCAAAACATACCGTGCTCGTGATTCAGCGTATCTTGAACATCGTTGATGGCAGCATAGGCTATACAAGTCAGCCCAATGGTTGTTTGAAAGATGCAACCAAAACCACTTACGCATTCCGCTTCCCTCAAAGATATCTAGCAACTCCTGGGTGGTTTTCTTTCGCGTTTCCGCTTCGATCAACTCCTCCAGCTCATCTCTATGCTGTACTCTTAATGCATTCGTCTTGAACTTCTCATCTGTAATCCACTCAGGTTTACCCAGCCTAGTGCACAGTGTTCCATACAGCTTGTCGTTGCCTCCGCCAAGCAGAATGTCACCATCGGCTGTCTTGAATGCCTTGTAGGGCACAATCGACGGGTGGGAGGTCCCCCAGCGACCAGAATCGCGCTGACCACTGATCAGACAAGAGCTAGCAATGTTGGCCAGGGTGGCCACTTGACAGTCCGAAAGGGCGACGTCAATGTGCTGACCACCGGATCCAGGGCTTCTGAAGCGCCGGAAAAGTGCCGCGATGATAGAGTTGGACGTGTAGAGGCCGGTTGTCAAGTCGGTTACTGCAACGCCTACCTTTACGGGCGGGCCGTCACGAGTTCCGGTTATGTGCATGAGGCCCATTTCGCTGAACTCATGTTAGCTTGCGCTCTAATACTGACAGACAACTATTTGACGTACGCTTCTACCATGACGTCGTAACCAGCCCTATTCCTATACGGCCCAGTCTGGCCATAGCCCGTGATACTGGCGTAAACTATATCCGGGTTGATCTTTGAAACGGTATCGTAATCCATGGCATACTTTGCGAGGGATCCAGGAAGATAGTTCTCGACGAGCACATCACATTCTTTGACAAGGCGATGGAGGATGTCTACGCCAGCAGGATGCTGAAACGACAGTCCCATGGATCGTTTGTTTCGATTGACCTGTCCATGTTTAGTCTCAAGTAGGTAAAGAAAACAGGCAGCCTTACACCTAAGTAGTATGCACTTTCGCCTGGTCCCTCTTGTTCGTCGGTGTACTTAGCGTAGGGTGGTCCCCATGCACGAGTGTCATCTTTTCGTCTTGGTCAATGTCTACCTGATGCACATGATCAAATTACAACGTACCTCCTCTGGTAGGATGTTCAATTTTGATCACGTCGGCTCTAGGTTACAGTCAATTCTCAATTCATCCGTGCTGCCAACTGCGTTCGTTGGTCCATACAGGGCAGTCCATGTCATACCCAAGATCTCCCAAAATTTGTGTACAGTACGGCTAAATATTTCAGAATAGTCGCAATAAACCCAGGGCTAAAATACTCACACCAGCAAGAACTCTTGTCATATCCAGCACTTTGATGCCAGCTAGCGGAAGATCAGACCCATCTCCGCTTGCAGCTGCAGTCGCAAGCCGCCTGACATGACATGACCTAGCCCGGCTGAGCCTTGGGATTGGCGACACCTTTTGAAAAGCGCATCTCGAGCTTCGTACAACGGAGCCTATCATATTGGAATTGAGGTGTGAGGAGTCACGACATGTATTGGACGTGGGGGATGCTTGCATGGGGTATTCCGGAAATGCGCTACTAGTTCTAGTTCCGAGGCTGTCGGAAAATGCAGCCCGCCGTCATTGCTTCCATCTCCAATCCGTTACCCCACCATGTTCACTGGACTTGTCGAAACGATTGGCAGTAAGCAGTCACACGACATCTTTTATGCGCGACAGCGCTGATGATAGTTAGCTGTTGCCGCCCTTGAGAAGCTCGACCAGACAGCGTCGGGAGGCGGCGGCACATCTCTGACCATTACGGGATGTGAGGATATCCTAGGTGATGCCCATTTGGGTGACAGCATCAGCGTCAACGGTACGTCGCAGCGAAATACTGCTAGAATTGCTGTCTGACCCGGGCAGGCACATGTCTTACCGTTACCGAATTCACCAAATCCTCGTTCAAGATTGGATGCGCACCCGAGACACTCCGGCGAACAAACCTGGGTTCGCTCAAGGAAGGCTCCAAGGTCAACCTCGAGCGCGCCGTCTCGGCAAATACACGCATGGGCGGTCACTTTGTGCAGGGCCATGTCGATACTATTGCTACTATCGAGTCGATAACTCCAGACGGCAATGCCCTTACTTTCCGCTTCAAACCTCGCGACACGGCGGTGCTACGATACATTGTGGAGAAGGGCTATGTTACGATAGACGGCGCAAGCTTGACAGTGACCAAGGTCCAGGACGGCCCTGATGGGTGGTGGGAGGTGATGCTTATTGCCTATACACAGGAAAAGGTAGTGACGGCGAGCAAGAAGGCTGGCGACGACGTCAATGTCGAAGTAGACCAAGTAGGCAAATATGTAGAGAAGAGCGTGGCTGGGTATTTTGAAGGGTCGACCAATGGCGAGTTTGCCATCCTCGAGAAGATGGTATCGAAGCTGGTGGACGAGCGGCTGAAAGCGCTGGGTCGATAGGCAGACGCGAACATGTGCAGTCTCGAGCTGCCAAGTCGATAGGCTGGTCGTCGTCGGCCCCACTCGGTGTAGTACCCAACAAGAATAGATCATTGTCATGGCTGCGCTGCTCATCTGGTTGCCTCGTCCAGACCAAAAGCATGGTTGGCAGCCTCTGTGATTGTGGCTTGACAGAGTGAGGCGCAGTCTTACTTTTGTCAAACACACACACATATATATTGTGACGACCTTCTCCTGACATTGGTAACAGAGTGGCTCCCTGATTGTTCACAGCTGTTCCAGCCGCTCTTGCTGGGAACTGGGATTGAGCCATGTTCCTCTTCCCCCTCTATCCAAGGCTGGCCGGCGCTTGTCAAGCCACACGCTTCCGACGCAGACCGCCAGTGGCCTCGGACACCAGACTCTTGATCATTGTTTGACCGCATTGCTTACGTTGCAGGACTAGTCCGGCCTACGAGTGGGGATATGTCAGGCAGGACACCGTCCGGCAGCGCCTCGAGGCAGCACGCAAGCGGACCAGGTCATCGATTCAAATAACCAGCACACTTCGGCCGATTCTCCATCACTGTCTCTGCGTGTGCCGATCCATCTCCTACTGACAGCGCAGCCCTGCAGGAGTGTGCAGGAGTGGCGTCTTCGACCACCCACGATAGCACTTTGGCTCGGCGTTACCGCGCACACAATTGCGCGGAGCGTAAAAACAAAGAACGTCGAAAAAAGTTTGGTTTGGGGGCCAGATTGTACGATCAGACAAAGCGTGCAAAAGAGGAAGCGAGATTGCGGGTTACATGCAGGCTTGGTAAGGGAATTCGTCGGCACAAGTCATTGGCTTTCTCACCGGCCTGCTGCTGCTGCATAACCACGTCAAGAGCCGACCCTCTTCAAGCGCGCATGCCACCAGACGGCTACCCCAGACGCTCACCTTATAGCGTTATCGCTCAAACGCCACTCCGTCTCTTCACCACCGACTTTCTGACATCCAAACTATGCGTTGCTTGTAATCATCTCTTCTCGGTTGTATAATGCCCGGCTCACCCTCCGCCATGGATTGGCGACTACTGGACTACGCCAAGGAGGCTGAAGAGACCGCCAATGGCCTTCTCAGCTTCGAGGGCGAGATCCCCCAATATCGCAAGGACATCAGAGGCTACATGGCTGAGCTATACGCCATTTCGCACGCTCTGCGTGAGTTGGATGATGCACTCAGGTCCATCAACTACAGAGGATACGCAACCTACATTATCAAAGATCTCGAGATTTGTCTTCCAACTCTGGGGCATACACTTGATGACGTACAAGACATCTTCAGCAAGTCCAAGAGAAGTCGACACGCGGCGCCGGGTGCTTTCCCAGGCACCCCGCCTTACGCCATCATATGGGAAGATGCACTTGCGGATTTCAAGACACAAGGCATGTCCTTGCCACAAAGGTTCGAAGCAGTCAGAATGTACCTGCAGGGTATGCACGACACATTAAAAGGGTATGTGATGGAATTGAGTTGTTCATGTGACCACCGCTGACTTGTTGTAGAGAGGAAAATGACGTTGAGTTGGCAAACTACAAGGTTTCATTATCCAAATTGCTCAAGAAACAGAAGCCGATAGAATCATACTTCAGCAAGCTTTCGGTCCAAGGAAGCGGCAGAAGTGGTGCGAAAACACCAAAGCCATCTTCTCCCAGAGTTTCCCGACCTAAAATACACAGCCATCCTACATATCCGGTTGCCGCTTACAACTACTCACATCCGTCATCGCCTCTACCGCATCGAGCTCATATTGCCCCAACATGGGGTGGCATAGGAGATATACCCTTTGTCCCACCACCCGTTCCAGAGATTCCTCAATCGCCCACACACTCGTCTGCATCATCACAGGCCTACTCGAGTCAATCCACCGATTCTGAGCCCGCTGCACATTGGGCTATGAAGATATTTGATGGGCGCCACGGCTCAACACCATTTCAGACACTAGGCGAGGCTACTGAGTGCTTTGGAAGAAACGAACCTCGTGTAATCGGAATGTTGCAGGACGACGGGTTTGAAAAAGTGTTGGAATTGCCTTTCGAGGCTACCAACGTATGGGTAAGGATGTACTGCAGAGCTGAAGACAATCGTGCGCGAATCCTGTTCCTTTCCATGGACTCTGAAGGCCGCCGCATGAGATATCAGATACCAATCACAGCGCTGGCTCTGCGGCGAGCCGGCTCATGTCTACTGCTCTGTCGGGCCAATCGCCGCGATGGGCAACTAGATCTCTGGGCTAGGTTACGCTTTCCCCTCTACGAACGTAAGCACATTAAATACTGTCATGGTAAAGCTCTTCTGACAATGAACTAGGTATGGTTCTGTTCTATTGCACCGCCATTGCCATGAAACGACAAGACCAAACTGCTGTTGCAGAGGGACTTGTCGACTTTTTCGAGCCCGAGAGCATCATGTTTAGCGGGTAAGCTGTCAATGGCATCTTCAGTATTGATCATTTCTAACAAGACTCAGTGAGACTACAGACAGCAGATATCTACACGCTTTCCGTATCTACTATGATGAAGATGCGGGCTGCGTGCGTTTCGAGGCTACTGCTCGTCGAGGTCCAATGAACACCATACCCATCTGGACTGCCTTCGTTACACAGTATGTTGGACGCAGGGACTGGATGAAACGTGTCAGTCCCGACACGATACAGTTCGAAAAGTTGCATCCGTACGTGTTCTGCGACAGCTACAGGCTACCCAAGGGACCTACGGGCAAATACCGGCTCACTTTCACGACCCCTGAAGGTATGACGATCCACTTTAGTGTACTCATTTTGTCGCTGACTCAAAGGACAGATGCAAAACAATTCAGAGAGAGCTTCTATCGAATCGGCATGGCTTGAGGGTTGCTAGATGTACACAGTGGACACGAGGCATGCTGGTCGACCCGTGTCTGCACCGACATGCTCAACACTCGCTGAGACGACGATGACGACTTTACGAACAAAAATACCTATGACTTTATGACGACAATGATGAGCAAACGACGACTACGATGAGGGTGGCTTCTGCTTTTCGGCATGATATACCCCACTCGGTCTACTTTTCCTCCTTGGGCCAACAAATTGATTGACAATCGGCCTTTGCTGCTAGCGCAACTTGTTGTTTGGATTCCCTTGTCATCGTACTTGTGCACATTGTTTAATATGCAAACTTAGTATTAGTACTGGAAAAAAACAGCGCTGCAAGGCGCTAGAAAATCTAATCATCGTGGTGTCAAGCTTCTCTCGGACTAGCTTCTCAATGTCTTGCCCCGCTTTGAGACCCTTGGTGATTAGTGTCTGTGCGCTTCTGGTTCTACCAAAACCAAAATTTCCATATCCTGCCTTTTGGCAATCGCAGAACCAATCTCTCTTCTCTTACCCTACATACATTCTCTCCCTCAACTCTCAGATTTCTTAGCTTTTACACCCGTCATGGCGAACCAGCAAGAGACCGGAAAGAAAGACCCTCTCACGGGCATGGCGCACTCTGAGGCGCATTATTTCAACAGGTAGGCACTCGCAGACGCTCCAAAGATACATTTTACTAACGCCGTGTTGCGCAGTTACAACCACCATGGTCCGTAAAGAATGCCATGTCTTGATGAAAGTGATACTAACGCGCGAGTGAAGGCATCCACGAGGAAATGCTGGTACGTGTGCCCCACTTCCTTCCTTGCCCGAGCAAAGGTTGCAGTCACGACCACAGGCAGCTTGGCTAATGTTACGCGTCTAGAAAGATGAAGTCCGAACCAAGAGCTACCGCGACGCTATCTACCAAAACCCCCACCTGTTCAAGGACAAGGTCGTCCTTGATGTCGGATGCGGTACCTCCATCCTCAGCATGTCCGCGCTCCCCCGCCTGAACACACAATACTCGAACACACACTGATACCTGGGATATAGGTTCGCCGCCAAGGCCGGTGCAAAGCACGTTATCGGTGTTGACATGTCAACCATTATCGAAAAGGCAAAGGAGATTGTCGAGGTAAACGGCCTGTCGGATAAGATCACCCTGCTACAAGGCAAGATGGAAGAGGTTGTCCTGCCCTTCGACAAGGTCGACATAATAATATCCGAGTGGATGGGCTACTTCTTGCTCTACGAGTCCATGTTGGACACTGTCCTGTATGCACGCGACAAGTACCTGGTCAAGGACGGCCTTATCTTCCCCGACAAGGCCACCATTTTCATGGCCGGTATCGAAGATGGCGAGTACAAGGATGAGAAGATTGGCTGTAAGTCTGGCGAATCTCACCGAACTTTGCCGATATGCTAACAAGATCAGTCTGGGACAACGTTTGGGGCTTCGACTACTCCCCACTCAAAGCCACTGCCATGACTGAACCTCTCGTCGACACTGTTGACATCAAGGCCGTCGTTACTGACCCTTCACCGGTCATCACTCTCGACCTTTACACGTGCACCGTTGCCGACCTCGCATTCCGGTTACCGTACGAGCTCAAGGTGCGCCGCAACGACTTTGTTCACGCCGTCATTGCCTGGTTCGACATTGAGTTTGCCGCCTGCCACAAGCCCATTCGCTTCTCTACCGGCCCTCACACAAAGTACACGCACTGGAAACAGACTGTCTTCTACCTCAAGGACGTCCTGACTGTCGAAGAGGGCGAGACAATCAGCGGTACCCTGGAGAACAAGCCCAGCGAGAAGAACCACCGCGACTTGGACATCACCATCTCTTACAAGCTCGAGAGCCAGGATATGCACAGGCAGGCGGCTGGCGAGGCACAGTACAAGATGTGCTAGACAATGTGTGTATGTGTACAAGTAGACCGCGAAGTTTGTAGGTCTTGGAACAAGAAAGAAAGAGAGAGAGAAATGGGGATTTCTTGGTGCATGCTTTCTTGATCGATAGACTCTTGTGCTCGCACAACGGTAAAACCCGGCGTTTTGTTTTTTCTTCTCGTTCAATCGTTTTTTGTTTACTTTCGACAAGTGTTTTTGGTCATAACACGGGGGGTGTATGTGGGTGTGCGGTGGATCTGGGCTCGGATCCTTCTTATTGAATTGCGGGAAAAATCTAGGGTAGCATGAGCATGCGTGTCACGAGTTATGAAGCAGGGACCAATCGAAACATTGGGAATTCCTCCCCTATAACAAAAAAATATGCAGCAAAGGACCTGGATACAGCGATGACTGAATGTGTGATTTTTGAATTGTACACGGCTGATGATAGAGCGGAAGATCAGAAGTGGAAGAGGGAGAAAAAAAAGGACTAAATGCCTTTTTTTTCTTCATTGGAATCTATGACATGCTTCGCCCGAAGCGCTGTAGGTGGGTATATGTATATGCATGTACATGCCGATATGTACCAGTTGAGCCAAACTCCGAGATATGGAAAACTCCGTCGATAGCTAATGCAAAGTAAGAAAAGAAAAAAAACTAGGCCAAACAGACCTATTTGTAAATACAGACCCAAGCCCCCATTTTCTGAAAACAATTGGCGTAGAAAAGAGGAAGAAGAAGAAGAAGAAGAAGAAGAAGAAGAAGAAGAAGAAGAAGAAGAAAAGCCCAATAGGCTGGGATGTAAATCCTGACATAAAGAAAAACATTTAAAAACCTTAGTAGTCATAACTCTCATTTCCGAACCCCTCATCATCATCATCGCGATAGTTATACTCGAGATCTTCCTCTTCCTCTTCTTCCGCTAGCATTTCCTCTTCCTCTTCCTCCTCTTCTTCTTCTTCATCGCCCTGGGCATCCTTATCCGCAACTGGGTGCTGGACAGCAGAAGCAGGCGGAGACCTGTTCACCGGACTAGTACCTTGGGCACTATCCGCCGGACTAGCCGAAGCATTTGTTCCACCGCCTGGAAAAAGTTCCTTGAGCCTATCGTAATTGATGTGGTTGCTAAACGCCTTGTTTGCGCGTTTCTTGAGCATCTTGTGCGCGGCGTCTGCGGCGCTGGTAGCAGGTTGGCCCTCGAGGACGCTGCCGTCGCCCATTTGGTGGTGTTTGCGTTTTTGCTTCGGTTTCTTGGGCTTGTCTTCTGCGGCTTCGAGTTCGGCGAGGAGCATCTTTTCTTGCTGGGCGCGGAGCCATTCTTCGTTTTCTGTGATCCAGATGGCTTCTTTGCGGCGGACTTCCTCGGGGCCGAGGATGCACGTGGCGACGTCTGGGTCGTCTTCGAATTCTTCTTCGCCGATTTCTGGGTTCGTGTTTACGGGTATGTCGCGTTTGTCTTGGGCGGCGCGTGCCATTTCGGCGGCGGTCCAGCCGGAGCGTCGGAGGAGATCGTGGTCTTCGTTGTTGGCAAATTCTTTGAAGACGGACTCCCAATCTTTGATGGCATTCGTAAGTTCTTCCTCAATGTCTTGCTCGATTTCGAGATCTTCTTCGGGAATGGCAATGGGTACTCGCTTCTTGGGTGGACGACCGCGCTTCTTGGGCATGACAAAATCTGGATCGGTGGCCTCTCCTGCTTCGACTTCCTCAAGTGCAGTGGCAACACTATCAATCATTGCGTCGGCATTGCCATCAAAAGCCTCGACTTCTGCAGGTATACCACTTCCCTGAGTGCTTGTATCTCCGCTCTGAGTAGAAACTGGTTGTGATGAACCATCATTAGACTTTTGTCTCTTGCTTGTCCGCGTTGGTGCTGTAGATGTGCCAGTCTCTACTTCACCACTTCCTGATTCGTTCTCTAGAGATGCTGCAGTGTCATCGTGTCCTTCAAGCAGTCTCCTTCTCTTCGCCTGTCGTTCCTCCTTTTCTGCGCGCCTCCAGATGGCAGGCGGTTGAGCCTTGACTTTTAGTCTTGGTGCAAACTCTCGGAATTGGTTGACAGTCAAAGCTGCACTCTGTGTCCTCTTGTATTCGTATAGACGGGAAGTAATGGTGGAATCGGCGACCTTGACAACATAGACAACCTCACGAATGGTACGACGAAAGTTGTTCATGCGAGCAGCAATGATAATACAAGCACCACACAATCCAGCGGGCTGGCGACCTTGCACCATCCAGTCGCGATTCATGCGCTTCAAGACTTTGCAGGCATCATCAGCTACCCTATGAGAGTCGTCTCCAAACTCAAGTTTCCGGCAGTATTTCAACATCAAGGGTTCAATCTCCTGGACAGCCTTGCTACCAACGAGCTGGGCAGGATCCTCCTCTTTAAGCATTTCCAAAAACTGCTTGTATGTATCACCCAGGGCCCAGACGTTTGTTTGAATCTTCTCTGCCAAGTCGATAAGCATGAGAGTGTTCTCGGGCTGCCTACGGGCTGCCATGTATATGGAGACAGCGGCGACGTTTCTCATGCGGCGACCCTGGATGAACCTGTGGTTCATGGCGAGTTTGTACCAACTAAAAGCCTGTTCTATGACTGCCTCGCGCTGGTTGAGAGAAGCACCCAGGGCCTGAATTGCGTTCTTGCCATTCATAGCAGCCTGCTCCCTACTCTCCATGCCACCAAGACCCCGCATGGTGCCGCCCATGGAGTTGGCATGTCGCTGGTTGGCATGGATGAAGCCACCCTCGACGATGGCTGCTCCGCCCGAAGTTTCGCCAAAAGTGACTTCGGAAACAATTTGGCTCTCGTCGTGGACTTTTCCGCAGTTGTAGCACATGGTGGTGCCGTCGGCGACATTGATCAAGGGTGCCTCGCAGCAGGTGTAGGTGCGCTGGGTGGGTTTTACGGGCTGGGGCGGGCCGGCGGCTCTTCGTTTTGTCGCGGAGGACTGGTACTGGTAGGAATCGGGTTTGTTCAGGCTGGAGAGGCGCGGGGCCCTGCCCGGCCTCGCAATCTGGGGCGCGGACATGGCAAGCGCAGTTCTGTGGTGGTGTGGTGTCAAACGAGCGTAGGGAACAGACAGTCGAGATTTGGTCGGGGAAATACTAGAAAGACAGTCAAGATGGCGCGCGAATAAGACGCGGTACTGCGGGCGGGGCAGAGCAGATGGTGATTGGTGCGATTAGGTGGGGCTCGTTGCCTATTTGGGCCACGAACGCTACACCTCGAGCTGCGAACATGCCGACTTGGATACGGACCAACGGCTGCAATCTCGACGGCTTCGTCTGTGTGGATACCCAAGATGTTTCTAGGTGACAGATTAAACGTTTCCTGGCCTATCTTAGTGTTTCGCTAGACAGTCCAACTTGCCGCTCTGCAGCGAGTGGGAGCATTGCCTTGGGGGCTACCTTGAGCACCCAGATATCGCTCATTCGCCATGCCGTACATACATACATAATCCGTACATAGCCACAGGACAGACGGCATTGGTAAGCACATTTATTGCCCTCACCGCCATCCAGACAGCACTTCACCGTGTCATATACAAGCCCAACAACAGCCTGTCGCCCAAAGCTCCTCGGACGCGGTACCTGCAGCAACCGCCTGGATGTCGTCCATGGCGGGCTCGGAACGCAGGTGATGACGGCACACGCCATGATTGGCTCCTCGCCGTGTACCCGAAGCGGCCGAGGTGGGCGATGGAGCAAAAGAGGCCTGCAGTCGCCCGGCCTGCCCTGTCCTGCGCTTCCCAGCCTCCTTCTTGGGCAAGTAAAGGGGGCGCGGCTTGCGTAGGTGTGCGTGTGTGTGTGTCTGTGTGTGTGTGCGTCGTGGCCGAGTACCCAGCCAGCTATTTCATCCGCGCCCCCGTCTGTGTTGCCCTGGGTCCCCGCCCCCAGGCTCACCTCCATAGCTTTCTTTCCCTGCTGCCACCCAAACTTGCTCAATCTCTGGATCCCTTCCTACTTCTGTTCCACTATCCTGCCACGTACCAGCTCTTTTTTGTTGCTTTCGTAGACTAGTCCGGCGCCATGACTACCAGGAAGAGGAAGAACGACGACGAGGAGCTCGTTGCCCTCCCCAGCGATGAGAGCGACGAAGAAGAAGAGTAAGTCGCCGCTTTCTTGACGTCATGTCTCTAACCACCACGTCGCAATCCGATGGTTTTGGCTTCATTGTCATCGCCTATATGCGCACCCTTGAATTGATGTTTTGAATTTGTACCTCTACGTTGTCTGGTCGCTGCGCATGCCTCCAAAGGCAGTCGCAGCCCTAGAGTCAGCGGCAGCCGGCTCCTTCCTCCCTCCTGCAGCAATCAACTCACTCCCACCTTGCCTCTACACTTGACATGGCTATCATGGCACTTTTTGTCTAATTCATGGAAACAATTCTCTTTGCGCGCGCATCCGACACCTACAGCAAGACTGACCCAGCCATCCAGATACGCAGAGTCTGAAGGCTCAAACTTTGATTCAGCCGACTCGGACGAGGAAGAGCCACGTAAGTCATCCTGAGTAACCCCATGGCGGTCCCTTGACCCCTTCTCTGTAACTCTCTTCTTACTATTTTTGTTTTTTTCCTATAGCGCCAAAGAAAAAGGCCAAGCGCACTACCAAAGCCAAAAGCAAAGACGAGGACGAGGATGAGAGCGAGGAGGAAGAGGCTGAGCTGAGCGCCGAAGACGACGAGGATGCTGCTTCTGACGAGGTCGACGATGAGGAGGACGACGACGACGACAAGAAGAAAGCAAAGGACGCCAAGCCTGCTGGTGCTGAGAAGGACCGCAAAGTCAAGAAGACTGGCAAGGACGAGCCTGTACCCGTAGTTGACGATGACGACGAAGAGTAAAGCAAACCCGTCCCCGTCTTGTAAACGGCGAATAAATATGTGCAATCCCATACAAAACTCGTTTTTCTACCATTCATCCACTTTGCTTACCACACAAAACATTATCTTGAAAAAATTTCTTCTGATATATTCAACCACATTAAAGTTCGTATCTAAAAGCTCATAAACTACTCAAAAAGAGTCTCGAGGTCGAGCAAACAATCTATACCCACCTCTGGTACCTCTTTGTCTTCTGGAACGCCTGCTTGAACTCGGCATACCGCTCTGACCGCTTCTGCGCCGCCGTTGCGTTCCTGGGCGGGATACTGTCCCACGAGACGGCATACTTGGCCGTCATATGCGCAATAGCCCTCGTGAACTCGATCCACGCCTCGAGGTTCAAGTTGTTGACGGTATCGCCATCCTCGTGGTAGTTGACGTCGTAAGGAACGCCAGCGCCTCCGCCAAACATGGCCGCCTCCTCTTCCGTCTTGATGCCCTCGGCACCACCGGCAATGCCGCCAGACGCAATGCCAGCCTCGAGGAAGGGACCGTAGTCGGATCGGCCGTCGAATTCAATCTCCGTGTGGTTGAGACCAATGCTGTCAAAGTAGGCGGCGAACTCGTGCTCGGCCTCGGCGGAGCCAACCGGTCCAGTCAGGTTGTATGCCGAGCCGTCGCCGTCGTAGATTTGGTAGGCAAAGTTGGGCGAGGCCATCATGTCGAAGTCGAGCAAAAGACGGATTTTGTCCTTCTCGGCTTGGGGAAGCTCGTGCACGTAGTACTCGGCTCCGAGGAGACCGGCTTCCTCTGCTGTCCACCAGCTGAAGCGCACGGCGTTGTTGACAGTGAAGTTGGTCAGTTGGATGGCAATCTCGAGAATGGAAATAGTGCCTGATCCGTTGTCGTTGATGCCGGGGCCAGCAGTGACCGAGTCGGAATGGCCGCTGACGTGGATCACGTTGTCGTGGTCGCCAGCCTTTGTCTCCGCAATCACGTTGCGAGTGTTGAACACCTTGGCGTCTGTCGACATGTCGATGTTGATCTTGACACCGGCGTTCAGCTGTGCAAGAAGCGCTTCTCCTTGGCCCACGGTGATGCCGGCTACAGGAACAAACTTGCCCTTGGGATACAATACTTGGAGCGAGTAGCCCTCAAGAGTGCCCTCAGCATTGTTCCATGCCACTACACCCAAGGCTCCCTTGGCAGCAGCAATCTGCACCTTTTCGCCGTAAGAGCATGTACCACGCTTGATCAAAGCTACAGAGCCCTCGAGAGATTCTGGGAAATCCGCCTTTTCAATGTTAGTCTTGCTCCTTCATATGTTCTTTGGGTATATAGTCGAAAACATGAACCTACCTCTTCACAGCCCAAGTTGGGAATAGCAACGAGCGGTCCAGTAACGTTGCCGCCCGGAGCCAGAGTTACTGCAAAAGCCTCAATGGTGTTGTTGTTTGCACGGAGCGTAGCAGTGGTTCCGATTGAAAGAGGCACATCCTGAGTGTACACATCATAGTAGTCAGGGAATGCCTCGAGCTGGCCCTTGATGTATTCCACGGTATCCTCGTGGCCCTGGCTGCCAATCACACGGTTCTTTCCAGGTGTGTTGTAGGCAATCTCCTGAAGAATCTCGGCCTTGGCATACAAGTTGTCAATGTCAATCGTATCGCGGAGCGATTGCTATAATTTGTGTTAGAGCAACTCATAAAATGGATATTCGCATGCTCGTACCGAATCAACCAGCGTCTTGTTGGTGCGAGGATGAAGGGCTGCTGCTTCAACCGCCGCAGCGCATGCAGCAATTGCTGCGATTGACTTCAGGTAGGCCATTGCGACTATTGCCTGTTTATTGCAAAGGGAGTACCGTTTCCAAACTGGCAGGGCATGCTGTGCAATTTATGTTGCTTGCTAGTTTACCTAATTCCATACCACCTACAGCTCGAAGCTGCAAATGGGCCCAGAGACCGGGAATGCCGCTCCTACCAACATCACTGTATGCCTGAAATGCAGCTTACAATCAAACCCACATACAAAGCTCTTTCCGACCTGCTACATCCAGCCAAGTGGGCGCATCCGCACACGAGGCTGACCCTTCATCCACCAATAACCGCTGTGGGTGGACCCAGTAAACAAGCACACGAGCCGTGTCAAGACGTGATAAGAGGCCTTGGTAAGCTTCAACTGGGCGGACTGCCAAGCTTGCCAAGTGCCGCTTGATGGTGGTTCTGGTGGCGAGATGGGGCTGATTCATGGCTGGAAGACGTATTGCAGCATCCTAGCGCGTGTGGGGTGCTGGGGCTGGAGCGGTGTTTTCATTGCCGTGAGTGGTACGAGTGCAGTGCCAGGTTTGATCCGACCAAGCTTTTGTGACTGACACATCATCATGTGTACCTGAGGGCTGCCTGACGTGGATAGCGCGTCGTGCAAAACCAGGTGTATAGCAATACTGTTCCTGGTCCGGTTGCACGCTCCGAAAACATGCAGGGTTGTTTTGTGTGGAGCCCTCGCCCCTCCCAAGATCCTCTGCTATTGTCAATTTCCGTCGATAATGGCTGCACACATTGGGCATACCTTCCGATGGCAATCCGGGCACCTTGTCGTATACCTAATAATGATAGGCAATTGCGAGATCGCGAAGCCAGGCGTTGCCCATAGAATCTTGTCTTCCTCCCGCGGAGTCCTCATGCATGTGTTGCTCAGTCGATCCGTGTGGATATGTTTGCTTTCTTCCCAGCTGCAACCACGAGCACTGACCGCACAGATAGGAATAGGAAGTATCTTGAGGAGCGTTATTTTCATGATAACTTCCACCAGTTTCTGTCCATCTGGAATGTAGTTACCGACATTGTCGTCTACCGGCTGGCGTTCCCTTTCTTGATGCGTCGAAGTATTGAGTTAAGATTTTTTACTTAAGTACGGACAACGCTCCCTAAGCCGAAGTAGGTTGGTAGCCGATGAAACTGGTCGGCCTTTGGAGATTCTCAGTACCATGTTATTTCAACCGAATCAAAAAGAAAGAAAAACGTGTTTTCTTTTAGTAAGCTGTCTGGTACATGAGATGCTGCCAAGTGAGCTTATTAGCTACTGTTTCTATGCCATGGAGTTTTGCATCTGATGGCCATGTCGCTGTGGGGCATACCATGGCGTTGTTGCATATCTCATCTACGAGACTCACTTTCACTCTCCCAAAGGCTTTCTGAGAAGAGTGTCGGCTAGGAGCAACCAGGGTCATCTTCTGTGCTGGATTAGGATGCATCCAAAATGGTTCTTGTGAACAGGTGCATAGTGCTATCTTGTTGTATCGTACCATGTGAGCACTGTTCCTCTACCTTTGCGAGCTTGCGTTGGGCATCTTAACACTTTTCTTGTTTTGGCTCTTCCTTTGGAGCAGACATTGATTCAAAGTGCTCATATAAGGTTTTGTTTGCGATTTCGAGGATATCTTGAGCTACACACGATGTGACTAGAGCAGTTACGAAAGATCAGTACTGCGAGAATCAACGACCAGCAAAACATGACTGACCATGACACTCAAGATAGCATTAATATCTTCAACGGCAGTCATCCGAAATAACTTGAAGACGTCTTGGGCTCTGTTGGTAGAGCAAGAATGGTTTCAATTCATGAAGGCATGTTGTATTGACTAGAAGGCACTGCCAATGCACGCTCGGGGAGTTGACACACAGTTTTTCCGAGAAAGCAAATAAACCCTGGTTGATAAACTGGCAGATACAATGAAGCAAGGCAAGAGGTGACATTGTCGAACTGGGTTACCAAGGTACTTGCGCTAAACCGCTTTTGTGTGCAGTTTGGACAATATAGGCAAGACCGAACCAAAGAAAACGGGTAGAGTCTTTGGACATGCAGCAAATACTGTCTAGAAGCTATATGTCCGAGTCAAAGATAGCAATATACCACTCAATGAGCCTCATCTGCCTATCTTCCTATCCTCTTTCTTTCCCTCGCACCAACTGCGATGAATCATTCACAACAAACGCCGCCGCCGCCATACCCACAAATCACAGGCCTACTACATACTCGTGTGCTTAACATCTAACCATGCTCCAACAATGCCTGAAGTCACTGCGGAGCCCGGCGGATAGTCCTCGAGCACGGTCCCTAGACCCTCACGATCAGATTAGTACCCACCTATCACATCTCTAGCCCAGCATTACACATATCCCATTACCATGGGTACACGCAATCTTCCCCACTTTCCAAGACCCAGGCTCTTGGAAGCAGACTAGATAGATCTGTAAGCTAATCGCAAGCAGAGAGCCTTTTTCCTTACGGTTGGCTGCGTCTAGAGATGGCGTCCGTAGCAATGTCGGAGAACGTGTAAGTAGTCGTGAATTTCTTCGGTTGAGCGGAACTGTCATCAAAACTGTCATTCCGGGTACCCTAGCCTGCCTGAGCTTGACTTGTAGGGGTGAATGTAGGCTTGATTGGTTGGCTTTGAGGACCAAGTGCAGAGGTCATCACATGGGGTAGATCAAGGGTCTTTTCTAGTTATTCACTATATCTTCCGCTCCGAGAATAGATCCGTCCCGAGATCGAGTGAACGGCGAACTACATTCCAAGTAGCTTGGCTTAATTAAAATACGTCCATAGTGTGGATTTGTTGACAGGCATGAACATGGCTTCATGGTTGACAAGTGCACGTGTGAGAAATTACAGCTGACTGTACTTAGGTCATCAGAGATGGATTTATAGTTCACGGGAAATATTTCCGTAATTAATTATTTTCAAGGTAGGGGTCATAGCATTTAGTCTAACCCAGTGACTACTTAATATCGTACCAAGGGACATGACTGATGACATATCAACACTTTACTACCATCCACATCATGCCTCGGTCTCCTGAGCAAGCGCTGTTTACTCGTCGTCTGTGGCGTCGACGACGGTCTTTGACCATTGGCGAGCAGGAACCTTACGGTGGAACAGAATATCGATTTCGCGGTAGGATCGGTTCTTCATCTCAGGCAGGAAGAAGTATGCAATGACGAAGCAGAAGAAACCAGTGCCACCCCAGACGTAACCGCACTTGCCACCAAGGTTTGCCTCCTGTACTGAGTTAGTGACTATTCATACAAAGCTCAAAATGGGTCCAATCTTACATCAGGGTTAAGCATGTAGCTGGAAAGGAAAATGCAAGGAATGTTGATGGCATAGTAGCAACCACGTCCAATACCGGTTGTGAGGGGTCGAAGACGAATAGCAGATGTTTCTCCGATGATGACCCAAGAAGCAGGCGCAGGTCCGAGGGTGAAGAGAACGGAGACAATGAGACCGAGGGAGGCTTGGGCGAGAGAAGCCGCTCTGGCAATAGCCGCGGTTGGCGTGCTAACGGAGGCTGCAATACCGAGGGCCACAAGGAAGCCGACGTTGATGAGAGAGCCCCATACATAGATGGTACGACGACCGAGATACGAGGTCAAAATCCAAGACAGCATGACAAAGATCATCTGGAGAGCAGAGGTGATGAGACCGAGGGCAAACGCAGTGTCAGTGCTCATTCCAGCCTCTGTGAAGGAATTAGCAACATGGCTCTAAAATTTCAGGATCGTGGTAAAATAAAACTTACGCTCAAAGAAGTATACGGCCTGGTTGGCGATGAGGTTACCAGTAAGGTTCTGTGCCGCGTAAACACCGCACACGATGAGGGTTCGGTAGCGGTCGACGCCTCGGAAGAGCTCCAGATAGCTGGGGTCCTTGACTGACTTCTCAAGCTCAATGGTACGGCGCATCATAGCAACGGACTCCTTGAGGTTGAGCATGGTCTTGCGTCCCAAGCGTCCGACTGCCTTCTCGGCCTCTTCATAACGTCCCTTTCGGGTCAACCACCAGGGAGACTCTGGAGCCAGGTAGATGAGAATGGCAAGAGGGGTGGGGAACATCCATTGGAGGGCAATGGGGATTCTAGGAGCTCGGTTAGCGAAATATTAGATACAAAGTATCGAAATACATACCTGTACGCCTTTGCGCTGTCCATTGTGTTGTAATGATAGGTGACACCAGTGACAATGATGGAACCAATAGCCCAGAACATTTGCAACATCTGAGTAGCAGGAGCTCGGAGTTGAATTGGCGTAATCTCACTGCAGTAGGCTGGGGAGTTGGCGATGAAGACGCCCCATGGAATACCCTCGAGGAGCTGGGCGATGAACATGACGGGAAGCGAGTTGGCGAAGTAGAAGATGAAGATGAAGGCGTTCAACACCATGAGTGCGGAAATAGTCGCCCAGCGGTATCCAATGCGGCTGGTAAGGGGACCGGCCAAGCAGACACCGATGATTGCACCCACTGGTCCACCCATCTGGAGAGCAGACTGCCAGCTGGCTACGATGATCTTCTTGTTGTCGACGGGGCTGAATTTACCATAGGCATTGGCAAATGCGGGAAGGGCGATGAAGTTTCCCATCAAGAAAACACAGTAGGATTCCATAATCTACATGTCATGTTAGCTGGAATTCTCTTTTGTTTTTGAAATGTCAATTGAGTGGGAGGAGGGACTGACGATAGTGCAAGACATGACAAAGGCCCAAAAGGCAGCCATGGGGTATTCCCTGACTGCCTGTGGCACAGTCATGTTGTGCTCGGCATTTTCAGCCTCGATAGCAGCAGCCTTGTTCTGGGCAGCCGTCGACTTCTCGTCGATTTCGAGGTTCGACATGGCCTTTTCGATTTGCGTGTCGGCGCCATAGGCCTTGTTGTCGATTTTATCCGCCATGCTTGCAGATGTGAACCGACACAAGCAGAGTGTGCGGTATAAGAGAGGCTGGCAGGTAAAGGGAAGCAAAAGAAGATCATCACTGCGATGGTAGCACTTTTAAATAACAAGCCCAAGAGCAAGGGCCCCAAGTGTCCCGCAAGTCAGACAGGGCGGCATCTGGGGTCAGTAGTTTGGAGACGAGATTCCATCAATCAGATCAAAGAGGCTATCAAACTGGCCCGACGCCAACGCCCACCCGCGTGTGATTCGAATTTGACAAGCTTAATTGTATCCCGTTGCAACTTGGCAATGCTTTGGTTAGCCGCCTTCAACCCACCGGGAGAGTCCAGATGGAGATTGGCGGCCTGACGTTAGCTGATTCCTTGAGGCCTTAGCCGTCGTGTTGGCCCAGAGCCGCCTATCACAGCCCCGGTCGCGGAGCCCCAGCCAACGCTACCCACGCTACCCCATCCCCGCACCACGACTGAATTTATCCGGCCCCGCTGAAGCTTGTTTCGCAGGGGTTTCCCACACTTTCTCCCCGGACGTTCTTCTCTCCCAGCAGTAGAGCAATTTCTACACCGCGCATGACCCCCCGCCCACAAGCACTGGCGGTCCCACCGTCAGTAGTCCAGCCCATTACCGCTACAAAAGACTCCTGTGCTCGCCATAAGCACACCGAAGATGCTGCTGTACATATTGTGCCTGTCCACCTTCGTCCCATCGCACATGGGACTACTCCATTACCCCATCATTTGTCGTCAGGTTTGACAGTACGCCACCCAAAGCCACCCTAGCCCCTAGCGGAATACACCAAGCTGTTCTTCGTAGTGCGTCCGTCTGCGCCGGTAGCGATCCATTATTCGCGACGGTAGCGATCCATCATCCCGGACGGAACAGGTGCCGCCAACGCCTATATTCTAATCCTCGGTGTAATGTTCCGCGAGTTGAATCACGACGACAGGCGGCCCGTCCGCCCTCTGCCGTCCACCATTGTCTGCCAACAGCTGAGCAACTGTGGCTGCGAACGAGCACCAGTGTATCAGGTTTGGGTTTTGATATTACGCAAAACGATTCGCTTCTAGATTTGCACCCTAGCATCATGTGCTGCCGAGGCGCTGCCATGTTGATGCATTCTCTATCTTCAGGCGCCGCGCTTACCGTTGCATTCGCTAGTCTCCTGCAGTAAGATGCACACTTTACTACAATCGGCTTCTCTCCCGATGGCCTGGTAAGAGCCAGTAGTCTGGGCCTCCAAGTCGTGAATACGCATACGCATAGTTGTATCCAACCCAACAGGCGATCACTCCACATCTCCACGACCCAACCTCCCCATTGGCATTTGCTAGCTCTCATGATAGACTTGTTGTGATCAGCAGGGCGAAGTTCCTCGTTTCTTGGGCCCACTTTGCTCATTCCACATGCCAGTTATCCGTCTTAACCATAGCCAATTGTCTCTCAACACTCGCCACAATCATGCGGAAAATATGCCACGTACATCAGGCTGAGCCCATTAGTCGGTGCCCATTTCCTTAATCAGGAACGCTCTAAGATATGCGAGAGCCGGAATGCCGATTCACCCAATACGCGTACCGCCATGTATGCGGCACTACCATAGACAAGTACTGGACACTGCGCAGAGGGTCAGAGATGCATATTTATCCAAAGCACTAATAACCCTTTATCATCCCCGCACAATCAACACAGGCAGCTCCCATCAGAAAAAAATACCTCGACATAATACTACGCCAAGAGATTTTGGGCATGTATGTAAGGAATACACCGCAGGCCAAAAAGAGTTGGAAGCAGAAAGCCTCGCACAAAGCAAATGGACCCTCTCAGGACCTTGAACTTAAGAAGTAAATTCTAGTCTGCATTTTCGCAGAGTCGTCTACAAGACTTGGACGCTGTCTAGCCTTTTCATGCTCTCCAGTAGCTAACTTGCTTCACAATCCTATACGCCGGGAGCCCAAAATACCATCTATCCTCGTTTCGATCATATCGTGACATTTTTCAACCAATTTTTCGCAATCTGATTTTTTTTCCCTTCTCATTCTTTTCTTTTCCCCTTATTTGACAGCGTTCCACACCTTCTCCAGATATCCACTCTGTTGAGCCAGGCGATTCAACGAGTCGTCAGCCTCACCCATTGCGCGGACGAAGCCAGCGAGGGCAAACGACTTGTTGTCTCCGGGGATTGCGCGGCCTTCAGCTGTAACATTGGCAATGGCGATCTGCACAGAAGCGTGATCCTTGGGGCGGATGATACGGTTGGTGGCGTCGCACTTGCGTGGGATGTAGCTGCCAGAAGTATCAGTTTTACTCATGTCCAGTCTGGCTTATTCACCGGGGCCAAGGATTATTTACAGGTCTACGAGTTCTCCGCGTTCGTTCTCCATTGTGGCAAAGATTTGCGGTTTGGGGGGGGGAGGGGTCGGCTTTAGGGACAGTGTCAGCGAACAACGACAAAACTTTGCGACTGTTTAAAACTCACGTTAAATGTACAGGAAACGTGTAAATTGGTCGGATTTTTTTGCTCTCGACGTATTTTTCGATCATCGCGTGCGAATCGGTAAGCGATGTGGTCTGTGCATCGTCATATCCACCTTGTGGTACACATGTGGTGGCTACTGAAAAGAGAATGGACATATAAGCAATACGGTGCTCGATAATTTGTAGGAATTGCTCGATCTGTAAGTCGTAGAAATTGTGGTTGGCTATTCTCGCTCAACTGTGGTATGTAATCTTTTTGGGCACATTACAAGATCGTCTCCTGTCCATATCAACTTCACCTTGGAAACATCAAGACTTGTTACAATTACACATCGTCATTATCATCATCTACCACATCTTTGGTCGAAATTTTTTTTAAGGACAATTATAAGCAGTAACTCTCTTAGACTCCTACCACAGTCTCATGCTCTAAAGTCGAAACAGTTCATGTCCTAATTTCTGTGCTACTTCACAGTAGTAACAGGACCCAACCAAGTCCTTGAGCCGACCTGTCATATTCTACTTAAAAGGGAAAATCAATCATTTAACCACTTGTCACTTTTAGATTGATCTTTGTTGCCATACCTGTATGACCCACATCGATCGCATTCCTCCCAACTACGCAGCCGTGCGTGTCACTTCGTTTATATGGTGAGTGATGATGTCGCCCACTGTATGGGGCACATGGGTATATCGGAAGGTGAGACTTCTGTCGGCGATTTGGAGAGGATGGGTGTTGAAGCGTTTGGATCAAGGGACGAAGTTGTTGATCGACTTCATTGCAAGATGTAAGCTGAGTAGGGTGGAAATTAAATAGTATTTTTTTTTCTTACAGGGTACGCGACTTTTCATCGTCAAATTAGCACCACTTTTTTTTTGAGTGTTCTCTGCTGATCAATACACAAACACGTTCTAGCGGTCTGGGAACAGTCTAGTTGTTTCAAAAACTAATGTCATCGATATTCATTTCACCCGACTGTATCTACCTGCTCACTCGTTCTAAGCCCAATAATAGATCACATATTCTTGAACGTCTGCATATTCCCTTCAAAATCCCATAGTTTGTAGCAATACTCGGGATACAGTTCTTGTCGCTCATTACTATACCAGTTGTCCAGCACAATAGTAGCAGCCGCTATATAAACCCCAGAGGTACATAGAGATCTTGCGGGGATAATGTACGAGATTACGTGATTCAGCTAGCTTCAGTTAAGTATCACGGTATCTAGATGCGTATGTGATTTTGGCTGTCGCGGGATGAGTGTAAAGAAGGTAGCGGGAAGGACGTGGTGCTGTATCAGAAGGACAAAGTCATTATGTACCTTTTGACGATAGGACTCACACACTTTCGGATTGATAGATGACATAAGCCCTTGTTCACGCATATTCCTTAGTAGAATTTGCACATACAAAGCCACAGGGACTTTTGTTTTACTTAGTTTCAATATATACGTGTGTTTTCTGGATTTTAGTGATGGAACTGCACAAGAAGGATAGATTGCAGAGGAGTAACAGTATTTTTTTCTCTCGCCAGGTGAAGGTGCTCGGGGGTTTGAGAGCGAGGGTTGGTTTGAAGCTTACGGTTCAAGACAACAAGTTAAGTTGCTGTGAGAAGATGGTGCTCGGCGGGTAAAGGAAAGTCAGGTTTTTTTTCACAATTTTTTGATGGGTTTGTACTGGGTTCTTGTTACACGGGAATGCGTGTTGGAACCGTCTGGGGTTTGACCCTTTGGAGGAAAAGTCGTTATTAGATACTTGAATAGACCATATTCAAAGTGAAGCTGACATGTGAGTCTCAGGGTTTTGTTCCTTGAGTGCGGTCGAACTTACGCAAAGCTTTTGCAAATGATTCTTGAATTCATCCACAACGCCTTTTGGCTCTGTATATCTCTGATATTCTCCAAAAATATAGCTCACGGAGACAATCGTTTGACATAAATGCAACCCACAGTATTTAGCAGTTCTACGCTACGAATCCCATCAACTACCAGCCAATCTGCTGGCCACGTCATACTTGGTACAAAGCTGAGCCAATGCATAAAATGCAAACGGCTGAACAGATTGTGACTATACAGTGAGTTTCTGAGTCATGTCTCTCACCTGCAGCCTACAATAGCGAAGACGTCATTGGTAAACACTCGAAGCAAACGACCAACAGTACCACGGCACAAACAGCTGAGAACCCGCCAAACGCAAGTCTCTCTATCACCTATTTAACCACAAACAATCCCCCTTGCTGAACTCAAACTTCAAGCTTACATTCAAAACTATGCAACAAACCAACGCTCGCTACCGCTGCATCGGCAAAGGCTTCTGCGGCAGTGTCTGGACCCTCGAAGACAGCACCCGCCAAACCGCCATCAAGCGCGAAGACGGCGGACCAGGCCGCTCCGTCACAAACGACTACAACATGCATGTCAAAGTAGTCGAGAGCACGCAGCAGCACCAGCCCCTCTCCACGCCCCTCTGCATACCGCAATGCCAGCGACTCATCCAAGCCAGCGACCCCTGGTGGCACACGAGCCTCGCCCAATTCCCACCGGGCTACTCACCATGCAGAGCCCTAGCCTCGGAGCGCATCCCCAAAGTCCCCCGGTCCACCGGCGACAAACTCGTCGATCTCTTCTGCGCGGGCAACACGTCGCTGAGCGAGTTTGTCAAGGGAAACCCAGACGACGACGCTTGTCTGATTCGACCGTACCTTGGTCGCCGGCGGCGCCACAGGCAAGACGGAGCTAGTCAATCGCGCTTTCAGCGCTTCAGTCTGCGTAATGTGCCGTTGCATGTTGATCAGATGGAGGTGCTGGGGTTGGACGTCAGGGCGTATGCGGGAGCCATGGCGGAAGCGCTTGCGCTGATGCACTGGGGTGCGAGAATCGATGCGAATGATGTTGAGTTTGTGCTGGCTCCTCCGCGCGCAGGGCATGCACCTACCTTCGAGTCGGAGTATCTGGGTGTTCACTGCATGTGGATTCTCGACTTTGACTGTTGTCGTCCGATTCAGATTGATGAGACGGGCGTTGAGCAGGCTTGCGTCGCTTTCTACAAGAACGATCCTTTTTATCCCAAGCCGGGGACTGGTGAGGCAGCTGATGAGGAGCTTTGGGCGCTGTTCAAGGAGAAGTTCCTGGAATCTAGTCACAGGATCATGGGGGAAGCGAGTCAGGAGAAGTGGTTCCTTGCTGATATGTTGGTGGAGAGGATTGAAGAGGAGGGTCGGTCGAGGAGGAAGGATAAGGAGGCAGGGGCTTCTTAGGCCACATTGTGGTGGTGATCATTTCAAGGTCACATTCATGCCTTGTGTATATTGGCACTTGAGCGGATGTAGTGCTCATGATTTCTCTGTATTTTTTCTTGGCAAACGAGGAGACGGTAGCACGCAAAGTGGACCGATTGCGTTCCGGAAATTCCCTATCCAAGTCGAGGATCGGGCCGAATGTGCGGTTACATACAGAAACACAACATGTGGAGTACTGTAGTATATATGTACGTCGTAAGAAATGGTAAGATGTGCGAATGACGTGGTGTTTGCGGGAGCACACGGATGCAGGGACTGAGAATCAGGGTCCACTTGATGAATAATGTTAATTGCAGTGATGACAGCTTGCTGTATCAGAATCAAATGTAGCCTTTTTCATAAACCGTTTCGTATATGTGACACCCCAACTCCATTTACACCAAAGAAGCCATTTCAGTTAATCATTGCCCATGGTTCAGTTTCTCAGCGCGCGCAGCCTCTCGGTAAAAGCCTCCTCTTCCTGCTCGGTGGGACCCACCTTGGTCTTGGCCGGCGTGGCCTCTTGCAGGTCTTGTTGTAGGTCAACGCCTGCTTTATCTGCTGCCTGGGCCATGAGGCGGTCGACATCTTCCTGTGGGGTGCCAACGGCCGTGGCCGACGAGGTGATGTCCTGATAGAGTTCGGTAGCGGAGTCTACGTTCTCGAATTGTTTCTCAAAATCAACCATGACTGCAGCAATCTAGGGTAGGGTTAGCATGGGCGTTGGGGGTCCCTGCTGCGACTGTAGTGGCTACATACGCGTTCAGGACTCATCGACTTCATGGCCACGTCCAGACTCCGGTTGACCTTCATCATGTTGCCCGTGATTTGGCGCATAGTAACTGCTGTTTGTACACGGCCAGCGACGGCATCGACGCGGGAGGCGAGCTGTAGGAGGTTGAGCTTCTCGTTCTGTTTGCGGATCGCGTTTCCGGCGTAGATGCGTGCGATATCGTTGTGGCCCTGCTTCATAGCCTGGCGAGCGCGTCAGTATGTTGCTGGCTGGGAGCAAGACTTTTTGTGCGCGCACACCTTTTCCAGCTTGGTCTTCTCAGCCTGCTCTTCCTTGCCGGCTTTGAGGGCCTGCCGGTTCAGCGACTTGGCTGTGAACTAGTCAAGGTCAGCGGGCTGACTACTAGCAGGGACAGGCGGCCGATGCCCACCTTGAGGTTGAAAAGCGCATTCTCGAGACCCGACATGGTGTGCAGTTGGAGTATAACAGTTGGCAGGGTCGGCGTGGGTTGGAGTAGGGCTTGGGGAGATGGGAAGGTGTAGGTGGGTTGCCGCTACTGGCCAGGGCTACGCGGGGTTTGGCGGCCCACGCGCCCCGACGTCATTGGTCGCGAAAGGGTCGCGCGAATGCTCGTCCTGTTGCAGAGAACTAGCCGACGCGCATTCAAGAGAGCAGTGGGCAGATGGATGCACAAGGTAAAATCATGGTAAATATGTCATGGTGGTCTCTGGGCTGCGGTGCAGCCCGCTCGACACCGAATCGCACCGGAAAACGCCTAGCCTTATGCATTTGAAAAATGGTGGCCTGCATACGCTGAAAGCCTACCTGGTCTACCCCAAACGCCATGCCCGCATCCCTCGATATCCGCCCAAACGCCATGCAACCGAGTCCGTTATTCGTACAAGTGATGGGTCAGATTAGGCAGTTGATTACTGCGAGGGTGCGTTGAATTTGCTCGTAGCATTCTTGAAGAGCTCCTCCTGGGCAGCAATGAGCTGCTCCTCGGTCATGCCACTCTGCTCAATCTTGGTTTGCTTCTTTTCGCGGTTCTGCCCCACGTTAGCTCCGACAAGACAGGTATATGTATGTATTTGGCGAGCGCGTACCTGTTGCTGTTTCTTGTAGTCTTGTGCGACGTCGAGGATGGCGGGCACGTAGTCGCCAAAGTCAAGCTCCTCGAGAGCAGCCTTGACATGCTCGCAGGCTATGGTCTTCTTGGCGTCCTTTTCGGCGATTTCGTTGGCCTCGGACGAGATGAGGGTGATGAACTCGACGCAGCACTCAATAAGCAGGTCTCGCGAGTCCTTGGCAAAGGTCATGCCTGGCTCGCTGGCGAGGATATCTTGGACAATCTTTTGCACCGTCGCTGTCGGGCGCGTTAGTGAAGGGTTTGGGGCCAGGCGGGCGCATGCCAGGAGCACTCACCCTTTGGCAGCGACAGATCGTCGTTGCCGCCAAACTCGCGGTCGGACATGATGGTCAAGTGGGCAGTGTGCTATTGTCTGCTGTGGCGTTGAGCTCGTGAGCCTGCGCGCGCCCGGGTGCCGTGCAGCTCGACTTAAGAAATGCAATACGCCTGCACGGGCCGGCTGTTTGGCCGACGGCGTGGATGGCTATGGCGCTGATTGGCGGGCGTGCGGGAGTGCAGGCTGTCACCAGCCAGTGTGCTCACCACATAATTACTAGTAGTACATGGTTAGTACTACATACTACTACATACACGCACGAGGGGAGAGGGAGTCACACACACACACACGAGAGAGGTCAACCATGGGTGGCAGTGAGGGCGTCTACGAGTCAGGGCTCACGTGAAGCTGCCGATTGCCGGAAGCAAATGGACTACACCGGTCCCATGGTCGGCTGTCTATCAGAGACTACGTGCACTACCCATGGCACTATCGCTATCGCTATCGGGCGGCACCTGAGGGCTTCGGGCTGCGTCTTTTCTTCAAACGACAGGCTGGGCGCTTGACGCAGCGGCTGGCTTGAGCAGAAAATGTGAGGGTATTCGGGCTCCACCAGACACGGGCAGGTGGAGGCGGTGATTGGCAGTGAATCGCTTTGCTCCGAGATCTTAGCCAGGGACTGCAATCTGCTGCCGGCCGTGAAGGCGCACTGCGGTGGAGAGACGACGTCAGCGCACGGCAGCTTGCTTGGCCCACGCACCCCCAACGGGTCAACGACGGGCGTGTCATGTCCATACGTAGACGGCAACGGGGGGGTCGTTGGTGGTAGTGTGCAGTACTGGTGCGGCTGCTGTTACTTAGTTGCTGCTGCCTCTAACACGCATGTCTAGTTAGATCATTTGGCTCCAGCTTGCGCCCATCTCTCGGCGACCGACAGTGCAAGTGCAAGTGCAAGTGGATGAAGGGTGTGAGTGACTGATGACAGCACTGGGGCGGTGGTGGGTGGCGGTCAAAGGGCCGAGGACAAGCGGCAGGCGTTGCGGCAGTGGTGGTGCAGTGCAGTGCAGCGCTGCAGAGGCTCGTGGCCAAGGCTCCGCCACCAGCGCCCCGAAGTGAATGCATTGGTAGAGGGGGACGAGCAGCAGTACGAGTAGTGTACTGGTAGTAGCAGCATATCAAATCTAGCAAGCCTCCCTAGTTGACCGGTCGGATAACGTGCCCGCGGTGAAAGGGAACAATGGGCTGCGGTCAATAACGAGCGCAACGCCTTGCCCATCTATCCATCTGCTTTCTGTGTTCCGCCCATCCATCCATCCCCTTAGTACTATCGATTCCTCCGCCCGTCGTCTGCAATCCGCAATCTGCAATCACCTGCAATCTGCAGCGCCCTCTGACGACGCTGCTATCAATCGCCCGTCTGTCTGCATCGCTGCTCCCGCACGCTAATCACTCACCACACTGACACGGCCGTGTCGATGCTGCAGCCTGTCTCCTGCCAACTGTACCCGAACCCACTCCTCAGGCTCTTCCAAGGCACACTCACTGCACACGCACACCCGCTCACCTCTCCCCAACCCTACCCGCGCCTTACACACCGCCGCGTGGCTCGAGCCTGCACAAACTCGGACTGCTTGCCCCGTTAAAGACGTCCTAGAGCAGAGTTTTCGCACAGTCGTTGCAACGCGCTTGTTTAGGGCCAAGGCCGCTCGGAGCAGCGAGCCAGGTTCCAATTGATTATTATGACTTCACGCCCGCCTGCGGACCCGGCGCCCACTTCGCTCTCAGCGTCCCCGGCCAGCGATACCTTCAGCAGCAGCCCCTCTCGCGCCAGCCTCCGTGACAACTCCTCCTCCTACTACTACTCCTCCTCCTCCACAGCCACCATCACCCCTTCCACTACCGCCTCCAAGATCCGCCCAAAGAGCCCAGCTGTAGATGCCCTTTCGCACCGTCCCGGACTAGTCTCGCGCACCTCCGACTCTTCCACAAAGACCATCCAACCCCGCCATCACATCCGCAACAAGTCGAGCAGTCTTGTCCCGACCCTTTCCACCCTCAACGTCGGCACTGCACCCTCGACCCGCCAACCACCCACCATGGCCTCCCACGCCGGCACCACGTCCTCTGGCGCTGCCGACCTGCTTCGACAGGCAATGACACGGTAAGCACGCCCTGCTTTGCCCTTTTTTCCCCCCCATCTCGCCCTCGCCGTGCTGGTTGGGTGTGTGCAGCCTTGGGCCGCCACCCCAGAGCTATCCCCGTCGCTTAGCAAAGCCTAGCATCTGAGCTGGTCAGATGCAGCTGAGCAACGTCCCCGTCCAACGTTGCACACTATTTCTTCGCCATCGGCCCAGCGACTCGTGGCTATGGCCGCAGCCCTCACACCACCACGTTGCTCCCGCCCCGACACGCACTCACCGCCCTTTAACTTGATGCGACATGATGTCGTCTTCTCCATTGCTGACTCACCACAGAGCAACAAACGAAAATAATGACGACGGACACGACCAGATCGGCTCCACCAGCTCCACGCCACCCGGTGCCACGACACCCAAGCCCGATCCTACGGACAAACGACTGCCGGGTATTCTGCATAGTTACTTTGGTCAGGTTCGTGATTCTCTTATGCCCTCGCGGAAGTCGTTGTCAGCGGCAAGCCCCTCCCCCGCACCCGTCACTTCTTCTGCACAGAACCATCTCGAGCCTGCACCGTCGGAACCCCAAGAAAAAGAGCAAAAAGAGTCATCTACCCAACCCAAAATGCTGCCTAGCCCCACCCCTAGTGCCTCTTCCCGAACTCCTTCAGCCTCACAGTTGGCTGGTGAAACGGAGAAGCTAACGCAAGGCGACTTTGCGCCGTTGCAACAGGCTACCCCTCCTCAGACTCCTCGCACACGCTCGCAAGAAACCAAGCCGCAGCCCTCGAACCTGTCTCGCACCTCCAATGCGTCAGACCAGTCCAAGGAAAGCAAGACGGCTCCCGTCGTCGCCCCAAAAGGCAAGCTCGCAGTCACAATCTCTGAAGGAAGGGGCCTCGTTCCCAGTGTAGACCCCTATGTCGTCTGCCAATTCCAATGGGCCGAGTATATCTCAGATGGCCCCAGGCACGATGACTCGAAGAAGGGCCGCCCACCCATGCAGATGAAGCGAACAGAGAGCCAAATGAACCACCCAATGGCTATCCCAATGAAGAGCCGACAGAGCAGCAACAGTGGCCACAGCTCAGACCCCAGGGACAATGGCTCTCTCGAAGAAGTCACCGCCCCCAAGTGGGGACACGAAGCAATTTTGTAAGTGGCGATATTTTTTCTCCTTCACTTTTGTAGATTCCGAGCCTAACAGCTTCAAGTGATGTTGTTGGAGACCACGCAGAAGTCGACGTCTCAGTCTACGATCGCGCCAATGGCGAGGCTTTCCTCGGCCATGTTCGCTTCTGTCCAAACCTTGTTGAATATAACGAGCCCTACGATGGCTGGTTCCCACTGGAGCCTCGAGAAGGCGAAGGCGGCGTTGTTACTGGAGAAATCCACTTAAAGCTCAATTTCCAAAAGGTCGAAAAGAAGCACTATGGCCCAGAAGATTTCGAAATTCTCAAGCTTATTGGAAAGGGTACTTTTGGCCAGGTCTTCCAGGTCCGCAAGCGAGACACTCGCCGAATTTACGCCATGAAGGTCCTTTCGAAGAAGGTGATTGTACAGAAGAAGGAGGTGGCACATACACTTGGAGAACGCAACATTCTCGTTCGGACAGCCATGGCTGATTCGGCTTTCATTGTCGGGCTCAAATTCTCTTTCCAGACTCCTTCAGATTTGTACTTTGTAACCGACTACATGTCTGGAGGTGAGCTCTTCTGGCATCTCCAGAGAGAAGGTCGTTTCCAGGAAGCACGTGCCAAGTTCTACATTGCAGAGCTCATCCTCGCATTGCAGCATCTCCACGAACACAACATTGTGTACCGAGACCTCAAGCCTGAGAACATCCTTTTGGATGCAAACGGTCATATCGCACTCTGCGATTTTGGTCTGTCCAAGGCCAACCTCACCGAGAACGCCACAACCAACACATTCTGCGGTACTACCGAATACCTTGCTCCCGAGGTCCTCTTGGATGAGCACGGCTACACCAAGATGGTCGACTTCTGGTCTCTCGGTGTGCTAGTTTTCGAAATGTGCTGTGGCTGGAGTCCATTCTACGCAGAAGATACCCAGCAAATGTACAAGAACATTGCTTTCGGAAAAGTCAGGTTCCCTCGCGACGCCCTCAGCACAGAAGGTAGGAATTTCGTCAAGGGACTTCTCAACAGGAACCCCAAGCACAGACTCGGCGCTACACGCGATGCGGAAGAGTTGAAGGATCACCCCTTCTTTGCTGATATCGACTGGGACGCTCTGGCCAAGAAGAACGTTGTGCCTCCGTTCAAGCCCAAACTCAAGGGAGAGCTTGACGTGTCCAACTTCGATCCCGAGTTCACCAACGCTCTCAACGGTGCTGGTTCCTTGAATGCACGTGCTGCTGCTCTGGCTTCAGGTGTCAATTCGGCATCCACGCCACTCTCGCCAACGATGCAAGCCAACTTTGCCGGTTTCACCTTCACAGACCAGAGCACAATGGAGCAACAATTTGGCCATGATAGACACAGGAGCGAAGGCATGGAACGTATGGACGAAGATGATACGGATGATGTCAACTGGGACAGGCCAGCGGGGCGTAGCGACAGGATGTCTGGCGTCGTTGCCAGCAACGAGCACGATGTCTTCAACCACGGCCAGTTTGACGTCTGATGAGCCTCTCATCAGATAATAGTCTCGTCCTTTTTTTCTACCGTTATGATTCTTCTACAGCACTTCCTTCCTACGACCCGACAAAAGTTGCTGTCTTGTTCTGTTTTATTAGTTCAAGGCAGTCTTATTGCTACGAGCCTCTTCTTGGATACCCAGAGCTTTCCCTACAACAAAGACTTGAACTAACTTCAAGTCTTTGATTAATATGCTCCATCAATTGCTGCTGCTGCCAACGCAACCAGTGGCTACAGAGGTACAATTCGCGTAACCTCCAACAGTGAGGGACCACTGTGTCCACTCCATGATCCACGACGATTCCAGGATTTTCCAGAATGAATTTTTACAGGTAGTGAAAACCTACGCACTACGACACGTACACCATCTTTCGTTTTTGCCGGGGCATGGGATTTGCATTGCGCGGTTGCATTGCTTTCGCTTTTTCCGTGTGTATGGGAGTTTTGTTTGCTAAATGGTGTGGTGTCGAGTCCAAGGCTTTATGCGATTGTGTTTTTTATTTTTGCTATTGCCGTGCATTAAACTCGTAAGCTTTCTTTTTTTTCGCTTCTGTGCAAGTCGTTTATATATTTTTAAACTCACAAGTCAATTCATACAATATGCATCGTCATGGAACAAACAAAGGCGGGCATGGATATGGGCTAGGCTGCTTATACATACATCTGTAACTAAAATGCAAGATCAATGAAAATTAGAGAAATATGTCTTTGCGGTTTTTTTTAATTTCTTCTCAGTGGTGTAATACTTTGATGTAGTTTATGTGCTCATGCAAAAAAAAAGAAGCCAAGGAGTTGATGCAATTTTTCTTCGTATTACGTTTTTTTCGTGCTTTCCCTTGCTTAGTCTTCACCGGTGCCGGTCATAACCATCAATATTGTTGAGTAAACGTGTTGCCGCTAGTCTCAATGCGGCCCCCCTCCCGCACGTGAAAGTACAGTACTGATCTCTTCATCTTATCAGATGGATCAACCTTGTGTAGTAAGAGAAGAACGTAAGTGTAAAAGGTACCAAGGCGCGGAGGATCTAGCCTAACTCGTACAAAATGTGTACTACCATGTTACTCGGAACGTATTTCTTGGAATGAATTGAAAGCATGATTCGACGTTGTATGCAGAACAAAAAAAAGAAAAGTCGAAGCAAAGTGCAAAATTTGTAGGAAACCATGATAATTTGCATCTGAATTGTTTGCATTTTGTTAATCAACTTAATTTATCTTAAAAAACACCCGACCTTGCCAAACCTTTTCTCCCAACGACAACAACTGCCAATCCCCCCTCCTCGCTTACCACTACTACTTTACAACTTGGGCTTGGCCTCACCCTCAACTTTAACCAGGGCCCGGCCATTCGTCAGCACCGTCTTGCCGCCGTCAACCCTGACGGTAAACCTTATCTCCTCTGCGCCTTGGGCATCCTTATCCCCCGTACGCCACATATCGACAATCAGCTTGTCAGCCGGCTTGACCGGGGCTGCGAAGCGCGCCTGGAACTCTTTCAGGTTCTCGGGCTTGCTGGCGCCGAAAATTTTGAGGATGGCATGGGCGGCCATGTTCCAGGAGAAGAGGCCGTGGATGATGGGGCCGCCGAAGCCCATTTTCTTGCCAGGCTCAGGATCTGCGTGCAGCGGGTTGTAGTCGCCATTTAGGCGGTAGAGGTGCGGGGTTTCCAGCGTGGTTTGGTGGATGTGTGTGTAGTCGGGGCTGCGGGATGGAGGGGGGAAGTTGGGGACCTTGGGGCCTGCATGAGGGTTCATTTGTTAGTACTTGCGTTCTCCGATGATGAAAAATGATGGGTAGATAGTTTGGTTTTGGTTTGACATACCCTTGGGACCACCCCATCCTCCTTGTCCGACGTAAAATCCACTTCCAACAGCTCGGGTGTACGTCTCTCCCGTTTCGGCATCAACAAGGCGTTGCTCGGTTTCTACAACCGTGCCTGACTTGCCCTTGTCGTACACGCCTAGCACTTTGCTTCGCACCTCGAACTTGCGACCCTCGCTGCTGACGGGAAGCTTCTTGAAGAATTGCATCTTGCGCTCACCATCAAGCACGTGCGTGGTGTCGAACTTGGGCACGCCCTCAATCGGCTCCGAGTTGCTGCGCGCATAGAAATCAATGACCTCCTGGTCGGTGTGCTTGAACGGGAGAATAACGGGATATGTGGGGAAGGCAGCAAAGGAAGGATGGAGTTCCTAGCATGGTTGTTAAAGCTCGTTCTTTCCGTAATACAACATATGTACACTCTCAATAGTTCGGTAGCATTGACTAGAGAGATGCTGGGCTAAATTGACTTACATAGAGGAAATGCAGCTCATCTGGGTATGTAACTCCGATGCTGTGTGCGAACAGCAAAAGATCGCGCTTCAGCCATGATACTTGAACTGGAGGAAACTCGAAGCCGACACCAGGTCCCAATTCTTTGCCCATGGTGGAAAAAGGTATGTAGTGTAAATGGTAGTGGAGTCTTAGTGTCAGGAACTTTCCTAGCCGCAATGCGCAATGCTAAATGTCAGTGGTTTCTTTAGATTGAAAGTATTTAAAGCTCAGGTGGTGTCGGAAGCCCGGGGTGGCAGGCGGGGCGGTAATCGCGACGCGGAGCTTTGAGGTTTGGGCCGAGGTACGATTCATTCATCAATACTCAACACAAGCTATGCCCCAAGAAGAAGTAGTAGTGGCATGACACAACAGCTCCCAAGAGGGGGCACCTGGTAGACAAAATCCCCGGGACTTTGCCTTACAAAGATCGATAATGCGCCGGAAACTTAGCAGCTTCTCAAGGTTTACAATATAAATCCATCACCATTAGAACAATAGCTTCATATACACATCGTCTTCACTATATTTTCAAGTAGTATTTGCAGGTATACAAGACTAAAAAAAATTGCAGGTAAATGGTGCGGCTAACTGTATGAAGTACAAGTCCTTTTGTAGTACCGGGAACTTTGTCCCCCAGGAGACGAGGACCCAGTTTTGTTGAGCTGGTGCCGATGTCGGTATATTTAGTCGTTCTTTTGCATTTTTTTCTGATAACAAATATAAACATGAGCAGTCTCGGTAAACTTCGTAGTATTATTATATCTATAGCATAGTTGCTTCAGTAAGGAACCTAAATAAAAACAGTACATTGTATGGACGCTCATAGAGAGGACCATACAATATACATGCCAATTCCCTTTCCATCATTTCGTCCTTCGTAATGTTTGTGAAACAGCACCATAACTCAGCAAAGCTACTAGGTGGGGTTCCAATTCCATGCGCCAAGAACAAAATGACAGAACCTTTGGAGTCTAAACCGAATCATAAAAATGACTTCTGCAAATGCTCAAAATGCAAGCGGAGGCAGAAAACAAGTCGTGGTAGAGGGGTATATCGTACGGCAAACATGCAGTTTACTCCTTGATAGCGTAGGAGCGGCGGAACATGCTGTCAACACCGGTGAGGTAGTAAACACCGGATGAAATGGTCTCGGGGTTACCCTTGGGAGTGTAGTCCTTTTGCAAATGGGCCTGCTCACGGAGGTTGCACATCTACAGATATAGTTAGCCATACAATTCAAAAACAATCTCATAGCATGTCCAAACTCACCTCATCGTAAACCTCGGGGGCTACTACGCGCCTGTTGGCAAGGCGGTTGTGAATGTCAAGCTGCTTAGTAAGGTTCTCGGTGCTGCCCCTGACAGTGAAGGAGAACAGGGAAGAGGCCAGACCACTTCCGTAGCTGAACAGGCCAATGCGCTTGCCCTGCAGATCTTGGCTGTTGACATTGGCGAGTACACTGCACAAGCTACCGTAGACGCTGCCACAGTACATGTTGCCGCACTCGGTTGGGACCTGGATGCTAGGCTGGACGCGGGCAGCGAAGCGCTTCTTGGCAAGACCCATGAATGTCTTCTCGACAGTCTTGTCGCTGATGGAAGTGGCATAGTCGAGGTCGCGGAGCTCAGCGGGAACCTCGGCAAAGAGAGGGTTGGTGGGGTTGACAAGGTAGTCGTTGTAAAGCATACGCGCGTATGACTTGGCGACAAGCTTGCAGGTTGGCGCATGGAAAGCCATGTAGTCGAACCTGTCCAGAGGAGTCTCGAGCTCGTGGCTGCTTCCGTTGACGCCATTGCCATTTTGGCGTGCCTTGAGAGTCTTCTCGCGCTCGTTGTAAGCCTTGTAGCAGGCATCTACTGCCTCAGTGTAGCAGCGAAGGGAGAAATGACCATCGACGATGGGGTACTCGCTCTTAAGGTCAGGCTTGTAGAAGTCGTATGTGTGCCTAACATAAGAACCGCGCTGGCCGGCATCCATGACGAGGGGCGCGTTGGGACCAACGAGCATGGCCACGCATCCAGCTCCACCAGTGGGGCGGGCAGCACCCTTCTTGTAAAGCGCAATATCTCCTGCGACGACGATAGCGTCACGGCCGTCCCATGCCGACGACTCGATCCAGTTGACCGAGTTGAAAAGGGCGTTTGTTCCTCCATAGCATGCATTGACAGTGTCGATACCCTCAACGTTGTAGTTGCCAGATTCTTCGAACAGCTGCATGAGAACGGACTTGACAGACTTGGACTTGTCAAGCAGCGTCTCCGTGCCGACCTCGAGGCGGCCAATGTCCTTGGGGTTGATTTTGTACTTCTTGAAGAGGGAGGTGACGGTGGTCAGGGCGAGAGAGTAAATGTCTGTGGAGGTGGAAGATCAGTCTTGTGTCCAGGAACGAGTAATGCCAAAGGGCAGGAATGGTACAACTCACCCTCGCGATCGTCGCAAAAGGACATCTTGGTCTGGCCGAGACCAATAGTGTACTTGCCTGCGGAGACGCCATCGAACTTCTCGAGCTCAGTCTGGTCAACGCACTGCAGGGAGACTGGTTAGCGGGTGTTGCAGCAATCTGGACGCGTGACGGGGCGAGGAGGCCTGTCGCATGCGCAGGGAGTGGAAGTAGTGTACCTGGCTGGGGAAGTAGAGTTCAATGGCCTTGATGCCGATGTTGGAGGGACGAGCAGCCATGGTTGCAGTGTTTTGACGTGGTGGGGATGGAGTAGGAAGAGATTGTGTGGGCAGAAAAGAGGGGAGTTCACACCGCTGGTTTAAGTAGTTGAAGGAAGAGGATGCTACGCGTAAAGTGGAAAAGGGCCCCAACAGTAATAGCGGCGATCCGGATGTGGCAATGCTAGCAAGAGGTCAAGAGCATGGCTCGATAGGGGGCGAGTAATGAATTTGTGCGGCCTTTGGCTGTTAACCCCGTCGACGGCCCACGCGCTGTCATTGTTGTCGGCGGATTTTCACAACAAAGTTTCAAGGGTCTTACAGGGAACATCAATGTCGCTGTCCTGTTGCGGGGTTTCTCCAAAAAAGAAACCATGCGGCTCCTTTGCCAGCGCCCTCGTCTGCGTCACTGACGCTGCGAGAAGGACGGGTGTTTTTCCTTTTTCTTGACACCCCCTTTCGGCCAGAGTTGCTGTCGTGCCACCAACACTCAGGGCAAGGCGTTTCGAGGGAGCAAAACTACCCGACAGCTTATCAGATATGTGCTTGGCATTCGGGGATTTGCCGCCAGCCACGCCATGTACTGTCTAAGTTGTCAAGCATGTAGCCACACCTGTAACCAGGTCCAGGTCTGTAAGCAACCAGAGACAACAGGTACCTGTTCGAGACCACCTACTTCGGGAACCGAACAGCCCTCTAATCCTACGAAGCTTGTCTGCAATAGTAGTCGGCTAGCACGTAGCCTCACAGCCCGCATAACACGGCTGCTCGTAAGCGAGACGTCCAGCTGCATCCAGTCGCATCCAGTTGCAGTCTAACAGCCAGCATGTAGCAGCATTTCCCGGATGGCCGACGTACATGTCATCGGAGTTGGACGTAGTCCTGCGACGGCTTTCTCCCCGAAACAGATTAAGGCAATAGGAAATCGTCCAGGAAGGGTAAATATGGTTATCGGATGGTCAAAGCATCAGGCAATTGCCGATATACATCCACTCAACCTGAAAAGCACTCAACCTGACCTTGTGTAGACTGTCACTGATGTACTATGAGTGTTGAGCAGATGTTACGGAAGCAGTAATTCCATAAAAGTGGCGGATGAAATGTACACCGACGGGATCCATTGTGCGCACAGTGCACGAGCGCTGCCAGCGCAACCAGCACCGCACATCACCAACACCAAGCAGCATCCATATAAGATCCCTTCTGATCTCGATCCGTCAGTCTGTTGCAACATTATGATGAAAATCCATCGCATATATGCACATGAGTTGTTCTGCTATTATCTTGAGTACACATACATCTTTGTTTGCATAAAAGTATAGTGGACAATGAGGAGTGATGAACTCGAGAATCACTAGTACACTGAAAACAGGGACAGGGTGGCAACGGCCTGCACCCCACTAAGGCAGAATGCACCGGGTAAGACCGCAATGCTAATCAAGAAAGTGACCGACGTGAAACAATGCGAACACTGTACCCCAACACACTGTATCGCCTTTCAATGGCGTGCTGCACATGGGGAGGCTGTTAAATATGCAGAAGTCATGAAGCGCACGTCCGGAGTGCCACCATTCGCCACCCATGTACATGCATATATGTCTATATATATGTCCATCCGTCACCGTAGTGTATGTACTGTACATATACATTGTATGTCAGCACAAAACCATCGCACTCACTCGACAAAGCTGTGTATTGCGAGTAGCCTCTGAACTTTGCAAGCGAAGAGTCTGTTGAGGCAGCAGTGCACATATGGCATGCCCCCCATGTACTTGTTGGGCCCGGGACCGAGTAATCCCAGTGATTTCAAGCAAGCAGGCGGAAATGTGCCATTGCGTGTATGTGTAGCGAAAATAAGACATTGGCAATCGCTATAGCATTTGGGAGAGGGGCTGGCAAAGGCATGTGTCCTCAGTTTCGCGGCCTTGTCGAGTGATGCAGGCACAGGACTGGGTGTTCGTGCTAAGCGGCCGGTTTGGGACTAGTGGCGTCTCAGACTTCCAAGTTCCAAACCTGCCCGATGCGCCCTCTCTCCGCACACAGCCCCAACATCACGACACGACACACACCAAAAACCGCACCACATTCGCTATCCGCACACGACCGATCGCTTCCGAGCGCGCCATTACTACCAGAATTTCACGGAGAGAAGCTTGAATCGCTGCTTGGGAGATCCGGCAGGGGGGTCAGAGCCTCTGTGGCTCTCAGGGACGACCGTTCAGCGCCATGGATAGACGCAACAGTGACGATAACGAGCCATCGCGGCGCTCGAGCGAACCCGATGTTTTCGATGATGATAACGAAATCGATCCGAGCGAAGATGACTTCATGCCCTCAGTTTCGGACGGCTTTCGGCCAGCCAACACTACCGAGACGTGGCACAGCGACCGTCAGGACCACGACCGGATAGCTACACCGCAACGACAGACGTCCACGTCAAAACCCAACAGCACAGATTTGCGGAGGACGGCTACGCGGAACAGCACCGCTAAAGTACACGATCCCATGACGCAAGATGGCCGATCGCCGCTCAACAGGGGATCCAGCCAACGGTCACCCCTGGGACATACGCATCGCGACTCGGTGAGCTCTACGGCGTCTTTTGCGACAACAAGCAACTCGGAAAACCCTTTCGAGACCGGACCCAGCCACCCATATGGCATGTATCCGCAGCTATCCATGGCGCGGCCATTGAGTGTGGCGACGAGCTCGACAGAGCGACAGCCACATCGATCCATGTCGTTACAACGGCCCACTCATCCGTATGCCATGTACTCGCAGAGTGGAATTGTCGACGAGGAACCACCAGAAGAGCCCGCACGGCCACCTGCGCCCCCGGTACAATCGGCTATTCCCGTTGGATTCCCGGGTTTAAACAATGGCTACCATCGAGTGCTTGGGCCCGATGGCGAGGAGCAGGACATCATTGGACCAGACGGCCACACAGAGCAGCTTCCCCCGTACTCAAGATATCCAGAAGAAGGTCCAACCAAGGCGTCCTTGGCTGCCGAGGCAAGCGCGTCGCGTGTAGTTCCTGCACCCGCCCAAGTTGATCCAGAAGACCCTTTCAATTCTCCGCCGTCTCCCGTGTCACCACTGGGTTCAACATCCTTCTCTGCATCCTCCCTCTCAACCGCTGCTACTCCTGCCGCTCCTCTCTTGCCTTCCGTCACACCCGCCCGTCTGCCACCTCAAAGACCAGAAACTCAAACCGGCAATGTTGCACCCACTACCTCCACTGCCCCATCAAGCAACCACACCATACCAGCTGAACCTTCAGACTCTTCATCTGCGTCATTGTTGGCGAATGAGAACCAGTTTTTGGAGAAATCGGAGCTGGCTGATGAGAAAACACCTTGGCGGAAGAGGAAGTTATGGGGCAAAGTTCCAATGGGCCTTGCCCTCGCAATTCTAATAGCTACCATAATCCTTGCCATCGCCCTCGGAGCTGCAATCGGTACCATTGCTACGAAGAAACAAATCACTGACGAGAATGAGGAGGGAAATCGTCACCCGCATGAGGAAGCGTAAGTCATTAGCTATCTGACAATTGCCACTTGCTGACTTCGAGTAGCCAACCGCAGGTCACTGGTCAAAACGGATCTCTTTTTGACGCTGTCCCTATCTCGGCCCCCTCTGGTATGGCCTCAATACCCACAGGGCCTTTCGCACTTCCTATGGGCATGCCGCAAGAGAGTACTCCAGGATGTTTAACTCAAGCAAATCAATACTCTGCATGGTCGTGCAAAATGACCTTTGCTCCCCTCGTTATAACGGTCAACGAAACTACCGTGGATGGCGATACCATACAGGTAGCATCCATGGGCGCTGGTCCTTCTGTACCAAAGGGAACTATCCTCTATGGCCTCCAAACCCCCACGCTAGACAAGAAGCCACTCAGCCTCGTGCTTGACCTGGATTTCAAGGCTTATGGCCCGGCTTACCATTTTTCTGCTCGGTATGACAAGCTGGTCATCCTGCCACCAGAGCAACTCAACCTTGGGTCAGCATTCACGACACGACAAGACGTAAAATATAGGCAACGATTCGAGGTGAAACCTGGTGACTTTCCCTGGTACTGTTACTGGAATGACACATATATTGAGGGTTATATCTACGTGCAGGACAACTCGACGGCAGCCTCATTTACGTCTTTTCCTACTGAATGGCCTACCCCCACCCCTTCCACCCTGGAAACCGTCTCCATCGAGGCCATGACCGTTACGGCAACAACAACAGACACTGTTTCAGTGGATATAATGGAGACTGCTAAGCCAACCCCGTCTGCTTCTGCTCGTGTCAGTCGACGAGATACGTCCTCCGATGATCCTCCGTCGCGTATGCCACCTTACCCGCGTACTGTCAAGATTGAGGAGCGCCGCCTCGCCGACTCGCCACAACCGTACTGTCAACAGATGGTTCTACTAGACAATGGAGAGATTACGACAGCACCAGGTCCAAACGATAGTCCAATCAGAATATGGTTGCAAGAGGCAGATCCGAGCTACGAAGAGTTCCTTGCTGCTCAGCCCAGCAATGCCCCATCAAATAAGGACAAACGTCAAAGCCCTTCTGAAATGCAGAGACGTGCCGACCCACCAGACGCCTGCCACTGTCAGTGGATGTTTAGTTAAGCAATGTGCGCTTGGTATAAGCTTTTTCATTATTTCATCTATCCCTAGAGCGAGGGCTGCATCCTGGACTACGATTCCTTTGTTTTCTTTTCCCTTACATGCAAGCACTGGGTACATCTTATGTTGTGGTGTTTATGGCGCTTTCTTACTCGGCTGCTTACGAGTTTTCACGCATATCCGGCATATACCTGTTCTCATTTCGTTTAGTCATATTGTTGCATGCTATGCTCATAGCCTTGTCTTTGTATCTTTGATAGGATGGTAAGAGGATCCTATTGGTCTATATCGGCGTACAATGTTGCTTCACTAGCTTGTACATATTGCGATGGTTGGATCCGGAACCGCGAATTATAGTTGTCGCGTGAGTTCATGCTGAAGAGGTAGTAGATAGAATAACCTGGAATACCATTGACAATCATATCAGTCTATGTACTTATCGCAGATTTGTTGGTGACTACATTCCCTGTAAGCGATCCGGGCATTGAACATCCGTTTGCGGTTTCATCTCCTAGAAGGCGAAGGTCATTGTTGCATCATCACGATCCGCTAGTCTTGGGCGTGTTGTATGCATACAACCGAACAAGGACTCATAGCTCAACAGCCTAGCGCCTGGATCTCAATAACCAATCCATACTTAATCTCACTTCGATAAAGGAGGACCAGTCTTCAAACGCGTACTCTTTCGTCCTTGCGCAAACCCAAACTGCCAACCCTTTTCAACTGGCCGCATAGCTATTCTCATCGCTTGCCGTTCTCCATAATCTGGGAGCGCAACCACTTTAGTATGTGCTTCAACACATAATTCTTGCAAAACAAATCCCCTGTCTCTCTCATTCTCTACGACAATGAATTACTGGAAGAATTCGAAGTGAGCCGAACTTTTTGTGATGATTTCACGATATTCTACTATCACGATCGTGTATTCCAGAAACCAAGGTGAGCGTGGCTGTGAGATGGCATGCTGTGCAAGCAGCAATGTTGCATCTCCAAGTCCGACTGTGAGTATGCGAATTTAATGCGTTTTGAGGAAGAGGCTTATACAAGCGTGCCGTCCGGTTCGCCGGGTAGTCGTTTAACACGCCTCTGCTCCCAGTCCTCAAGATCTTTCGCTTGCAACCGCTGCAAATTTGTCAGCTCAAGCCATTGAAATCCTATATCGATACTGTACATACGTAGTATTCATCACGCATGTTGACCTTTCTCCGCTCCCCTCTGAGGCCCATTGCTTGCTCTTGTGTGATCTGCTGGTTTTTGCGGTCATATCGTTCGTATCGCAGTGCCGTGGCGGGTGTCAGCATGAAAGACCCCGCCACCATGGTAGTGAGGAACGGCAGCCCAAAAAGTAGGAATGGGTGCTTCTGAAGCGATTTACGGTATCGCGCTGCAAGCGAGTTGGGCAGCGTGGCGCTGAAAGACTTGGATGTGAAGGGGCCTGGCATGGCTCGGATTTGTCAAGGCTAGGCCCTAGCGGACAGACAGGAAGTTCAGTAATATGAGTTCAAGGTGATGTGCCGTGTTCTCGGATCGGGAGGCGGGCCCGCAAGTTCTGTCGGAACTGAAGATGGATGATGCAGTGCAGTTGCGGAGCAGCGCTCTTTCCCGAGACAGGACTTGGCGGCGTCCCGTGACTACGTGAATTGTCCCACACGCGCCTCACGTAATCCCACCCACGTCCCTCTTTGGTATGCATTGCTCTTCCACCATACGCCATCGCTCACAACAGTAGAGCGACAAAATTTACAAGATCAGGCCAAACTAGAAACGAGAGACCAGACAATATTGCCGCCCCCAGGCAACCATTGACAGCAACATTCAACTACGAGTCTTCCAGCATCCAATCATACGCCACCTTGGTCGTCAACGATAGTATCCGAGAGTCCACGAATTTTCTACCGGTATTCTCAGTGTGGATGGTCTTGAAGGAGCCTCGATCTTCTCTTCTACGTTCCCAAGTCATGCTATATCGGTAAAGTGGCGTCCATCATGGCCCGCAAAGGCGGGGGCTCGACTCAACGTATGGCTCCGCCGCCTATGACAAGTGGGCACTCAAATGGCATCCCTCCACCGTCGACTATTGCTGCCCAGATTGTTCACAATGCCTCAAATGTCAACGCGCAACGCGATGAAGCTACCAAAGTCACATTTGGCGAGTTGGTCAAAGAGTTCTTACAGCACCCAAACACGGATGAGCCTGACCCCCAGCTGGTTGCACTCATATGTGTGATTGCCGAAGCAGGGCTTGAGGGCCTTTTCAAAGATGACCCATTTGCTCAAGATCAACAAAGGCAGCAAGGGATTGACAGCATCGCGGCCCTTATGTTTATCTTGCAGCAGAAGCCACATCTGCTTGTGAGCATCAAACAGGGTGACGACGAGAGCATTCCTGGTCCTCCGCTCATCCTCTGGCTGTATCCGAAGCTGCTTGGTTTGTTGACACATACGACACTGCAACCTGTACATAAGCATGTCCAGCAGCTTTTGCATCTTTGTCTCAATGCATTGACTCAGACTTCTTCGCTATGGCGTCCAGCCGCAACAGTGCTGCAGCTCTACAGATCTTGCATACAATGTAAGCGATTTCCATTAACTCAACACATTTTTGTAACCACTTCCAGGTATCGTTTCGGAACTTGAGGCCTTGGACAACCCGGATTCACCACCAGCGTCGTCTTTCAGTCTAGTTCTACCATCATCAAGCGCTGTCAACAGCTTCTGGCCGGAAAGCCAGCAGCTCGTTGCATTGCCTCATGATCTACAGCGGGCCATCTCGTCTCATCACGGGGCTATTCACATAGGATTTTGCCTCTTGCTTGCATTGGTAGATACTATACATCCTCAAAGCAAGGCGCTTTCAACCTTGGTTACCCTGGAGCATTATTTACCCTGGATCGTGGACAGCGTACAGGGTTTGTGGCGACACTACAGACGTTGGACGATATCTTCGGAGAGACGCGCAATCTATGATGAGATTATGCTCGTATACATGCAACTGTTGGAGTCATTATTGACCTCTTCGGTCACGCCTAGAAACCGGGCGCCAGCTTCGTCGAAGATCGCTCAAGTGCTCACCAGCAGTCTTATAGAACTCCTCCATAGCTTGTCTGCTACGCAGACATCAGAAGTTGTTCAGATCCGAATAGCATCTATATTCACTCGCCTGCGCAGCATTCTCGGATATCAACCAATTGACAACTCGATCCCGCGACGACGACAAGATTCAACCAGACATGTTATTCAGAACGAAGTCGAGCATGCTGTGGACAGGCTGTTCCAAGATGAAGAGTGTTTTGTAAAGCTCCATAAAGACTTGCAGGTACGCAATCCTCACTTAGTACGTTCTTTGACTGACGAAATCAAGCTGGCACTTTGTCTTTGGACCTCCCCAGATATACAGTCTATGCAAGTTGCAAATCTACGAAAGGAGCTTTGTGAGAATGAATTTGGCAGTTTCTCTGATGCTCAACTTTCCGAGGAATCAATGTCTGCTGTCAAGGCATTCCGAGCCTTGAACCTGGGTGACGGAGACAGACCAGCCAAGCGACGGAAAAAGTTGCCAGAATCTTCAGAAGACGTCAACCAGGATGCTCTTAGGCGAATTATGATGAGTTTGAACGGTAGCATACATGATTCCCCGGTGCTCTTCTTGTCTAATGCACAGGATCTTATTCAGTAAGTTGACCTAATTTACTTCTTACACGATACTTATTTGTATAGGACGAGATACTTTTCTATACCGGACGACGAGCAGAAAAATGAGAGTGCGCAGAAAGAAATTATCACAGCATTGGCAAGAGTTGCTTGCGCTAGTTCGCGATCTCTGGAATCGCCACGGTTCACGCCGCATTCATTGGATTCTCTTACTTGCACCTTGTGTGATATCAATAACCAGCAAGCACGGAGTGAAAATTCTTATTGGGACCTCGTGGATCGCTCGGAAAACTGGAAAGATGTCATTGCTGCTATGCTTGCAATCGCTAGGGAAGAAAAATTTCAAGCATCGCCACGATCAAAAATTCTCATGGCTGTGGCTATTGGCCGTGTATACAACCATATCTCAGATGCTGAATATTTAGCTCTTGAGGATTGCGGGCTAGGACAATGGTTGCTTGCATGCATGAGCAGATCTCTGCGAGAGCTGAAAATTGCAGCTGCGAACTCCCTTATGGTTTTTCTTCGCAACGACATTTCGAGAAGTACCCGCGAAAAGAATCGGAGGTATACTATAGAGTTTCTCGATGCACTCGCAAAGAGAGATTTTCTATCCGATCAGGAGACGCTAATCATGGCTTATGGCCAAATTGCTCAAACATGCGGTGAATTGGAGCTTCCAATCATATTGCATCATCTCGTCGAATACCTTGGTCACCCGAACGCATTGGTGTGTGGTATGGCTTACCGTGAGCTCGAGTCAATTGCCAAAGGACTTTCCATGGATACGACACAGCTGTTGCGCCCCTACTGGAAAGTTATCGGATTTTCCGTCATCAAGGATATTGTCAACAAACCCCAGAAGGCACAGCAATTGGCAGATCTAACTGAACAAAGCGTTCGTCAACTCCTTGTGCAAACCCAATCGGATACACTACCCCATCTTGTATTGAGTAAGAGGAGAGATATCATTGAGAAGATTGCTCAAGCACGAAAGGCTGCTGTTGTCGACGTATTGACGTATCCAAGAGTCAATCTTGCCAAGATCCTAGCTTTGCTTCTGTCACAACCTGTGCCTGATGTTGAACGCACTGCAATGGAAACACTGGCTGCTGTTGAACCAGCTATTCGTGACGGCAGCAATAACAGACTGGAGTCCTGGGTCGCGCTGGACATAACGGGCATTGCTATTGAAATTCTCTTGTTAGCGGCTGATCAAGAAGGAGTCAGAAAGAAGCCGTTTTACAACGGGTTTACCACACTCGCAACGCTTGCACCGGATACCAAATCAGGCCCGCGAAAGTCTACGTCAAAATCAAAGAATCTTGATGCCTTTTGCGAAACACATATTCTAGGCATCATAGCATATTTCTCTAATGTGATCGAAACACCAAACTCTCCTGGAAAAGCTGTGCCGTATACCATGCCAGAACGGAGGAGGTGCATAGCTGCCATTGGCGATCTCATCAATCTCGCTCGCTATAGCGTGAACGGAGCTTTACCTCAGATCCGCGCTTGCCTTCAGTCAGCTATGGCAGATCCCGATCTTTGCGATGATACGTTCAATGTTTGGTCAGCTTTCCTGTCAGCTCTCGATGCGGATGAGACAATGCTCGTCATCGACCAAACTTTTGCGTTGATCGTACAGCATTGGAATATTTTTTCGGACGAGACACATGCCAAAGCTCACAAAACCATCGAAAACATTATTACACAACACAACGCACAGCTGCGAGCAAGAGTTGAGTATCTCCCTTCCCTGGGAACCATTCCGATGTTGTCCAAAATAGAAGGAGAGCTAGTAAGATTTAAGGACATGGTAGAGACAATCAAGGTCTTTCATGCCTTCAGCAATCGGTGCAAAGATCAGAATTCTGTCGTAGTGCGTCAAGCACTTAGAGAGCTTGTGCCCTTCTTGGACGAAAACCAGGAAGAGTTGCATCAGTCGGTAGTCGGGCAGAAGCCACTTCCTGTGTTGGCAGCCTTGACTAGATCTCTCCTTGATGCTAGCGTTCGATTTTCCGAAGACCATTCTGATATCACCATACTATGTGCACAATGTCTCGGCATTATCGGTGGTCTTGATCCATATCGAGTAGAGACGGTTCGAGAGAAAAAGCGCGTATTGATGCTATCGAATTTCTCACGTAGAGACGAAGACATTGATTTTGTAGCATTGCTTCTTGAGCAGGTCCTCGTCAAGGTTTTTTTGTCTACAACGAACGCAAAAGCACAAGGTTGGATTGCCTACGTTATGCAGGAGATGCTAAAGCACTGTGGTTTCAGTGCTCTTCGTGGAGCAAAGCCCCGGTCATCTCAAGGCAGCACGGAGGCACAACGCTGGAACAATATTCCAGAAGCTGTGAGAACTGTGTTGACACCTTTCCTGGATTCAAAATACTCCGTCAATATGAATCCTGCTTTGCAGTACGAGGGCGCGAAATACCCCATCTTTCATCAGGGACTGAGTCACACAACCTGGCTTCAGACTTTTGTTTACGACTTGCTGCGAAAAGGGCAAGGCGTCAATGTCGAGATGGTCTTCCCAGTGTTAGCCCGAATAATTAGGGGTTACGATCTCTCAATCGCAACCTTCATTCTTCCATTTGCGGCTCTGAACGTTGTCGTGTCTGATAACGAAGAGAACATGACCAACGTTGGGCGAGAACTTCTTCAGGTATTGCAAGCTGATTTGTCCACAATGGAGCAACATGAGGCATCTACTACAAAGCAATGTAGTGAGGTAAGAATATCTGAAATCATAACCTGGAAGCGATTATTGATATCTGGTAGAACGTATTCCAAACGCTTGACTACTTTTCATTGTGGTTACAGGAAAAGCGGAAATCCTTATCGGATGCCAGGGTCATGGCTGGCAAGACAGGCCGCGGTGTTCATGAGAACGAAGAGATGAACGCAATAAAGCAGGTCAGTCGTGTGGAAGGTATACTTCAACTCATTCCTGCAGAGATCATATCCCAGAGAGCTGTCGAATGCGGTTCGTATGCTCGAGCTTTGTTCCACTGGGAGCAGTACTATCGCCAGCAACGGGATGTAAAGGCGGAATCAAACCAGCCCTTTTTAGAGAAGGACGAACTTTTGCAGCACCTGCAGATGATCTATGCCCATATTGATGAACCGGACAGCATAGAGGGAATATCGGCTCACCTAAAGGTACTCAATCCGGAACAGCAAATAATCGAAGACCGTAAAGCCGGTCGATGGACTGCGGCTCAAAGCTGGTATGAGATTGCACTCGCTGAGAGACCGAACGACGCCGAAACCCAGATCAATCTCTTGACGTGTTTGAAAGAATCTGGCCAATATGGTATGCGTGTGTACAAATCTCACAGAAGAATCAGCTAATGCCTAAACCAGATGCGATTCTCAACTATGTTGATAGCTTTTACGCCAATAACTCATTTTCAGCCAAGACGTTGCCTTTTGCTGCTGAGGCAGCTTGGTCAGCTGGGAAATGGGAACAACTCGAGCGTCTCCTTAACAATTCCCATTCCACAGATTCTAATTATTTCATGGACTTCAACGTAGGTATAGGTCAAGCACTCTTAGCACTTCGTCATGACAAGGTTACCGAGTTTCAACGTCTTATTGCACAGCTCCGAGAGCTTGTAGCAAAGAGCTTAACAGTATCGACAACGGCTTCCGTCCAAGCGTCACACGAGCATTTGGTCAAGCTTCATGCGCTGTACGAAGTAGAAGCTGTAAGTGGTATAGGTATGGTAACATCAGACCGTGAAGTGATTCTAGAGAATCTCGATCGACGCCTGGATATTATCGGAGCATATACCTCAGACAAGCAATACCTGTTAGGCATTCGTCGTGCCGCGATGAAACTGTCTCGGTAAGTGCAACACTTGAACAGCATTCAACATTAATACTGACTGGTATCAGGGTTCAGTTCAACAAACTCGACATTGCATCTGCGTGGCTCACGACGGGAAGACTTGCTCGCAAGGGCGACTTCATGACGACTGCATTCAACTCTGTACTCCATGCCGAACGACTAGGAGACAATGCATCAAAAATTGAGTACTCCAAGCTGTTATGGAAAGAAGGCCATCACCGCAAAGCTATTCAAAATCTACGTGGTGCAATCGACAGTAATGTGTTTCAACATGACGAGACTGTGCCTATCAACGTTTCGGTGACTACTGCTGGCCGAGGAGAAGAGCACCCGATGAACAAGGTCAAGTGCCACGCTCAACTGTTGCTCGCCAAATGGCTTGATCGTGCTGGCCAGACACAAGCGGTTTCTCTTAAAGAAGAGTACGTGACTGGTGTCACAACCTATCCCCGGTGGGACAAGGGTCACTACTATCTAGGGAGATGGTACCTCAAGCTATTGGAGTCCGAGAAACAGCAATCCGTATCGAAGCAAAGCCCAGAATATCTATCTGGGAGCTTGACTAAGCTCGTCATTGAGAATTTTGTTCGATCAACGGTCTACGGAACAAAGTACTACTATCAAACTCTGCCCAAGATACTCACGCTGTGGTTGGACATGGGCATGGAAGTCATGAATAACACCCCACGAGCCGCAAAGGATAAGGAATTCCATGAACATCGGCTGGGCTATCTTGACCATATCAACAAGTATCTGAAGCGTTATGCAGGAGAGCGAATGCCCGCTTTCGCATGGTACACCGCCTTCCCGCAGATCATCACACGCATCAGCCATCCGAACAAGAACGTTTGGGATGCTCTTCAGATGATCATTATTCGGGTTGCTTCATCATACCCTCAGCAATCGTTATGGGCTTTGTTGGCTGTCCTTCATTCAACGCAAGACGACCGCCGAGTCCGTGGCTCTGGAGTGCTGCAGAAACTACGCGTAAGTTCTCAAGCTAGTGAAGGCAAAAAGACTTGCTAACAAAAAAACAAGGATGCATCAAAGCGCAAAGGAATGTCTGTTGATCTTAAGAATCTCATCATTCAAGGCCAGCGACTTACTGATGCGTTGCTGGCGGCTTGTGATGCCCCAATTGAATCGCGAGTTGCACGTGTGAGCTTAGCAAGGGATCTCGGATTCAACCACAAGCTTGCTCCTACTCAACTAGTGGTTCCAATTGAGACCAATCTTCTTCCAAATTTACCAGTAGGTAACGATAGCCAAGCTATTCGTCGTCACAATCCGTTCCCTGTAGACCCCATCACAATCCAGTCGTTCGATGACGACGTGCTGGTCTTGTCATCACTTCAGCGCCCACGAAAGCTGAACGTCCGTGGATCCGATGGACGCTCTTACGGACTGCTCTGCAAACCAAAAGACGATTTACGCAAGGATCAGCGTCTGATGGAGTTTAATGCGATGATCAACCGGGCTCTCCAAAAGGACATTGAATCCAGCAAGCGACGTCTGTACATCAAAACATACGCTGTCACTCCACTAAATGAAGAGTGCGGAACAATCGAGTGGGTTGAGGGCCTCAAGCCAATGCGCGACATCATCCTGCGTTTCTACCGCCAGCGCAACATCTCTATTGATTACAACGAGATTCGCATGCTACTCAACGAAGCCTCTTCATCGCCTTCCAAGATCCCCATCTTCACCGAACGCATCCTTGGCAAGTTCAAACCCGTGCTACACGAATGGTTCGTCGAAACCTTTCCCGAGCCAGAAGCATGGTTTACCGCACGCCTGCGCTACACTCGATCCTGTGCAGTGATGAGCATTGTAGGCCACGTCCTAGGTCTAGGCGATCGTCACGGCGAAAACGTACTCCTAGAGCAGGGCGACGGTGGCACTTTCCACGTAGACTTCAACTGTCTTTTCGACAAAGGTCTTACATTTGAAAAACCCGAACTCGTTCCCTTCCGCCTGACGCACAACATGGTGGATGCCATGGGCCCGCAGGGCGTCGAAGGCCCGTTCCGCAAAGCAGCAGAGCTCACGTATAAGCTTCTTCGTCAGCATGAAGACACGCTCATTACGATACTGGAGACGTTTGTGCACGATCCTACGGCTGACTTCCTAGGCGGGAAGCGCAGGAAGAAGATTGCGGGGGTGCCGGATACGCCGCAGGAGGTTTTGGACATTACGAGGACCAAAGTGAATGGGTATTTGAAGGGCGAGAGTGTACCGCTGAGTGTGGAGGGCTACGTTGAGGCACTTATCGCCATGGCGAGGGATCCGCAGAACCTAGCGGCCATGTACATTGGATGGTGTGCCTTCTTCTAATCTAGAGAGAGAGAGAGAGAGAGAGAGAGCGATTTTCTTTTTTTTTACGATGCCAGGATCATACTTTGGAGTATGGATATGCTTGAAGACGACTTGACAAATGGTGCTGTGGAAACATATCATCGAACTCTATGTAGGCTTTTTTGTTTTGTTTTGTTTTCTTTGTACCATGGATGCGATTTTTGTGTATTAGTGGTTAGCGGCTTTTAATGGAAAATAAATGTGGCATATACAAGGTTGGCATTACAATACGTAATGTAAAAGGTAGGTACTCCCATTCTCTCAAAACGCCGGAACAAAGAAGTGGTAAGGAAAGTGATGATACCCAAAAGAATCGCTCAAGCGAGTTGCCTACCATGGTGGTGCCATATATCATCATGCAAACTTTCTGCAGTCGTCTTTCGTAGCCTCAGTACAAGCGCTAACGTGCCAGCCGTCTGCATAGCCAGTCACCGCTTCTTACCCCCGCCGCGTCTTCAACATCGCATTGATCCTCCCCTTCTCCTCCCAAAACCATCTCTTCGATTCAAACTCACAGATACATGCATGGCCACTCTTCCACCTCCCTCTTTAACAGCACTTGCCACCCATGCCCGCATTGCCACCATCCTGCCCGCTGACATCCACCTTTGGCGTGGCAGTCTGGTCTGTCCTTGCAGTGTCGATCAACCGCTTCTTGATATCGCCGGCCAAGCTGTAAAAGGCCTTGTCAACGTTGATGTTGCTCTTTGCAGAGACCTCGAGGAAGGGGATTCCGAGCTCATCAGCCAGAGCCTGGCCTTGTTCTGTTGAGACGGCGCGCTTCTCTTCCCAATCGCACTTGTTACCAATGAGGATCTTGTTGACACCCTCGGTGGCGTGTTGTTCAACGTTGGCGAACCATGTGCGAATGTCTGGTGATAAACGTTAGTGATGTCTTCCATTTTCTTTTTTGTTGCTTCTCTCTAAAGCCTCTCCGAGACATGATCAAGCTCTCGGAGGTGATGGGACGGACGTACTGGTGAAGCTCCTCTCATCGGTAACGTCGTAGACTAACAGGATGCCCATGGCACCCCTGTAGTAGGCCGTGGTAATGGTCCGGAAGCGCTCTTGACCTGCCGTATCCCATATCTGTAGCTTTACGCGCTTGCCGTCAAGCTCAATCGTGCGGATCTTGAAGTCGATGCCGATGGTGGTGATGAACGAGGGAGTGAACGAGTCTTCGCTGAAGCGCAGCAGACAGCACGACTTGCCTACGCCCGAGTCGCCTATGAGGAGGAGTTTGATCTATGAGGACAGAGGGACTTGTGTCAGAGAGTGGGTCCTGTATACAGGCGGTGGAGGGGTGTTCAGGGCCTAGCAGCGAGTGTGGGGGATACTAGGGCCGCGAGGGCAAATAAACATGACGAGAGAGAAGAGGAGCTTACAAGAAAGTCATAATTTCTGGAGCCAGCCATGTTGGTAGAGGGCGGCCGTGTGCGTTATCGTGCGCGAGAGTGGGTTGCGGTGTTGGCACCCGCTGTTCGGGGAGTGAGACGGGGAAGCTGGCTTTGGCTGGCGGTCGCAAGAGAGACTAGGCTGGCAATGTACCCGAGTTCGTATTTGAGTGTTGATACAGGCACAAGGCAGGCTGGGGAAGGGTTGGCGGTGGGTTTTGGTTACCAGCAGGCAGCGAGTAAACGGCGTTGGAGGGAAGCCTTCCCATGGTGCCAACGTTGGAGTTTAGCGCCAATAGTCCGCACGGGCTCACCAAACCTTCGTCACTGTCACCTGCAACAAGCGACAAGAGGCGACTTGGTGGCAACTGCGCCTCCAGTCTGGCCTGACCCGGCGTCATCGTCACCGTCACTCGACACTTGAGACATGGCGGCTTGTCACGTTTGGGGTATACAGTACATGTTTTGCATTGTATTCGACAACTCCGCTATTCATGGGTACCCCGATGCTGCGTCATCCCCGTTACGGAAGACCGCCTCGCTCAAACAACCCATTTTGAGTACGCCCATCTTATGCGCTCAACTACCTTCTGCTGTCGCTGCAGCCCGCTTCTAACGTCCACAATCTCGTCTATCTCCACCAGTAAGTCCTGGAATATGCGTCGAGGCAGGGTGCCACTTGCAGCTTGTCGGAGGAGATGGACTTCGCAGAGGAGTAAACCGTGGTCCTTGTACGATATCTCGCCGTCTGCTGTCGGAATCGCTCCAGTAAGGATGCGGTCAATGTTACGCAGAATGAGTATCATGCGGCCCTGCCTTGCCCACTGCTGCACTCCTTTGCGACTGCTGAAGACGCCCCGAAGCCAGCGATAGACGCCAATGCTTACCAGCACACCCGGTGTCAAACCAATGAAGCCAAAAAGTAGCTCCTGACTCTTGAGAATGCTGTCAATGCCACTCATCGCGACCTCGACATCAACCTTGGTCTTTTGAACTTGAATGAGTAAAGCACTGGCTAGATTACCGACTATGGCGCCCTTGACAGGATTTTGAATGTCCTTCTCGTAGGATTTGAGAACCGTTGTCAGATCGCCCTCGCGCACCTTTGCCTTGATATCAGCTATCTGAGACTCGTTCAATGCTGGGCCCTCAGAATTCTTGACTGCAAAATCTACAACCATGCGCTCGAGACTGGCACGATCCGATTCCAGGCTGCGTTTGCTCATAATGGAGACCTCGCTTTCCTCATTGTGGCGAATGGTGCCGATGATTCTCTTGGTTGGCTCAATCACCCAATTCGACCAAAAGTCAATGACTGTTTGCCCGAGTTCACGGATCCAAGTCAGTAGCTCTTCCTTTCGATTTACAACGATGCGCAAGATGGTGGTTGAGGATACTAGTAGTAGGGTTGCAGGGAGCCAATAGCGTATCAGACGAGAAGGACGGCCATTGGCCTTGACGACTGCGTTGAAGTTGGCCGTGTAGGTAGGTAACGCAGTTTTGAGCAGGTACTGGAGGCGCTCTGCAACTTCTGCTGGCTTCAAGGTAGTGGCAGCCCGTTCGCCAGATGGCTCATGTAGCAAATAGAACTGGTCGTCTTGAGTGATGCTGGCAACCGAGTCGTCGAACTTATCAACGGAAAGCTCTGCAGTATTCACACTCTGAATGACAGCATCCATGAGGGCAATGTTCTTAGACATGACACTCTTCCACCTTTGTCCGCCTTGAGCGCCGAGCAGGGTGGGCGTGTGTGTGCCATCGTCATGTACGCTGGCAAATGTCAGCAGATATCAATATGGCTTGATGGTCGCCGTACTTCTCGTTACCAAGACCTTCGCCGAGTAGCACACCGAGTGCATTGGCATTGACCATTCGTATCTTCCTTAGAGCTGCACGCTTTTTCCTGCCCTCGTTTCTCACAAGTGCCAGCGGGCTTACTACTCTTCGCTGGATATTTGCAATGCTGCGCTCCTGTACAGTATCCTTGACCAGGCCATAAAACTGGCTCCAGCCGTCAGCCAATTGAGGGCCTCTTGAGCGCACATCGTGGTATATCTCCTGCGACCATTTCCACAACCGGACTGGCGATGTCTGCACAGAGTACAGCCCGGCAAAGCTGTAGGTCGAGAGGATGTCGTCCCAGTACCAGAGATCATTCTCGAGAGGAATTGTCTGCTCCAATATAGTATTTAGAACCTGTCCGTAGGCCTGTGTTGTCGCCTTGCTAATGAGGAGCCATTCCAATTCATGCTCATAGCTCGCATCCTCGATTGCGGTAGAGATACTTGCTCGCTGCAAGGTTTCGGATATTCTGGCCGCTGGGACTAGACTGTGCTTGGAAGAAGCGGTTGTGGAGAGCGACTTGATGAGGTTCTGCAAATGAGCAATGCGGCTTGTCTTTGCCGGGTCGTGAGCCTCCTCGGCGGTAATGGAGAAGGTCCTAGGGCTCGACGATAGCTGCAGCCGATCGAGCTGGCTGTCTATCCGGCGCACCTGGCTAATTGAACGTCAGCTGGGATTGTGTGGCGCTCCAATTGATCGACTTACTCAACCACAAAAGACATGGCTACCAGCGCGTTGACATGTTTGTGGGGTGGTTGCGGCAGGCTTATTTTGGGGCGAGGGGATCTGAACCAGGATGGGGCGCGCCTTTCCGCCCAAAATGACGCGTGCTACCACTACCGCTTCCCTTGAGCTTTACAACTTTAAACTCGACATCAATCACTCGGTCTACAATCATGTTCAAGATGTGTACGAGAAGCTTTGAAAGTGCGTCACATGAAAATTTCCAAAGACAACATGACGCGAGAGAATTGAGGAGTGTTGCCAGAGAGTTGTGCAACACCAAACTGACCATGGCGTGATTCTTTGAGTTGCCAAGATTGGTCATCAAGTGCACGCGATAGTGTACCAGTTCTGGCCAGAAACATTCTTATTTTTATCCTCTAAGTACGTAAATCATATCACATTAAAGTTGATGTCCTTCGTCAACCCCTGGGGATTGCGCGTTTCGTAAGACGGTGGACGGGCCCTTTGAATTGACGCCTGGACAATTTGGTGACGAACTAACAAAGAAACAGAAACCTAGCCCTGTCCCGAGAACCAGTCTACGGGCTTCGGAAGATTAATGTCAAGCTGCCCCGTTCTCCTGACAATCTTCCTAGCTGCTAGTATGGGGCGAGGAGAGCCGCAACGTTTAGCCCACGACGCGAGCACCCATTCGGACCGAGGGCTGATCTGCAATCTCATCCATGTCCATGGGATGTATCGCGCCGTTCGCTTCTTGGTCTGACAAGCGAGCGCTCATGGGTTCTAGCACTGGACTGGGTGAACGGGAGAGATCGAATTGCGGCACAGTCAACCTGATACCGTTTTGTTGGGCCTCGGGGACTAGCAGGGTACCCTCGTCAAGTAGCGAGTCGCGCTTTCTGGGGAGCTTCTGGCGCATCCCTAGCTCCTTGCCAACCCTTTCGATACTCTTGAAATACTATGACAAGCATGTCAGACGGCATGATTACTTGAATGCAATGACCCATGCAACGTACCTTGACAGTCTTTACCTGAAGTTCCAGGGTGGCGTCTTCGTCGACAACAATCATAGGATGCGGATGCATCTGCAGACTGGACAGAGTCCACATGTGATTGACACCCCCCTCGATGCATCGCTGGAGGGCGGGAGCCTTGTGTGCACCAGTGATGATGATGACAACCTCGCGGGCCTGTATTTATTGGTGAGAGGGTGAACAGGCGGTTATTGTGATGTATGCAACTTACATCAAGCACGGTTTGGACGCCAACCGTCAAGGCCATCTTGGGCACTTGGTCCAAGTCATTGCCAAAGAACCTCGAATTTGCAAGAATGGTCTCATAGGCAAGCGTCTTGACACGAGTACGAGACTTGAGGCTGGAGCCTGGTTCGTTGAAGGCAATGTGGCCATCGGGACCAATGCCGCCAAGGAACAGCTCGATGCCGCCGACACGGCTGATCTTGTCTTCGTAGCTTTGGCATTCGGCCTCGAGGTCAGGGGCATTTCCGTTGAGGATGTTGATGTTGTCTGGTTTCACATCGACGTGGGAGAAGAAGTGCTTGTACATGAAGCTGTGATAGCTTTCTGGATGGTCGCGGGGAATGCCAACATACTCATCCTAATTGGCTCACTGTTACTACGACTAGGCTCGAGGCGAGGCTGCTGTGCAGCATTGGGAGTAAGAAGTCGTACCATGTTGAACGTGACTACATTGCGAAACGAGACCTGTCCTGCCTTGTGGCGTTGGACCAGGTGTTTGTAGATGAGAATGGGGCTGCTGCCGGTGGGCAGACCCAGGACAAAGGGTCTTTCGGGGGTGGGGTTGAAGGCATTGATGCGTTCTGGTGTTGATGCGTGAGTAGGGTAGGGAAGGTGCATTTGGGGGCGGGAGCTACGGACCAATAATGTAATCTGCAATGTACTGGGACGCAGCCTGGGCGTCGTCTCTGATGATTAGGCGCCTAGGTCATATAAGCCGGGATGCATTCGTATTGCGTCGAGGGGCAATAGGCCTTACATGGTGGATCTGTATGTACAATGTGTATAGTGTGTATGGTATGTGTGAGTAGGCAGGTGTGTATTTGCCTGTGGTAGTTGCGGGAGGGATGGGCAATGGGGGACTGGGCGTGATTTCTATCACAGCAGTACAAAGTTTCACGTCATAGCCGGGTCAAAGTATCACTGCAGATTTGTTCACGATGCGCCGACTGATTGTCAAGGGTTGGGAGCGGCCGAGGTTGCCTGATGCAGCCATGTGGGTGAGGAACGGACGGCTACTAGTCAACGTCGCGATGCAAGGCAGGCGTAGAGTTGCAGATCTCGAGACCGAACAAAGACCGGTTGCAACGGTGTGCAATGTTACGGGAGCATGCGTTATCTCTGGCCGATGCCGCTCGTGACGTTGGTGATGATGATTGTGATGATAGGGACGGTGGATGCAGATGGAGACTGATAGCAGTGGACAGCTGGGTCGCGTGCCGTTGGAGTAGCGAGTAGTGGGCAGCGAGGATGAAGATACTATCCCGAAGGGGGGCCAGCAGATGGTTGTGTTACATTGCTGGAGCACGTATGGCCCATGCAGTATACACTCACATGTAGGCAAGCTGTTCGCATGCGTGTGTAGTATGTGTATGCTGGGCAGGATGGGTGCGGGGTGGCGGGGTTGCCAGAGCGTTGCAGCCAGGTAGTAGCAAGTAGTCATAGTGGTGGCAGGCGTTGTATCGTAGTAGCCCGGTAGATAGTGTGGCCGTTGCAGGTTTGCTCCCCCATGCCCATGTGCCGCGTCCCGATGTGGCGTAGCGCAGGCGTATGGATGGATGCGCCTGTGCACCCACACACCTCCCCGATAAGCTCAGCAGCACCAGGCTCTGGCTCGCTCCTCGCCTCCAACGCCCCGCTTGGGCCCACCCAAGACCCTCGATATGCCCGATCCGAGAACCACGACTGGGCAATGCGCTAGGACATGGATACGAGTCGCGTCTGCCGGCCTGTCTGTCTGTCTGTTCTATCTTCGTCTGTATCCGTCTGCCAGTCTATGCCTTCCCTGCCAGCCTGCCAGCCTGCCAGCCTGCCTGCATGCATGCGTTGCTAAGTAATGTTGCTGGTCCAGTCGCCGTCCCAGTCACCCAGTCTCCGGCTAGCTGCACATGCTGGCATCTACCTACAGTAGCATCCTGGCATCCTGGCATCCTGGGCAGCCGTCACTTGGCCCCCTTCTATGTTTGCCCTCACATCGTCTCACAGCAGTGCACCGCGGTCGCGTGCTGATGGCCGCCTCGTCTAACCCAAATCCACATTTGGCTGTCGAGGCACCATCAACAGCCCCTAGCGGACAAATGCTTAAAATGAAGCTGCCCCTCGCTTTCACTACCCCGTCTCTCACGTAATTGTCCTGACTCCTGTTCAGCCGTCGCAGTGGTCTGAGCGTTACGATTCGACATCTTTATCGCCTCGTGCCCGCCTGCTCCTTCCGACTCGCGACAGCGTGCCTTCCTGCCCACGACACCACGCCCGCTCAACCTTAGCCTCGCCATCCACCCTTTGTGCGCGCCCGCGCCTCACCACCCGCCAGCATGGCAACTTCCACCGACAAGGACAATTTGGCCCACCACGTCAACTCGGCAGACCACTCGCTGACTGACAGCACCGCCCTCGACCTGCCAAAGTCATGGAAATACCGTCGCTTCACCATCGCCGGCTTCAAGTTGCCCTGGTTCGCTTCTCCCCCGACACAGCTCGTCATTGTCTCCTTTGTCTGCTTCATGTGTCCCGGCATGTTCAATGCTCTCAACGGCATGGGCGGCGGTGGCCAGCTGGATCCTACCGCAAACAATCGTGCAAACACGGCTCTGTACTCGACCTTTGCCGTCATCGGCTTCTTTGCTGGTACCTTTACCAATAAGCTTGGCATCCGCACTTCCCTGTCCTTTGGCGGCATTGGCTACTCCATCTACGTCGGTTCCTATCTTTGCTACAACCACACCAAGAACCTGGGTTTCACCACTTTTGCCGGCGCCCTGCTTGGTGTATGTGCGGGTCTGCTGTGGTGCGCCCAGGGTGCCATTATGATGTCCTACCCACCCGAGGCTTCCAAGGGTCGCTACATCTCGTGGTTCTGGATGATCTTCAACTTGGGCGCTGTAATTGGTAGTTTGGTACGTTTCTCTCTTTCCGCCCTGCTCCGTCCGCCAATGACTAACCCTCCTAGATTCCCTTGGGCCAGAACATCCACACCAAGACTGCTGGCACTGTGAATGACGGCACCTATATTGGTTTCCTTGTGCTCACCATCATCGGTGCCGCTCTCGCATGGTCCCTGGTTGATGCACGAGATGTCATCCGTGACGATGGATCCAAGGTCATTGTCATGAAGCACCCCTCGTGGAAGTCGGAGATTACCGGCCTATGGCAGACCTTCTTCACCGACCCGTACATTATCCTTCTTTTCCCCATGTTCTTGGCATCCAACTGGTTCTACACATATCACTTCACTCAAATTAACGCTGCCTACTTCAACGTTCGCACACGAGCTTTGAACGGAGTCGTCTATTACATCATGCAGATCATCGGCGCTTACGTCTTCGGCTATGGACTTGACGTCAAGGGCGTCCGCCGAACAACCCGAGCCAAAGCTGCATGGGCCGCGCTCTTCATCAGCGTCATGGTCATCTGGGGCTTTGGATACATGTTCCAGAAGACTTACGACCGCGCCTGGGCTGAAGACGAGAAGAACATGAAGAAGGATTGGTCTGATGCAGGCTATGCTGGTCCCTTTGTTCTCTACATGTTCTACGGCTTCTTTGATGCTGCTTGGCAGACGTGTGTCTACTGGTACGCTCTTCACAAACTCTACATATTCCGACATTTTACTGATTGAATCCAGGTTCATGGGAGCTTTGACCAACAACAGCCGCAAGCTTGCCAACTTTGCAGGTTTCTACAAGGGAATCCAATCTGCCGGAGGTGCCATCACCTGGCGTTTGGATGACTTGAAGATCTCATACATGACCATGTTCGCCTCAAACTGGGGGCTCCTCGCCGGTAGTCTGTTGGTGGCCCTCCCCGTGATCCTTTGGAAGGTCGAGGACACTACTGCGGTTGAGAAGGACCTCGAGTTCACAGACGAGACAGTTGCCGATGTCTTGCCCCATGCGCACACTGAGTCTGCACGTACTGAGCCAGAAAAGGTTTAATCTAGCTATGCAAAGCATACTTACGACTGGGGGTTAACGGGTAACGACGGGGATTGGCGTTCGAGCTTGTTTGTTTATGATACCTCAAACGGAGTTGCATTGAGTGGTTCCTCTGGTATATCGTTTTGCAGTCCTAGTGCTGACTTTACAGACGCGCCACATTCGGGCGTCCATGAGTTTTGCATGACATTACCTTTTTTTTTAAATGTACATATGATAGCATAGCAAGACAGGAACAATCTAAGGAGTGGGGCATTGTACATTTACCAACACACGTGTGCTCATGCTTGTTTGGTCTCACAAGGTATGCACTCTTGGTGATGAACAACGTTGGTGCGCAGCATTAGCCCAAATACGGTAACCAAGACGTAGTACTGTAGTACGAGCCTGGTCTGATCGTTACCAGATAGATGTGCATGCGTCCGTCCACGGCCACTTCTAGATTGCCCCTCGTAGGTCGCCTAATAACTATGTCAGCATGCACTTGCTCGTTTCTCGGTCTGGCGGGCGTAATGGCCTCGGACCGGGCAGTCTCTGTGGGAGCACGAGGGAGCCTGGTGGCACAGTGAGGTCCCCCAGCGGGGTTAGTATGTATGTGCCGTCAGCCGTTGGGGAGATAGTCGAGTCCTAGTCATGTAAGTGGCCCCCATTACGTTTTGGTAAGCGCCATCTGGCAACGGCGCCTGTTTGTGCAGTGTCAGATACTAGAGCAGAATACAGGCTACCTCGGCGGGAACATGTCGCAATGCATGCCCAGCGTTAGACCCGACCAAGTAGAAACCGATTCTATTCTTGGCGCCGGCGGACCCAGGACCCAGGACACGTGCCGTGCCTCCAACATGCGTATTCTCGAGCGTAGCATTCTCCATGCTCGCCCCAGACGTTGGGTGCATACGCGTAACCGCGGGCAAGCTACGCTACGGCGGTACGATGATCGCCACCAACGCATGAAATCTGCAGTCGGGTTGTATCATTGTGTGGCCAAGTCATCCGCCATAGTCCTATCACCCACGCTTGCGGCTAGATTCGCGGCCCCGATATGGCCTAGCGGGCCTCAGCGACTGTAACGGTAGCAATGGCTGTTAGGAAACTTTCTACGACACCCCACCAAACGCTCGCCATGACAGCTACGCCATACTTCTGCCTACTCGCTGAGCGTGCCTGGAACCAGCGGCACGCCATCGACTATCACTTTGCGGCCGCTAGCTGGCGTGTCCAAGACGGCTGATTATTCCTGTTTCCCTTCGGTCACTCTCTCCTGCCCCTGTGTGCTGGGCCTCATCTGCACATTTCGCACGCCTGTCATCGGAGCAATACCTTGCTACGTCTGCTAGTGGATACAACCCTCTTTGTTGTTCTGACCAACCGTAAAACCATGTCCGGGTGGATTTCTGCAACCTCAGTTTACTAATGCTACCGGCCCGCGTCGCATCTCTATGCATCTCCATATCCGCAGACCGACCTTCCACCATCCTTGGTCTATACGTGTTTGATTCAGCGTTTTCGATAAAGACTTAATCCAGAGACTCTGTCCTTACCGTCTCAACCAGGCCATACAGCTTACCTTTTTCTCCATGTCCCCTCTGTTGCTACACCGCTCCAAGAATCGTCGCGTCACCGTTATTCCGGACCCCAACAACTCAGGTGACGCTTGCCACACAGCAACAGACAACGACCCTCGCCAGCGCAAATACAAACGGCTCATGTTGGATTTTTGGCAAGGGCTCCTTGCGGCTCTAGAAAGACTCGCCATGTTACCATCAGTCATGCACTCCGTGCTGCCCATATTGTCGCCACGAAAACGCACCCGAGATGCATTGCGGACCTATGACCGGACCATGGAAGACATGTTGCGCGAAATTCAGACCCTCCTCGAAGCACCCTTGGACAACGAAAATCTGTTGGACATGTCTGCAGCCCTGCAAAGGCAGTTTGCCCCAAAACTACAGTCGAGCGACATTTGCATGCTGCCTTCTTACAATCACAAACTTCCTTCCGGACTGGAGAAAGGTACCTACTTAGCTCTCGATGTCGGTGGATCAACATTCCGCGTTGCGCTTGTCGAACTAAACGGTAAACGGCCCGGTGCCAAGAATATGCGCATCGTCTTCATGAAGAGCTACAAGATAGACGAGAAGGTCCGCCAGCGAAGCGGACACGACTTTTTTGAATGGATGGCCGATAAGATTCAGCTGGCACTTGCAGATCAGCAATTGCAAGGCTCGAACAGCACACAAACTTTTCCTATGGGTCTAGCATGGTCGTTTCCTGTTGAGTGGGTCTTCCATGTCCTTTGCCTCATGTACTTGGCTGACTTTTATTAGGCAAACATCTAGTCGCAGTGCAAATTTATTAGACATGGGCAAGGGCTTCCGAGCGACTGAAGGGCTTCTTGGTCAGGATCTCAGCGAATTAATCATGGCGCCGTGTAGAAAGAGGGTGAGTTTGAACTGCCTCAACTGAAAGCATGAAGCCACTGACATTTACCCAGAACCTACCTGTGCACATGGATTCCATTGTCAATGACTCTTCTGCGACATTGCTTTCGCGTGCCTACGAAGACGCATCAACACGCTTTGCCGTGATTCTTGGAACTGGATTTAACATATCTGTGCACCTACCTGTATCGTCACTTGCGAGCACCAAGTACAAGGGTTATCCACAGGAGTGGATGGATGAAGCTACCCATGTGCTCGTCAACACAGAATGCAGCATGTTCGGAAAGGGCGTGTTCCCTACGACTAGATGGGATGAACAACTCAACGATGCACATGTACGACCAGACTTCCAGCCTTTCGAACACATGATTAGCGGTCGCTACATGGGTGAGATAGTAAGGTTGATTGTCGTCGAAGCTGTACGCACAGCTGGTCTATTCAGCGGTGAAATGCCCGCCCACTTGACCGAGCCTTACAGTCTGGACACTGGAACCATTGCAGTCATGGAGATGGACGACTCAAAGTACCTTGGCCAAGCTATCGCCATCTTCCAGTCTCTGCATCCGCTCAGCAAGCCACCTACCGTAAAGGACATTCAGTTTGTTCGCCGAGTAGCGCAACTCGTTTCGCATCGCGCTGCAGCTTTCCTCGCAACTGGTATCCATGCATTGTGGGTGCTTCGAACGGAGTCCGAAGGCCTGACGCCCGCATCCGCTGGCCGGATGAGCATTGGCTGCAACGGCTCGGTCATTGAAAAGTACCCACTGTTCAGGGAGCTCTGCCAATCACATCTTCATGACCTGACTACTGCATCTGGTGCCGAGCCAAAGTCAATCTCACTGGAGATTGCTGTTGAATCAGCCATTTTCGGAGCAGCAGTATCTGCCTGTTGTCTCGAGGAACAAGCATAGTTCTTTTTCCTCCATTTATCTCCACCTTTTTTCTCTTCTTTGAAAGCGGTGGTTGTATATACACATGAGCGTTTTGTTGTTCTATTTCAGCATCTAGAGTCCTTCAAGGGACTAGATATGAGATATCTGAAGAGGCATATGGGAGCTTGGATTTTCTGTTCTTCGGGTACATAAGTTCCCTGCGGCGTTGTTCATCATCATCATCATCATCATCATCATCATCACATTACTGGGGGGGCGGTAAACCATATGGGTATGAGCATTTTTTTTCATGACCTAATGAAACATTCAATAATCAAACTTGCCAAATTTCTGAACAAAAGTCAATTTTTTTTCTCTCCTACACCGAGTTACAACCCCATCATCACCTGTATCAAGCCAAGCATCACGAATAGTTACACTGTAACGTCACAACTACCACCTCCTAGACGACCCGCTTTTGCCCCCCCCCCCTTCCAACCACGCTTCCTTCCAATCTTCCCACGCCTTACCTTATTTTCCCCAATCTAATCCAAATCCAGACCTTACCTTCCGGTGCCCCCATCGCGCCACGTGGGTCCCCCCCCCGGTCCACCATGTGAGAAAAACGACACACACACATACTCACAGCGAGAGCCATCGAGTCTAGACTTGAACTACTAACGCCCAAACTATCTCAAACTAAAACCCGTCTTTAGCGTATGTTGTGTACCGAGGTCTTCCCATCATCGTATTCGTAACCCGCGTATACCCCGTTCGTTAATCGAACTAAGCAGTCCCTTTTTTTGGCCGCTCGTGACGTCGAAAAGAGAGTAAGAGAGTAAGAGAGAGAGAGAGACTTTTGCCCCACAAATCGGGGGTTTGGGCAGGGCCTGGGGGAACATGGGATGAGATGGGTTGAGGTGTTACAGTTGCATTGCATGGTTGACGCCAGCATGGTATCGGTCGGGCTTGGGGCGCACGCGGTTGGAGTGCCACATGGTATTTACGCTACATGGGCTACATTGCTTGGGTCACTCTCTTTTTTTTAAACCGAGGAGAGAGAGAGAGAGAGGAGAAAATGGTCGGCGATGTAGGTTAAGGTTGTTGTTGGGTTACAAAGTTTGACCGTAGTGGGGGAGGGGTTGGAGTCGAGATTGCTGAGGTAGCAATGGGCGGATATTAACAATCTGGGCTTGTGTTGCTCAGAAACTATGGAAGTGTGAAATTGTCCAGGGTTGTAACGCTATATACTCACCTGTATTGATACTAATCGGTTCTCTGTTGCACTTAGAGTTGCTGGTTACATGCGTTTTCGTAGCATTACGCCCCAGATGCTTGAGAGGAAAGGTTACGGTGCATCGCAACGTGGATATTGCGATCTATTGCGTGATGAATGGTATACGAACTTCTCTACTACCACGATCCACTCTCCAAGCAAACAAGGGGAGACTAACAATGTCCCGAACGTGATGTGAACAACAGGTCCCAGTAAAGATCGACTTCGTAACGATATGACATTGAAAAAAAAGTATGGCGGTGTGATTAAAAATAGCTGCCGAAAGGTATCCCACATCCCCAATATTCCATTGCATGTGTTGGTGCCATGGTGTCAGCGTTGAAAAGCAGGAAATCGTGTCATCGTAAATCAAACGCCGATTACAGATCAATGACCAACCTTTTTTCCCCCTTTTGTTCCAACTTGAAAAGAAATGTGAGCAACCCCGTCACCAAATATTATCACCTCTCTCCTTCTTGTCCTTCTTCCCTCCTTGTTTGTCTTGAAAGAGTATATTATAGGGTATCTGCCGGCACACCGACGACGATTCTTCTCCCCAAGTGTACATATATACATACATACATATATATGTATATATATATATGTATATATATGAACAACAGAAGACAAAAAAGGCATAAGATGTAGAGCCGCTCTCCGGTCATCATCAGGGCACTGCTCTTGACGGGATTACAGAAACAAAAACCAACGCATGGGTATCACAAATCGCAAACCAGAGCTTACCAAGCATCCGAGAAGTACCGCTTCGACCGACTCCTACCAGCATCTGCTTTCCCGTCTTGGGGAAATGGGGTAATATGGTGAACGACATGGGGTCGATAGACGGCATCGACAGGCGGCATCCAGTCGTCCAGACCTAAAGGAAAATATTCATAGAGCAGGTCAGCGCTTTCGTCTGGACTGTTGACGACGCCAATGGAGAAGGAAGGAGGTCGCATCGGGGTACCGCGCTTTCTTTGCTGCTCATTGGGCGAAGGGGCTTTAACGGGCTCATCGTCGGTGAGGGACAGAGTGACTGGCGCTATGGACGTCTTGGGAGGTGGGGCACTTCTTGAAATGTCCGGAGTCGACTGTGCATACGGTGTGGCATGTTGCATTTGACCTGAAGGCGGGTCTTGTGGTATGGCAGTCTGGGCACCCGTGGGCATTTTCCAGGCAAAGTCTGGCGACTGCGGCATGTCATTTGCGTTGAACTCAAAGGGCATCTGCAGCAAGTCTGTCGACTTGGATGGGCCCGCAGCCTGAGCTTGCGCTTGCTTAGGCGTGTTTTGGGTTGTGTCACCTGTCGGGGTTCTGTTGGGCTGCTGCGGGGTGTGCACCTTGCGTGTGGTAGTGCCGCCGCTGATTGGCATGTCTTTTCGGGCTTGGAAGTTGCGCGGGCTTCTACCTCGCACTATGACCGCCCCAGAGTGGATCTCGCAAATGGGCACCTTCGTACCGGTGGTAAGAGTAGCGACAACCTTTAGCCTCACTACAAAATGCTGCTGGAGCTCCTTCCTTCGGCCGTTATTGGCAGTTGCAATTCGAAATTGCAATCGCTTCCAGCTAATAGGAAAGCTAACATAGTCGGAATCGACATCTTGGCCGGTTGACAGGTCGAGGGGATACGTGGGTGGTTCCTTCTCCGTCTTGTCCTCGGCGGGAACGTTACTTGTCGCTGGTGTCTTCCACGGCACAGATATGATTTTTACCGCGTTGCCTTCCAGGGATTCTGTGGCGGATATGGTGAGTTCTTGGCCGATGATAGGTATTTGATTTCCTTGCTCGGTCATGAGAAGGTGGAGAGCTCTGGGGAGCGTGACTGTGCCGGTAATCTGGAAAAGGTTTCTTCTGTAGCAAGTCAATTCGGAGGGCGGTGACTGGCCGTCGGCGGCGGTGGCCCAGGGCGATTCAGCCAGGAAGAACATGCCGTGAAGCTGGGCAGACATGGATATGGGCACTCGTTGCATGGCGTAATTGAAGATGGGGTATGGCATGGTGGGTAGCGAGAAGCTGAGCAGCTTGTTGTTGCTGTCGATGCTTGGACTTTCAGGAATGCCATTTTGGTCGTGCGGGTGTATCGACTGCTCGTAGCCGCTCTGGACGTCGGAGAAGGGGTCTTCGTAGGTGCTTGGGTAGCGCTTGAGCTGGGGTGGCATCTGCTGGAGGTGGTATGTTGAGTAGGCATCTTCGCTTCTGAGCAGCACTGTTAGCAGCTGCAGCAATGGTAGGTAGGCAGGGTCGAGTGTGCGTACCCAATAAAGGTTTCGGCATCAAACGTCGAGCGCTGGTCGTACTGGTCCACGGGCACCAAGGGCATGGCCATCTGCTGGTCAGGTCCCGTGACTGTCTGCAGCGGGATCGGCATGGGCATGTACGACATGGTGGTCGTGTCAAAGTGCTCCATGGCTCGGGGCGGCGTGGCCGTCGTCGGGGATGGAGTCGCTATAGATTCGGCGCATACACGCGGTGCAAGTGGAGCGGACCCGGCAATGAGAGGTGCGCTCGCGAGAGGCGGGGGCGCGTGGAACGGGGAGCGGCGACGAGGGCGGCGGCGGTGGAGGTGGTTGGTGGTTGGTGGTGGTGGCTAGGTGGGAGATGCGTGGGCGGGCCCTGGGGTTGGAAGCGGAGAGGTGCGGGAGGGCAGGTAGCGGAGCGGAGAAGATGGGGAATGCAAGGACAACAGCAAGAGGGCAGAGGGAGAGAAACGTCGTGGGCGCGTGGCTTGCACAGCGTGCGCACCGGCCAGAAACGCTTGCAGCCGTCTTCAGCGGTCGAGAGAGAGCTGGACAAGCTGTGCGACGACGAGGGTGCATCACACGTGCGGCTGGCCTTCTAAGTATCGCCTGCCTCTCTCTCTTAGGGGCGAGGGTCTGGCGGCGGGAATGGCGTCCAGCTACGCGTGGCTATGCACCGTCTTGGACCCTTCCATGTCCTCGCCCACAGCCACAGACCCCTCGTGTCTATATATGTACACACGTCCAATGCATCTACACCAAAGTGTGTTTGTCCTGTGAGCCCCAGTTATATGCACTCCTCCCGAGTTAAGGGAGGCGAGCTTCATCGGCAGGGCTGCTCCAACGGACACGCCGAACGGCGATCAGCGTGCGCCATTATACGGCTCCCAGCCAAGGCCAGGTCCGACATGCTCAATGCGCCCCCCTCCGCACCATCTCTACATCCCGCCTATAGCTCTCGAGTAATACTCGCTGAAATCAAGCCATCCCAGCCTCTGTATTTACCTCTTCACTGGAACCCTGACGCGACTAATAAGCCAAGCGGTACGCGGTACGCGGCATGCGGCTCCCGTCAGCGCCAAATTACCTATTAGGGAAACCATCCGGTCTCCACAGAGCCCGCAGCCCATCCAATGCACCCCATGCCACGACATCCGGCTAGTTCTCAGCCACCATGATGCAATCCTCCATGTCAAACACATCCTTCTTTCGTCTCCACATCTACAGCTAGGCAAGAAGAGAAAAATATGTATTAAGTCTTTATAAACACCTGTCATGCCCTTTCATTGCATCCCAAAACAGAAGAAAAAAACATATCCCTCCTCAACCTAAGCTGGTGGTATCATGGTCCATGTCGCTGCATCACAGCTCACTTCCTCAAAATTGTGCATGACATCGAACCCCATTGCTGAGAACCCGTCAAAATTGCCATCTCCATCCATCTGCCCTTTGTCAGTGTCTCTGCCCTACCACGGGAATGCGTATGTACTCACATAGTCGAGCAAGCACGCGTTGCATCCTAGTTGCTTGATTTGTCTCATCCCAAGAAGTATCAATCCTTGCAGTAGTGTCGAGTACTCTCCCACACCAGGCGATATCACCGGCGATGAAATACCTCCAGCCGACTCATTGAGATCCTTGAGCGAAGGAATGTACTCGGCTAGACGTGAGTGACTGTTGTACAGCACAACCGTACCCACCAGTGCACCATCCTCCGGCCGCTTTGCCCGAATAATTCCACAAGCCGTCGGATCGGTGAGCGCAAGCTTGTACACCTCTGCCAGCCCTTGTCGGTTGCTCGTTTTGATATGGTCGAGTACCGGTCCGGCGTAGTCCCATCCATAGACAAGGTCAAACTGAGCTCCTGCGCTTGCCAGACTCTTGGCCATGCCTGCAGGTGGACTCCACGTCTGAAGATTACGAGCGACCATGTTGCATACTGGCCGTGACAGTGCTGCGCCCCATCCCAGTTGTGCAAACCATGGTCGCAGGCGCTTTCGCTCATTGCCATGTCCTGTTGGGATACCGAGATAGATACTCGGAAGACGAGATCCCAGCTGAAATCTCTTAATGCCTTCCTTCTGTAGCAGAGTCCGTATCGCTCTGTTATGCAGCGAATGTCCAATCGAGAGCTTCCTCCTTGCTGGATCTACAAACAATGCACCAATGACTCCAGTTCCCGTGGCTTTGAAAAAGTATGTTGAGCAGAATCCGTATAGTGCTTGGGTACTGCTGTTTCGGACGACAAAATGCGATTCCTCCACCTCTGGGTGGTGTAGAATGAACGAGCTTGATGTTGCGCTTGAAAGCTCAGATCGTTGGTTTGGCGTGGTACTCTCCACAACGGCTGCCATCAGTGTATCCAACGCACTGCCGTCTCGTTCTTCATTGAAGATCTCAACCAGCCAATGCTGTTTCGATGGATGTAGTTTTTGGCTCTTGCTGATTGTACCAGGCAGTGTTCCGGAGGGTGATAGTTCTCCATACAAGACTCGTACTAACGAGTTTAACGCAGTCTCGGTGAAATCATAGGTACAGATATACGTCCCAATTGTGTTATCCATGGCAAAGTCGTATGGTGAACTTACAGCAACCACAATCAGAGGCTTCTCACGTCTCTCTCCGCCAGTCGTGTATTGCATGTTGCAAATCATAGACACGTGTTTAGTAAATCCATGCTGGTACAAATTTCTATTGGCGTCTGCAGTGAGCACAATGATCGCGCTTGCTCGGCTGATGAGATTCTCGTGAACTGGACGAACACCGTTTGCTGTGTACGACGTGTGCAACAGTCGCCCGTTACGTTGTCTCGCCAGAGAGCGGCCCAGCTCCCTGAAAACTCGTTCTCCGCTCATAACAGACGAATTTTGGTCCCAGGAAGCTGGCCCTGGAGAGTGGCTGGCCGCGCCATTGGCGGCATCAGATATGGCTCGCGATGCAGCCGATGCAGCCAAGGGCTTGACCAAAGGTGTCAGCAGGAGGAGTTCCTCTTCGCTGTCGAGAATATTGGTCAGTGGAAGAAGCCTATTCTTGTCGCGCACGACTGTGATGGAGCTATTGTATGCTTTGGTGGACAGCGCAGTATGCAAAGGCTGGAGCTTTTCGAGATAGTTGATACCTGGAGGGTTCAACGCCTTCTCCCATGACGTGCACTTCTTTTTCATGGCTAGCACACGCCTCAGCGAATTGAAGATGCGTTCTTTCGAAACCATCTCGCTCTCAATGCCAGTCTTGAGGCCTTTTAGACCTTCTAGTTGTAGTGAGAGGGCACGGCAAAGAAGGACCACGTCGCAACCGGCGTTGACAGCCATGACGGTTCCACCGCCAACACCGATATTGTGACTGAGAGCATCCATCTCAAGACATTCTGAGACAACTACGCCGTCGAATTTCAGATCCTTGCGGAGTAAATCATCGACGACCTGCTCAGAGAGACAAGCGTGCATAGCATTCAGTCCGGCCGAAGACATGGCGCAGCCACCGACCATCATAGAGTCAAGGCCTCTTTCAATCGCCTTCTTGAACGGGATCAAGGCACTCAAGCTCAGCTGCTCTAATGATTCAGTGATGATGGGCACGTCAAGCGTGGAGCCTAAGAACTCTAGGTTGCCATAAGATGGAAAATGCTTTCCCAGTGTTACGACTCCGCCCTCTTTGTAGCCCTGCATGAACGCACACCCAAAGGCGGACACTTCCTGAGGGTCGTCTCCGGCTGTTCTGACGCCCAAGGGCTGGTTACGTGCATTAGTGAGTACATCGAGACATGGGCCGAATATCCAGTTGATACCACAGGCGGCAATTTCTTGTGCAGTTGCTTTTGCGACTTCAAATGCTAGGTCAGTGGATCCGGTGGCTGCCATGCCCATGTTGCTGGGGTACTGGCGAATGTAGATGTCGTCAAAGAGACTGTTGACTCCGCCATTTTCCTGGTCGATACCAATCGCCAGCGGAACAGGATGACCGGCATCATGGGCAATCTTTTGCAATTCAAAAATGAGCTTTGTTGTGTCCTCGGCGGCTGTGTTGTATCAGCAGGAGCTTGGCACGCAGAGAGAGGTCACATCAAAGCACGTGATATTACATTTGAGGTTTTTGGCAGTCAGCAGGATGCAGCCAACGTGATGCTCCTCGATAAGGGTACGAATGTGGGGAGTCACCGACGTGCCATCGAAGCCCATCATGAACAACTGGCCCTGCATGGCCCCAAGTCAGTGAGTGCGGCCGCAACGGTTGCGTGGAAACAGCCTACCATTGTTCTGCATGGTGAACAGTGGTTAGCAAGGGTCCTTGGGTGCGTAGCGCATGTCGAGAGTGAGAGCGTGCCACGATGCTCACCTGTCGAGATCATCCCACACAGGATCCATCTGCTCAATCTTGGCCATGATGGCAATATCCGGCGCGTCGCGTCGGACTGTGGATGTGACGTGGGATTCCGCGGCGCACCGGCTCTTGGGCGCGGCTGGCAAATGGAGTTTCGGTCGGTCGGTGGACAGAAAGATGGGGAAGATGGCACCGTAGCATTCACGTCGACGTGAGCTGGGGTAAGTAGTTAGCGAGCCGCTAGCCACACGCCCTGGCGCATCGTTACACCACCCTGGTCCCTCTGTTATCAACGACATGCACCTCCGATGGCACCTCACACAACCCCGTAGTCCTTCCGAAACTATCATGGTAAGACCGACCAGGCTGGTGTAGTCATCGCAGCGTTCCTTCGCTCCGTGTACCCACTCAGCGTGTGCAAACGGGCAGCGTGCGCTTCACATGCGTCCATGTAGGCTTTTCCCAAGGGCAACTTAGCCCGCTGTTGATGGACTAATGGCGTCACTGGCAAGCAAGTGCTCGCGATAAAGTAGCAATAGGGCCGCCATTTTCTTTGTGAAGGGTGTTGAGCTCGCTCAACCGCACACAACTAACCAATCCTTTAATCTTTGCTCCATTTTTTCACTCGCCATGCCTTCCATCGCCCCCATGCCCTCTGCTTCTGCAGATCTACATGAATCCTCTGGCGTCATCAAGTTCACCAACTGCTTGCTGGTCAGAGGTAATGCTCTCGTCGATGGAGACCTTTGGGTCAGCTCTACGAGCGGAAAGATCATAAATGGGCAGGAGCTGCTTTACGAACATCGAACTGCACCAGACGAGATTGTCGACCTGGGTGGCCGTATCCTTTGCCCCGGCCTGATCGATACACAACTCAACGGAGCATATGGCTTTGACTTCTCCGTCATACCAGATGAGGGAACAGTGGCGTACGGAAAGGGAGTGCTACAAGTCAACCGAAGACTGGTATCGACGGGTGTCACATCATACCTGCCCACACTGACTTCACAACCACCCGAGGTTTACCAAACAGCTCTACCGTTCCTGGGTCCATCTGGTGCTGCGCGCGATGCATCCCTTGGCTCAGAGTCGCTCGGCGCCCACTGCGAAGGGCCCTTTCTTAACCCGACTAAAAACGGCATCCACAACGCATCCCTCCTCTGCGAGCCCGAGAAGGGCATGTCTGACATGGAGACATGCTATGGCCCTAGTCATCTGCAATCGTCCTCATCTGTCAAACTTATAACGCTTGCGCCAGAACTTCGAGGCGCCTTGTCGTGCGTACAACCACTGGCAGAGCGCGGCATCGTCGTGTCTATTGGGCATTCGGAAGCGACGTACGAAGAAGCAAAGGCGGGCATCAGGGCAGGTGCAAGCATGATAACACACCTGTTCAACGCCATGCAGCCCTTGCACCACAGGAACCCGGGAATCTTCGGTCTTCTGGGCACGCCATCTTCTTCGATACAGAAGCCATACTTTGGCATCATCGCCGACGGCATCCATCTCCACCCCACGTCTATCAAAATTGCGTGGAACGCACACCCCGAAGGCCTCATACTCGTCACTGATGCTATGCGGCTAGCGGGCATGCCGGACGGGACATATGACTGGACAAACGGGTCGCGTATCATCAAACAAGGGTCTATGCTTACGCTCGAGGAGAATGGAAAGATTGCGGGAAGCAGCATTCAGCTCATAGACTGTGTTACGAACTTTATCAACTGGACAGGGGCCAGTGTACCAGAGGCACTGAAAGCTGTCACCGAGACACCGGCAAGGATGTTGGGCGTGCAGGATGTGAAAGGGACGCTTAACGAAGGTTCTGATGCAGATCTGGTAGTTTTAGATCTTCAGGAAGGCGTTGGTACGGACAAGAAGTTTGCTGTGGAGCAAGTCTGGAAGTTTGGTAAGAAGGTTTTCGACAAAGCAGGGCATAGCTAAGGATGCCACTACTTTGGATCACGGCCATGTTTGTGTAGGAGAGAACAAATTTGTGTAGGCAATAGACACGCGCCCCATGACTGCATATCTAAACATTTAGAAATTGATAGACTGTTGCTAGAGTTACATGATCATGCAAGATACCTGACGTTGATCAATTTATCAATTGAAGCTGTTCATGAAACAAGAGCGCTGACTAGGAAAGATGAGAGTTTCGGAAACTTGAAATCAATGCACGCTCGCTGGTACTTGGCTATGCAAATGCTACCTTGTACGCCGAAACAGAGGGCCAAGAGAGATGGATAACAGAAGCCAGAAAGTACTCGCATGTAGAAAGACCAACTTGACCGCAAGAAATAACACACTGGAGCACTGAGTCGTGGAAACAAAGAGTGGGTGGGTATCTCGAAACGAAGTTGATCGGTGTGCTCGCTGTGTGCAGGAAATGGGGGTTAGTGGAGAGGTGGGCAGACGACGAGACAAGGCAGAGATACAATCAGCAACACCTTCCACTCTTACTCTTTTGTGCCCGGTTGATGTCTTCTTCCCACTCTTGTTGGTGGCCAGCGGCACCGGGCGTAGTGGGAAAGCCTAGCCAGCTTCGCCTCTTATCGGCGGCGCCTAGGCGGAAACTACCGTTAGCAGCGCCGGGATAATCAAAGTATCCCGTCACGTTGCCGTTGTTGTCGAGGGCTGGAGTGACACCGGCCATGGTCAGTTGTCTTTGCTCCTCTTCGAGCTTCTTCTGCTCCTGCTCTACCAACTTGCGAGTGATGACGCGGAAGACTTCGTCCACTCCTTCGCCGTCCTTTGCGCTTATCTCGTGACAGCAGTCCCAGCCGAGATCTTGTCCCCAGAAGCCGCTGGACCTGTTGCTCTGAGGAGAAGCCATGGAGCCACTCTGGAATGTTGCAGGCACGGAGACCCAGCCGTTTGACTGGGCATTGTGCGGTTGTGCGGTCTGTGTGGGGTAGAGGTTCTCTGCAACATAGGCGATGCAGCGTTCAAAGGGGACCTTGCGCTTCGTGGGGTCTGCAGCGATGATGTCGGATTTTGTGCCTACTACGTGGAGGATGGCGTTGTCTCCAAGGTTCGTCTTGAGCTCCTTGAACCAGCGGCCCATTTCGTCAAAAGACTGAGGATCTGTGATGTCATAACACAGGACTGCCGCGTTTGCACCTGTGTGTGATATCAGCTTTAGCCCCTTTGTGGTTGTTTTGTTTTCTTTTTTTTCTTCTCTTTCTCTCTCAAAGGAGGTTCGGTGGACGGGAAGTAGCCGCGTACCTCTGTAGTATAGCTTGGATATGGAGCGGAAGCGTTCCTGGCCTGCCGTGTCCCATATCTGCAGGCGGACGACGGTTGAAGTGTCGATGTCGACAACTCTCTTTGTTAGGAAGGAGGCACCAACGGTCGACTGTGTAGTGGGCGGGGTGAAGGCGTTTTTGACGTAGCGGTGGACGAGCGAGGTTTTGCCCACGCCCTGGCTGCCGAGAACCACGATCTTAGCCTCGAGGCTGTTGGACATGGCGGGCTGGCGAGGAGAGGCGAGAGGCAACGGACGGGGCCCGGGGGGGAGAGTGACGGGGGTGGGGGTGGGGGTGGGTCAGCGGCAGACGGTGGGCCGGGCCAGGAGAGGCGAGTGAGGCTGCGGTGGTTGCGGTAGCAGGGCAAGTGGCATGGCGAGCAAAGCGTGTGCCGTCGTCGTCGACAGAGGCAGAGGCGTGCAGAAGCAGCCTGGGGACATTTTAGGCCGGAGGGCCAGAGACAAATGACATATGGACCACACAGGCCTCCCGCACCGTTTGGCGCTTGCGGCCCTTGTCTTGGCTAACAGCACCATGTGACGGCCGCCGCTGGCCAATATGACGCCGGTGGGCAAACGGGACTGGTGGGCGATGGGAGACATTGGCTGTGTGTGTGATGGCCGCCGGGTGACGCTCACAAAGAGAAGGGGGGAGGGCCCCGTCGCCTGTATTTGTGCTGTTGAGCGCAGTAAGGCAGTATTGGGGCATTAGGCCATGTCAACAGTCGTGCGCGTCATGCCCAGCCCAGCCCGCTGTGTCTTCCCCGCGTTTCGGCGCTGCGGCGAGTGCGAGCGTGCGTCTTACATGGTAGTACGTACTATACAGTAAGTACTTACATACATGCATGGATGCACACGTGCAGTGAACGTGTAGAGAAAAAAAGGGACCGCGCCAGGGTGCTCGCTGCGAACCCGGACTATATGCGGAAACAGATGGACCGAGCTAGCAGGCCTAATACTCGGAGACATGCATTCATACATGTACCGTCCACACATATCCCCGGTATTTGTCTACACCGCCGTTACCATCCGCGGCTTTCCGTCACCATCGTGCATGGACATAGGCTGGCTAATCTCCATATATCTTTCCCCATCTCTGGGGAAGTCTTGACCTACATCCATTGCCCAGTATGAACCGTGATAGCAACAACACCCAGCGCAACAAGCTCACCGGTGAGCAGGTCTCCTCGCACAACAGCAGCGACTCTTGCTGGGTCATTGTCCACGGCCGTGCCTACGATGTCACCGAATTCCTGCCTGAGCACCCCGGCGGCTCCAAGATCATCTTGAAGTATGCCGGCAAAGACGCCACCGAGGCCTACGAGCCCATTCACCCGCCCGACACGCTCGACAAGTACCTCGACAAGTCAAAGCACCTGGGCGAGGTCGACATGGCGACGGTGCAGCAAGAGGCCAAGGAATTCGATCCCTACGAGGAGGAGAGGCAGAAGCGCATTGCGCGTATGCCCATTCTCGAGCAATGCTACAACCTCATGGACTTTGAGGCCGTCGCCCGTAACATCATGAAGAAGTCGGCATGGGCGTACTACTCGAGCGGTGCTGACGACGAGATTGTGAGTCTGCCCGACGCCCTTGCCAGCCCGGATATACACTGACCCAATCCTTACACAGACAATGCGCGAGAACCACAGCGCATTCCACAAGATCTGGTTCCGACCACGCGTCCTCGTCGATGTTGAGAAGGTCGACATCTCCACCACAATGCTCGGCACAAAGTGCGACATACCCTTCTACGTCACCGCCACCGCACTGGGAAAGCTCGGTAACCCAGAAGGAGAGGTCGTCCTAACGCGCGGCGCACACAAGCACAACGTGATTCAGATGATTCCTACATTGGCATCGTGCTCGTTTGATGAGATTGTCGATGCGGCAAAAGACGGTCAATGCCAATGGCTCCAACTCTACGTCAACAAGGACCGCGAAGTCACCAAGCGCATCGTGCAGCATGCCGAGAGGCGAGGCTGCAAAGGTCTCTTCATCACTGTTGATGCTCCACAGCTCGGTCGCCGCGAGAAAGACATGCGAAGCAAGTTTGACGACGTTGGCAGCAATGTCCAGAGCACCGGCGGCGACAATGTGGACCGCAGTCAAGGCGCCGCACGGGCCATCTCGTCCTTCATTGACCCGAGCCTGAGCTGGAAGGACATCCCGTGGTTCAAGAGCATCACCAAGATGCCTATCATTCTCAAGGGTGTGCAATGCGTCGAAGATGTGATCCGAGCCGTCGAGATTGGCGTAGAGGGCGTTGTCCTCTCCAACCATGGTGGTCGTCAGCTCGAGTTCGCCCGCTCTGGTGTAGAGGTTCTCGCTGAAGTCATGCCAGTTCTTCGCGCACGCGGATGGCAAGACCGCATCGAGGTATACATTGATGGTGGTGTGCGACGAGCAACGGACATCATCAAGGCTGTAGCGCTGGGTGCCAAGGGCGTTGGCATTGGTCGGCCTTTCCTTTACGCCATGTCGGCGTATGGTCTGCCAGGAGTTGATCGCGCCATGCAATTGTTGAAGGATGAAATGGAAATGAACATGCGCCTGATTGGGGCTTCAAGCGTTGCCGACTTGAATCCTTCCATGCTTGACACTAGGGGACTGAGCATGCACACGGCACCTGTGCCACAAGACACGCTGGGCTTGAACGTGTACGATCCGCTTGTCGGGCCAAAAGAAAAAGTCGTCAGAGAACAGTCAAAATTGTAGATGGCCATGGGCATGGTTGTATTATACATAAGCGTTTTTTCAGAAGCGCATTCGGGTTTAGATTGTATACATCAGTTGGAATTATCATGCAGAGTACACTTGATGCTTAGGCGAGAGTCCGGCAGGCGAATTACCCTGTTTGGAGCGAATGCAGAGCACGTGAAAACGCGTCCATGTGTGGAGAAGGACGACGGAGGTGGATCCGAAGTGCCGATTGTCGAGCGTCCGTGGGTTTTGGCGTGCTTTTCGAACTTCAATGCGACAGGGATAACACCCACCAACCACCATTCACGTCACCGTTCTACACTACTCCATATCTTCGTATTGTATTTTGGTCCACATCGCGCATTTCTCGCCATTTATTGCTTGTTCTTCTTGACTTTATTCTTATTATGGAAGCTTCCGATACTTCGGTGGGGTCCAGCGTGGGCTGGGACGAAGCGCAGTGTACAGCAGCTCTCGCCCAACTGGAACAGCTGCAGACGCAGGTACACATGGTTTCGCACGTCCTGTTGATTAAAAATTGACATTTTTGCAGATAGATGACCTTCGCCTGGCTATTCCACGGATAATCGAGCCCTTTCATAGGCCCCCGAATGCAACAACGTACAAGTTATACACCCAGGGCGTACTTTCTTCTCAGACTGGCCTCAATGCGCTCAAGGATCGTTGGAACCTTCCTGAGGTACAGAACACATTTGAGCATGCTAAGCAGAGCTTCGGCGCAAACGCCGACTTGTCCGAGGCCGTCTCGGTCCCCTCCCACGGCTGGGTCGAAAGGGAACAGGAAGTAAATAAATCTACAAGCAAGAGCGGGAGCAAAACTGCCGAGGATACCGGTGCCGTGTTTTCGGATAGTGACATATCTCGTATAGTCGTCGTGTTTCGCAAGGCGCATCCAACCCTCAAGGTCGAGACAAACGACGAGGACCACAGCATACATGTAAGGCTATCGCTTCACTTGCATACTTCACTTCGCTCACCTTTATTATAGATTCGTTTCGTTGCCAGCTCTCTTATGCTCAAGTTTCGCGTCACTATCGATCGTGAATCAAACGGTCGTCACAAACTCAATGCAGAGTGCCTGGGGACAACTGAATCCTGTTTAGCAATTACGCGTTGCATCGCCTCACGGCCAAACAAAAACGACTTGAGATATCTACTGGTATGTTTGCATCATCACATGCACATCAAAGACACCATGGGCACACATATTAATCATTTTAGGACATGATTGCTGCATACAAGATTGTTAAAGGGATATCGTGTGACAAATGTTCAAAGATGCTGGATAGTGCCGCCTTGACACCTACCGCCCGACGAAGCAAGCAAGTTGCTACAGCAGATGAAAGCCTGGATACAGTCTGGGTAGCACTCCACGAGAGCTGCCTTGATTGATTTAAGCCTGCACCGGATCGTTTTGAATCTTTACATAGTGAGAGTAAAGTCAAACGAGATGGTGAAATGGAAGCCCGACGCCGAACTCGTTATCCACGTGCCCACCCAAAACCTGCGGCAGGTATTGAGTGTCCTGGAACCAGACTCCATTCACCGTTCGCACGGCTTCTGGGTAATGATTCGACTTCCTGTTTCTGTATGGCTCCTGTTGCCAAATAGCATCTGTCCACGTCGATCGGTTTGGTTCGGCGTGTTTTCGGGTTCGAAAATCATAGCTTAGGCCACACTGTCGTCCGCCGAGCATGCGAGACTTGGTCCAAGGGGCGAACTTTTGCGAGTTGAAGCCACATGACATGCCGGATTCGTCAAGATGTGGATATCCGGCCCACTGAGATCGAGGGGGACGGCTGGATACGCAGTCTGTGGAACGAGCACCAAACCCAATGTATATATCAGGCCCGGTGTTGCGGAGAATATCTTTCATACGGCCCCACGACGACCCATTCTTGCCATCTTTTGGCCATATAAAGGCCTTGGAGGTCTTTACAGGTCGCAGTCTTCGACCGTCCTGGTACCATCCTCGCTGACAGGGGTTGTACCTTGCTGTCTCGTGTCTGAATCCGTCGACTGTCTGCACGAACACGGGCAAGTTGGGTATATGGGAATTGGTCATTTTGTACAGCGGGGAATGAAACTGAAATGAGACTTTCTCTCTGGATGTTGCAATCCACTCACACTCTTGAAGGGTTTACACAGTTGGATGTTTGCCAGCTTACGCTGCAGAAAATGGATGCGATTTATACAGGCGGATTGCTATGAGATGGTCACCAGCTTAGATGTTTGCGCACACTACTACCAGGGACACGGGACTGTTTTATTCTTCCAGTTTACAATCACTCGTGGGTACAAAGTCTGTGATGATTTCTTGGAGAAGCATCTTTCCCTGTCTCTCAGCCCGGAACAAATAAATTTTTAGGCCAAATATGATGAATTTAATGAAATTCACGATTTTTGAGGAAGACAATAACAAGGCGGGGAGGTCTAAAGCCTGATCGCGCATCGGGGTCCTGTCATTTGTATGGTATAGTAGACACGGAATGGTACCCGCGCTCTCACTTTGACGCGGTTCCTGGAGTTGGCAGGGATAAAAAGTGCCCGAGCTTTGCTGGTTCAACAACGCGATCTCGTTGCTCCAAGTTTGTTTTCGGCATCACCAACAACACAGCCCAACGCACTTAACATGTCGCTGTTCGGCAATCTTGGAGCCTCGCAGCCTGCTTCTACTGGTACCTCGGGCGGAGGCTTGTTTGGAACAGCAGGAGGTGCATCAGGCGGCACGACATCAAGCTTGTTTGGCAATCTGGGCGCAGGCACATCCAATGCGCAATCTGGCACAACGCAAGCAACAAGCAGTGGAGGTCTAGGCGGCGGTCTGTTCGGTGCAGCAAAGTCGACTGCTACCACGACACCCTCGCTGTTCGCTGGCGCAGCATCGACAACGCAACCCCAGCAGCAATCGCAACCACAAACGGGCGGCTTCTCGCTGTTCAGCAATACGGCGGCGCAACCGACTACCAACAACACGCAACAAACAGGCGGCCTTGGTCAGACCTCGCTTTTCAATACCACGACCCAGCAGCAGACCCAGCAACCCCAGCAGCCCCAGCAACAGGGCGCGTCGCTCGCCCAGGCAAACGCAGGCTCCGGCCGCTCCGCTCATTTCGATCATCTCCTGGAACGGGGACGTAAGCGCAATGCTGGCGAGAATGGCACCAGCAACTTTGACGAGCTGCCGTCGCTCCAGTTGGGCCTTGGCGACATTGCACGCAAGGTGCGAAACTTGGGTTCTGGAGGCCCTTCGGCGGATCAGGTCCAAGATCGCGCTCAAGACCGCGCTGCGTAAGTTGGGTGTGCAGTCACCAGATGAATTTGTACTGACGCTTTCCAGCCACTATCTACTCTCAGCTTCTGGCGTGAAGATGGGCAGCACCCTCCGAGATCTCAACCAGTTCTCTTCCCAGGCAGGCCTCGCTACACCTGGCCAGGCTCAGAGTCTCTTCGACAACGACGTGGACGGTTACATCTCCAACTTGCATTCGCAGTCCACCTTAGCCCTCATCCAAGAAGGATTAGAGCAGTCCAAGCGTGACTTCGATACCTTCCTGGAGGACAATGTGCAGATCGAATGGGATAAACAGCGGCAGAGGATCTACGAGCACTTTGGTCTGGGCAGACAGAGCGAAGACATGGCAGCCTCGCAGAGCGGCTTTGGCAGCACAGCTAGAGGGGCTTTCGGACGCGCTACAGCACGCAAGGGTCGTTCCATGGGCCCCAATGGGGCATCAGTCAATGGACGATCGACGTTTGGAGCCTCCGCTGCTGGACCACCTGTCCTGGGTGCTTCTCAAAGTGTGCTAGGTGGCCGAGATGTCTCTGATAAATCCGTCATGAGCGGACAAGTTGGACTCCAAGACCGATATGCACGAGACAAACAAGAGAAATTCATGGACGAGGTCAAGAGGCTCAATGAGGCAAGGCTACGCGAAGAATCGTTCTCTGTGCTTCACTCTTTCTCTAGTGTAGAGAAGGCTGCTGGCACCGAGTACTCGGATCATTTCATCAACGCTTACGGAGCACTTGTTTCTATTACTGGTGAGAAGACTGAAGCAGAAGCATCCAACCCAGGCTCAAACCAGCCCAAGGAGCGGAGCTTCGCCAAGGACTATCTGGACGACCAGCCCAACTCTGTCGCGAGCGTACGGATGCGCAAGCGCATACTAGATGGCTCTCGTAAGTATCTAGAAAACAAGTTCCTGGAACAGGTAGATGAGGTTTTGCGAAAGAATCCGTCGGAAGCGCTTGTTGGCGGTGTTCCGTCCATGCTCAACAAGATTCGTGGATTTGTCAGAGCCAAAGCTGCGTTTAAGGAGCTTGGTGCGGATACCGAGTTGTTCCAGAGGATAGGAGAGGCAGGAGATGAATTCCCATGGATCATCATCTTCTTCTTGCTAAGAGGTGGCCTTTTGACGGAAGCTGCCGAGTATGTCCGAGAGAAGAGGAACTTCTTTCAAAACACCGATAGAAACTTTCAATCGGCAATCACACAGTATGCTACGGATCCTGACCGTAGACTGAGCCCGGACACTCAACAAAAGGTGGGCCACACACACGCTCAGAGGACTCGTTTAAAGACACCCGAAGATCCTTACCGCATGGCCTGTTACAAGATTGTAGGCCGATGTGACATGAGCAAGCGCAACCTGGAGCCTATCAAGGAGACCATGGACGACTGGGTGTGGCTACAGTTCAACTTGGCTCGCGAAGGCAACAGAGCCGAAGAAAACGCGGGTGAAATTTTCGGCTTGGAAGAGCTGCGAACGACGATCAAGGATATTGGCCAACGCCACTTTATGAACGACACAGCTGAATCTGCTGGTGGATACGGAGTATACTTCTATCTTGCTACGCTTGCTGGCTTGTTCGAGCCCGCGGTCAACTACCTCTATACGCACAACTATGTGTCTGCGGTTCATTTCGCTATTGCTCTGGACTACTATGGGCTACTACGAGTTTCAGATTGGACAACAGCTGGAGGCGAGATTTTGACCTACACAACACGACAACAGCCGCAGTTGAACTTTGGACGAGTGGTTGGATACTACACCAGTGACTTCCGGGCGGCCCGAGCTGATGCTGCAGCGGACTACTTGGTGTTGATATGCATGAACGCAGACCTACCAGGCGAAGCGGGCAGGCAGCAAGCAGACCTTTGCCACGAGGCACTCCGTGAGCTTGTCCTTGAAACACGCGAGTTTTCCACATTGCTAGGCGATGTCAAATCGAATGGGCAAACAACGCCTGGTCTCATTCAAGAACGTGTGCCATTACTGAAACTCGACGGCGAAACGGGTCTACTCAATACAATCACGAGCGAAGCGGCAAGAATGGCAGATGATAATGGACGCATCAACGATGCCATTTTGCTGTGCCACTTGGCCGGCGAGTATGACAGCGTAGTCACCATTCTCAACCGTGCGCTTGCTGAGGCTCTTTCGGTAGAGCTTGGTCAAGAGCCACTTCGTCTGGAACCACTCAAGCCACGCTTGAATGCAGGCGAGTCGCAACAGCAGCAACAGCAGTCGGACGCGTCGTCGAGCTTGAGCATGCTTGGAACAGACGATCCTGTGGAGCTTGCCCAGAAGGTCCTGGCACTATACAATGCAAACAGTCTGTGGTGGAAGAAGGTTTCGCAGGTGAACCGTGAAGCGGTGGGCATCCTGTTCCAGCTTAACAATGCCAAGAAGGTGATTGAAGCTGGTGACTACATGGCAGCACTTGGGGTAAGTTTGCAGATGACCGGACTAAGATTGGTTCCCACTGACATGTTTGTTAGCAAATCGAGAATCTCCGCATCCTCCCGTTATCTGCTGGAGGCAACGTCAGCGATATTCGGGCCGCCGCCAACAGCTTCAACTCGTATCCCCAGGAGATATCGCGGAACATTGGCAATGTGCTACTATGGTGCATTGGCTGCTGTTCAAGACACCGGGAGCATCTTCTTTCTGGACAGTTTGAAGACCAGATGCGTAAGGTGCTGGCAGACCAGCTGCTGCAAAAGGCCAAGGACCTCATGGTATTTGCTGGGCTGATCAAGTATAAGCTTCCGCCCAGGGTGTTTGAGACGTTGGCGCGAGAGGGTCTGGAAGTTGGCGCTTTTTGATGGAAATGATGTAGCGGTAGTGGGACGTGGTGTTGGGCATAGTGCGAGGCGTATGTCTATGTACATAGGCGTGCTTGTGCATGTAGTATTTGCTTGTTGGACAGGTTTATTTGGACCGGCGTGGGGTGATACCAAACGATCAACGAATCAATCATGGTCGCAACTGAATCCCGCTTGATTTCATCCCGTGTGTCGTGTTGGTCCTGGAGCGGACAAGAGGTGGCGTGACCGGACTGCAGGAAAAGGCAGCGAGTGAGGCGTTCAAGGACAAAGGCGCTGGCAGTGCAAAGTATGGCATTGGTGTCTCTTGGCCTGGGCTGCGGATCGCCGGTGGTGCGGTGGTGCGACCCCACCCTAGCGGACCGGGGAGCTCTTTTCTTGGGGACTCCCACGTCATTGGGCTAGCTGCACCGTCAAATCAGACCATGGCCTGTTCTTCACCGGCTGGCAACACATGCATACATACTCCGTCTCCCTAGCCCTCGTCGCCGGCGTCCCACGCAGCAGCAGCCACCTTAGCGATAGGACGCGCCGGCCATTGCACTGTATTTAGGTTGTGACTTGCGCTTCTCCAGGGCATCTTCGGCAAAGCTACCCCTCCATCTCCCACCATCCCACCTCTGCCCATCAAAGCTTCCTCAACACGCAGGGGCCCGCTTCTTTTGGCGTCCGCAAGTTTTCTGCTAGAGTAGACGCGTGAATCCACCTTGACCTCATACCGACCCACGTCCAAATATCTTTTCTGTCCTGCACTCACTGCCTTTGATAACCTCCCTCTCTCTCACATTCACCCATCACCTACCCCTCTATTCTGCCCACTCCGCCCACTCCGCCCACTCCGCCCACTCCCTCTACCACCACATCACACCACTACCATAATATGGCGCCCACCGACGTCCCGGCGCCCCTCGAGGGCAAGAAGAGGCGCATTGGAGTCATGACTAGCGGAGGAGACGCGCCCGGCATGAACGGTGCAGTACGAGCCGTTGTCCGTACGGCCCTTCACAACAATTGCGAGGCCTACGCCATATATGAAGGCTACGACGGCCTGGTCAAAGGCGGCGACATGATCAAGGAGATGAAGTGGGAAGATGTTCGAGGCTTCCTGTCAGAAGGAGGCACCCTCATCGGCACAGCGAGATGCATGGAGTTTATGCAGCGTGAGGGACGCCGGACAGCCGCAAAGAACCTGATTATCAAGGGAATCGACGCCCTCATCATCTGCGGTGGTGATGGCTCACTCACCGGTGCAGACAAGTTCCGCGCAGAATGGCCAGAACTGCTAGACGAGTTGGTCAAAGATAAGCAGCTCACGCCGGAGCAAATTGAACCCTTTAAACACCTCAACATTGTCGGTCTCGTCGGCTCCATTGACAATGACTTGTCCATGACTGATGCCACCATTGGTTGCTACACATCACTTGGCCGTATCTGCGAAGCCATCGACTCCGTCGACACTACCGCCGTAAGCCACCAGCGGGCGTTCGTCATCGAGGTCATGGGCAGGCATTGCGGATGGCTTGCCCTTAGTGCTGGTGTTGCAACTGGCGCAGACTTTGTCTTCATCCCAGAGAATCCACCAGAAGAAGGCTGGGAACAAGAAATGTGCCGACAGATCAAGAAGCACAGGCAAATGGGAAAGCGAAAGACGATTGTCGTCGTCGCCGAAGGCGCCATCGATCGCAATCTTAACAAAATCACATCAGAGCACGTCAAGAATGTTCTTGCAAACGATGCAAAGCTCGATACTCGTGTGACTACGCTTGGGCATGTCCAACGTGGAGGTACACCATGTGCTTACGACCGTATGCTGTCAACACTCCAAGGTGTTGAAGCAGTAAAGGCAGTTTTGGACGCTAGCCCCGAAGTGCCCAGCCCTGTCATCTGTATGCAAGAGAACAAGATTGTCCGCCGCCCGCTTCTCGAGGCCGTTGCTCAGACCAAGGAAGTTGCTGTAGCTATCGGAAACAAGGACTTCCACAAAGCTATGCAGTTCCGCGACACTGAATTCGAACAGCAATACCAGGCCTACAAGATTACTACAGCAGCCGACCAGCCCGAACTCTTGTTGCCTGAGGAAAAGCGCATGCGCGTTGGTATCATTCACGTTGGAGCTCCAGCCGGAGGAATGAACGCCGCTACCCGTGCTGCCGTAGCGCACTGCCTTGCTCGTGGCCACACCCCAGTCGCACTTCACAATGGTTTCCCTGGTATCATCCGCCATCACTCCGATGTGCCAATCGGCGCGGTCCGAGACATCAAGTGGATCGATGCTGAGACTTGGGCATCCAAGGGAGGATCTGAGATTGGCACAAACCGTGGACTTCCTAGTGAGGATCTAGAAACTGTTTCGTTTGTCTTTAAGAAGTACGACATCCAAGCTTTGTTTGTTGTTGGTGGATTCGAGGCGTTCACGGCAGTTTCTGAACTGCGAAAAGCCCGCGAACACTATAAGGCGTTCAAGATTCCCATGGCAAGTATATTCCAACATGAATTTGGGGTTCATGGCGTATGAAGCATGTACTAACATAAGCTTAGGTTATCCTCCCTGCCACCATCTCAAACAATGTCCCTGGTACCGAGTACTCGATCGGTTCGGATACATGTCTGAATGCCCTCATTCAATATTCTGATGCCTGTCGCCAATCTGCATCCGCAACCCGCCGTCGTGTCTTTGTCATTGAGACACAAGGTGGCGAATCCGGTTACATTGCGACTGTCGCTGGTCTCAGTATTGGAGCGCTGGCAGTGTACACACCAGAAGACGGTATCGACCTCAAGATGCTGGACCGCGATATCGACCACTTGCGCAGTGTATTCGCAAAGGACAAGGGTATCAGCAGATCTGGCAAAGTGATCTTGGTCAACGAGAAGGCATCAAAGACGTACTCTGTACAGATCATCGCACAGATGATTGCCGAAGCTGGCAAAGGCAAGTTTGAATCGCGTCACGGAGTACCTGGCCACTTCCAGCAAGGCACAATTCCCTCTCCAATGGACCGTGTCAGGGCTGTCAGGTTCGCTACCAAGGCCATGCAGCATCTAGAGAGCTTCGCTGGCATGTCACCCGACGACATTGAGGATGATCCCATGTCCATTAGTGTCATTGGTATCAAGGGCAGCAAGTTGCTCTTCTCCCCCATGGAGTCTGTTGAGAAGCGGGAGACTGAGTGGCACCGAAGACGTCCTAAGCATGAGTTCTGGATGGCTCTCAAGGAGACGGTGGATATGCTGTCTGGCAGGCCGCAAGCCCCTGCACAGCCTACAGATATTGATACCCTGGCTGGTCGGCCCGCCAAATAAGTGCGTGGAGATTTCGGCAACCCTTGATCGCTTCTTAGAGTACAAAGGCGTATAGAAAGTCTGAAAGGGCTCTTGAGCGAGATGTCGATGATGATGATGATGCTGTAATGTAGATTCTAAATTATGATAACGACCTATGCATGCTATGATGATTTACTACTATTCGTCCTGAAATGCTTTGAGACTCTCGTCGTTCCAACTGAGAAACTTGCCACTAAGTTCTTTTCCGCCGCTGACAGCCAGTTTGGCGATGACGTTTCCAGGTTGCTCTGGCTTCAAAAGACCCCCACTGCTCTTCAGCCCGCTAAACTTTTCCCTATCCTTTTCGCTCATTCGCTCATGGTGTACTTCACGAATTTCCCGCTGCATTTCCGTGTCCACAACACCCGGTCGAATAGAAATGGTAGTAACATCCGGCTCCTCTACTGAAAGCGTCAAAGCAAGATGATTCAGCACCGCTTTCCCCGCGCCATAGCAACCCCAGCCTTGATAAGCCGACACTGCAGCCCCCGACGAAGTAAGAATGATGCGACCCTTTGTCTTACGCAGAGCCGGAAGCGCCGCTTGAATCTACACACACACGCACATTATCACATTAGCAACTCCCACATTGATCTGAAAAGAAGAAGAAAAAAAAAGACAAGAGAACTAAAAAACATGGGGGGAATCTTCCAACATACCAACCCGATTGCACTAAAAACATTAATATCAAATCCTTTCCTCCACTCGTCCAACCCCGCATCTGCTACTTTCTTGACGGGATCCAACGTCCCATGATTGACAATCACGGCGTCCAGCCTTCCCCAGCGCTCTTGCGCTAGTTCCACGGCGCGCTTGGGAATGGAGGGGTTCGCCATGTCGCCCGCGAGTACCTCGACGTTTTCAGAGCCGTACTGGTAGTGCAGCGCATCGAGGGCCGAGTGCGTGCGTGATATGAGGATTAGTTTGTGGGAGCGCGAGAGGAGGTGGTGTGCGATTGCTTGGCCGATTCCTGAGTCAAGAAGCTTGGTTTTTAGCAAGTTCAACGGTTAATTTTGGACGTTTTTTTTTCCTTAAAAAAAGTTATGATGAGGCGTGGTGGTTTTTTTTTGTGTGTATGGTGCAAGAGCATTGCATGTGCTCTTTTGATATGCCACCTTTTTGGAAAGAGAGAGAGAGAGACGGAAAAAGGGAAATTATTGGGATTGTTGATGGAAAAAGGTAATGGGAGTTAAAGGAGTTTGGCTTACCTCTTGAAGCACCGGTAAGTACGATGACCATTTCCTTTGATTCGCTCATTTTGGGGAGGTGTGTTTCAGGGCTAGTGTGCTTGTCAGGGTGTATGTGGTAGGGTGAGGGGGAAAAGTTGGGTGGGTAGATGGGGATGACGTCATCTTAGTCATCTCATATTGACATTCTTCAAACGATTTCGTAGTCGTAGTTTACTATATAGAAGTTGTGTAGTATTAATGAGAGTGAAATTCATTGCTAGGCCATCTTAATACTGTATTGATAAGGTTTTTGCGAATAGTGGATTGTAGTAAGCAATTAACTATGTTGTTGTACTAAACATATGCTAAAATATTATCAAGTCGGAGCAGGATGTATAATCAATATTAGCGAATCTATTCATGCGCAGCGTTAGACATGTAGGATTGTAGACGCAGAGTTCGTTTCTCGCAATTATATCTAAGAGAGGTCGATGTATGATTGGATCAATACCATTCACACTTTTGCGTTACCACCCCAAGGCCCCTTTGCTTCATGAAATATTCCCTCCTACATACTAGCTTTTCCACGACTCTCAAACGGTAAGACAAGGACTAGCAGCCCAGCGGCAATGAAAAGCGCCCCAGACACATATACCGGTATACTCGTTTCCAGATCCGCAAACATGGCCACAATAGGAGCCATGATTCCAAAAATCCGATTCGCACTCGCAGTGATAGCATTACCCGTGCCCCGATCTTTTGTCGGGAAGATCTCTGGAGTATAAGCGTACAAGACGGCATACATAATGTTACTCATAAAATTGTAGGCGCAGTTCCAGCCGAGGAGGCTATCCGAGGTGAGAGCAGTAGTTGAGCAGAGTAAGAAGACGCCTGTGAGCACTGTGGATGCAGCCAAAGTACCTTTGCGGCCAATCAAGGGTGTCTCAACCAAGACGCCGCCGAGGATACAGCCTGGGACGCCCAGAACAGCGATTATCAGACTATTACGGTAGGTGATGTATGTTGAGCCGTCGCCAAAATCCACGCCTCGAGTTGCTTGGATATAGGGCAGGAAGGCATTGTAAAGAGGATATCCGAGTCCAATAAACGCCCAGACTATGGTGATGATGCTGGTGGAGAAGGCGAGCCTTTTTGTGGCAAAGAGGGCTTTGACATGTGAACTGTCAAGCTTCTGGAGATTTCTTTTGATTACGGCAGCCGCGGTGATGTGTTGCTGAGAACTACCCGACTGTGCGACGAGGTTACAGTCTTCCAAATCCTGAACTGTCAATGGGGATGTTTTGCCGTTGCGGCGGGCGACTTCATGAACAACTTCGACGGCTTTTTCGTCTTCGCCTTTGCCCATGAGGTATTTTGGAGACTCGAAAATGGTAAAGAAGACGAAACGTATGGCGAACATGATCAACGCTGTACCGCCCATGACCTGATTTTTTTGATATTAGTGTATGCTCGTAAAGCATTATAAAGTCTCACTTACGAGCACAAAATACCGCCAACCCATGTTTTCTCCTTTTGTACATGTATCCTCGGTCTGCTGACACGTCAAGTTGCCGAGCAACGGCCATGCCACAAGCGTAGCAAAAACCTGTGCTAGCGACCAGTATATCGAGAGTATCGTAAGCAAGTACTGATGTGATCCGGGTAGAAATTCCAAGAAAATGGCAGAGTCGACAGGGAGATTACCACCCACACCAACAGACCAGAGCGCAGCAAATGTGCCAATAGCAGCAAAATTCGGACTGCCAGCCGCCACCATACCAAAAACCGCAGTGATACCAATGGTGAGGTTGAAAGCCCATCGTCTACCAAAGATGTCGCAGCCGAAACCCCAGAAAACTGCGCCGAACAAGAGACCGATATTTTGGGACAATGTCAGAAAAGGTGGTCGATTAGGTCTGAACTCGTTGCTAACAGGAGTGAAAATGAGCGATGTCACAATAGGCCATAGGTTATCCATTGCCCATCCGAATCCAATGACGATAAAAAGCTGTAGTTGAAATTAACAATTTGAGTGGCAGACGAGCTCATAAACAAGTCGCAAGATATGAATATAAAGATACAGTCAAAAGGAAGTTGTACGCATGCCATGTGAGACTGACCTGCCATTGGTACCGTCCCATACCTATATCCTGGACGGCTTTGTTCAGCACTTTTGCTTTGGCCTCGTATACAGGGTCCAACGATCCATCCTCAAGAACACTGACGGGCGTTGCTTCATTTCTCGTCGTGTGTTGTATTGTAGGGTTCTTAGTATGGTCGTCCGCCCTATATGCACTTTCTGTTGCTGCTGCCTCCGCCATTACCTTGTTTAGTATGGTGAAAGGACGGAAGTTTTCTGTTAACTAATTTCCGATTTCGTGTTTATGATTGACAGAGTCGATCAGGTTTGTAACGAAAGAGGGTAGCGCCAGGGTAAAGTGGGCGCTGGCAATTGCGAACGTCCTGTGCAACCGGACTATTCTAGTGAGACTGCATATAAGGTGATAGACCCTAGTGTTACTCATCACGCAATCGGCCTCTTTGTTTGCGCGATGCAGCCACATAGTCGGATAAGGCGACCTTGCATGTGGGGTAGACGAACCTTAGGTTTACGTCGTATACGAAGGCTAAATCTATGCTTTCAGCTACCTACATACTCGTCATAGAACATTGAGCTATCACTGTAGATCTTATGCAGATTGAGGAGCAAGCGATACGCCGTACATTTTGTGTCTAACTTTTGGCAAGATCTGCATTGCATATAAGGTGATGGTGTGAGGGTTGGGGTTTAGTTGAGTGACCAATGTGCCGATTTAGCTTAGATGACGTAATATCACTCCCGCAGCCATTTGAAGTTAATAGGGTTTAGTCAAAAAGTCATTATTTGTGTATAGAATAAGTCTATGCCATACTGATTGCTGAACGTAGCCTCATAGGCATCGGCGCATCTCAGCATGATTAGAAGGCTCAGCATTGCCGCCTACTTCCATAACTTGCTCAGACTGGTGGCCTTGTCGTCATGCTTGTTCAGCACCTTGGCCGTCGCCAGGTCAAAGTCCTCCTGTGTGACGTGCACTCTCCTCTCCCTGAGGGCATACATACCGGCCTCAGTACACACACCCTTCAACTCAGCACCAGAGCATCCGTTCATCTTTTCCGCAATCTTTGTGAGATTGATTCCACGTGTCAAGTTCATGCTCCTCGAGTGAATTCGCAGAATATCAGCACGCGCTTCGACGGTTGGCGGTGGGAATTCGATCTTTCGGTCAATGCGACCAGGTCGTAACAGGGCGGGGTCGAGGATGTCAAGTCGATTGGTTGCCATGATGATCTTGATGTTCTTAGTCGGCTCAAAACCATCCAACTGGTTCAACAGCTCCAACATAGTTCGCTGCACCTCCGAATCACCGCCAGAGCTTCCCTCAACACGACTTGATCCAATACTGTCGATTTCGTCCATGAAGATGATGCTAGGAGCATGCTCTCGAGCCATGACGAACAACTCTCGGACCATACGACTACCCTCACCAATGTACTTTTGGACCAACTCGCTACCAGATACTCGAATGAATTTGCAGTCGGCGTGATGCGCAACAGCACGCGCAAGCAGCGTCTTTCCAGTTCCAGGGGGGCCGTATAACAAAACACCTTTGGGTTGGGCAATACCGAGTGATTCGAAGAGTTCGGGATGTTGTAGACCGAGCTCGATGACCTCCTTGATTTCCTTGATCTGCTGGTCCAAACCACCAATCATGTCATATGTACTGTCGGGCACCTTTTCGACCATCATGAGCGAGACAAGCGGGTCGACCGAAGACGGGAGCAGCTTTTCGAGTTTGTACGAATCGCTGAGTAAGGTGACGCGTTTGCCAGCGGTGAGCTTGGTGATGTCGACACTGTCGGCAACATCGACGACTAGATGAGTTAGATTTGGAGCTTCATGTAGCATGTTGTGGGTAAATACCGTATTTGCCCTCGGGATGCACCTTGACCAGCACCTTCTTGGTGCCCATGACCTTGACCACTTCGCCGACATAGGACCCCGGTTGCTGAAGCAGGCCCAGCTCTTCGCGCAGTAACCGCACCCTCGAGTTGTAGTCGTTGCGTTGGGCCTCGAGTCGTCGTAGCTTTGCCTGGCCTTGTATGATCTCGAGCTTCATCGCCTCGATCTTGTTGTGGAAGAAGGTGTCGAGCGCCATGGCTGTGGCGGGCGCCGTCGGCGATGTTCCGTTGGCAGGGAGAGGGGCGGTACTGCACAAGTCTCTGGAGGCAGACGGAGAGCCAATAGATGAGCGGATGGCAGCGAGTGAATGTGGATATGCGGTGGGGACGGCGGTGGTGATGGGAATAGCAATGGCACGGCCGTGGGTGATTGTTGGACTGGCTCGGACATTGACACGCCCGTCCCACTGGAAGCTTCCGAAGCTGCGACGCGCGGATTAATGGTTTGGCCGGGCGTGGGCGAGCGCCTGCGCCACATGTTGAGGCGCCATGTTGAGAGAGATGCCCCGCCGCGGCCGGGGCCACTGCTGCCGTTGCCGCGGCACCGCCACAGATGCAGACGGGTGGGGAGCTGGGTAGCAAAAGGCATAGCCAGACGATGCTACAGATACGGCCCCATTAATGTGCCGTCATCACAAGAGCTGGTCGGTTCTTGCGTGCAGCAGAGTGCACCGGCTGCAGCGCGTGAGCCGGTTTAATCGGCAGTGAGACAGGACCCGCAGAAGATGCCATGGTTATCTGGTGTAGTGGTGTGGTGCTGAGTGGGTGAGGCGGCCGCTCGCACATGATGGCTGGTCATCTGCCTGCAGCTTCCGCCCACACCAGACCTCAGCAGATGCGGGCACGGCAAAGACGGACATGCCTCTCGTCCCTTCTTTGATCGCTGGCATTGCACGGCGGCAGGCTAGAGTGACTCGTGCGCATAAACACAAGGCCTGAGCTGGGGCCATTCTAAGTTTCCACTCTGCCCAAAACAAGGCCGGGCTGCAGATAGCCTGCCTGCTCTTTTTCTCTGGGTCTCTACGAGCATCCACCGCACCGCCATGGAGGACCGCACTCCCAACAGCGGCGACGCCAAACCCTCCCCAGAGACATCCCGTCGGAGCAGCACCCAAGGCACTACCACGGCGAGCGACGCGCCCGCCCAAACTGCCATGGCTGGAGAATCCGCGCGCAGGCGATCTCAAGCTGCCATGCAGCCTTCGAGCTACGGTAAGACTCCTAGATAAAGACCAAGAGCAACAACAACACCAATGCCAACATGCTAACGCGGCCACAGGCACCATCTCCGCCGGCAAAGACAGCAAGGACCGCCGTCCGCAAAATCCACCCGTCTCAGAAGGCTCCTCCAAACCCAAGAAGCCCTCAATGACGCGCCGTACAACATCGTCCAAATGGCCGCAGAAGGGGCAAGAATTCAGTGTCGACGATGCCGAGGAGGAGGTTGAGCTCGACCAGGCCCAGCAAGACCAGCAAAAGAAACAACGACAGACATTGCGCCGCAAATCCTCGACTGTCCGACGCAGAACCGCTGCACAGCCGGCGACCCTGACCACGATAGACTCTACCGAAGACGACGAGGCTGAGCAGGACAGCGCAGGGCTAACAACCGGCACGGATGCAGACGCGACGCCCGTCTCCTCGAGCGAAGAGACGGTGCAGGCAGAGGACGAAAGCGGAGGCGCCGACGACGACGAACTAAGTGACGCGGAGAGCTTCACCCTACGCGACCGCCAGGATGCAATCAATGTGACACATCCCTTTGGTATCAGGATCTGGAAGCCCGCCCTCTACAAAAAGGGTCGTTCAGTTCAGCGCAATGCAGAGGCCGACATCCACTCTTCGCCAGGTCTCTACGTCAGCAGGTGGTTGCTCCTGTTCAATCTTATCTGGACGCTAGTCTTTGGCTGGTGGCTGGCGATCGTGGCGAGTGCCGGAGGTCTACTGTGTGCTCTGCTTGGCTTCAACGAAAGCTGCAAAGAGTACTCGCGTCTGCTTTTCCACCTTGCCTCATATCTATTCTACCCCTTTGGCAAATATGTCAAGCTCATGCAGGACGAGGCCTACATCGACGAAGACGAAGGTGAGGGTCGCAGCATTAGCGAATATGAGCAGTGGCAGAGCGGTGATATTGAAGAAGGACGTCTTTTCTTTGGCCCCATCAACGGTGGTGAGAGCTCGCTCGTTGGGCGCAGACGCAACAGTGTCGACTCTGCCGGCAGCGAGACTATGAGTCTACTTGGAAGACACGGTCGTGGTAACGTGAACCATACTGACACAGCAACCACTAAACGGAGACTTTTCGGTCGCGGCAAATGGACCCTTGGTCGAGTCATCTTTTTCCTCTTCTTCTATGGTATCCTGATGCCTTCGCTCTTTTTCGTCTCGACTCTCTGCTGGTTTCTTGTCTTTACGATCCCCATGGGTAAAACCACGCTGCTCTTGTTGGACCACTTGCGCCGTCACCCCCTGGCTCTCTCATTTCACTCGGACAATGGCAACGTGCGCCGTCCTGGAGAGTCATCTTCCATCCTGCTCTGCACCTATCGAGCAGTCGGCATCAAGTACTGGAAGTACACGATTGATGGCACAAACATTTTTCTCATCAATCTCCTCGGCTTGGTCGCTTTTACCATCTTCGACTACTTTGTCTTGGCTGAAGCCATGGAGCTCAAGTTCTGGTTGACGGACCAGTTTCTGCTCTTCACGCTTGCATTACTGTCCATTATTCCACTGGCATACTTCATTGGCCAAGCAGTGGCCTCCATCTCAGCTCAATCATCTATGGGGGTTGGTGCCACCATCAACGCCTTTTTCTCGACCGTTGTCGAGGTTTTCCTCTACTGCGTGGCGCTGAATCAGGGAAAGGCACAACTTGTCGAGGGAAGCATCATTGGCAGTATCTTCGCCGGTATTCTGTTCCTTCCAGGCTTATCCATGTGTTTCGGAGCACTGAAACGCAAGACCCAGCGGTTCAACGTGCGGTCGGCTGGTGTGACATCAACCATGCTTTTGTTTGCCGTCATTGGCGCTTTTGGGCCCACATTGTTCTATCAGATCTACGGCAGCGTAAGGATTGCATTCTTATTTTTTACAAAGGCCCCTACTAACTGATATCAGCATGAACTCAACTGTCACCAGTGTATTAAGCCTCACTCCTCTACTCCCTTGGAGCGAGACTGCCGCAGATGCTACTACTCGCAAACCCCAGCACTTCACGACCGGTTCTACAATGAAGCTGTCAAGCCATATACCTGGTTTTCAGCTGCATTGCTATTTTTCTCGTACATCATCGGTCTATTGTTTACTCTCCGGACTCACGCCGCCACCATCTGGACGGAGCCAGATGCTCAAGAGAAGAAGTTTTTGGAGATGAGTGCGAGTAGTCTCAGTCAGAGTGGCCATGGAGACTTCCCCCATTCCTCTTTCATGAGGCAAGCGACCGGACATTCCATCAATCGCGCACATGTGCGCGACAGTCAGTTGTACAAGCGCATGGTTAGTCAAACTCTACAAGAGGTTGGCATCGGACCAGAGCAATCTACATCGAGCGACAGGCGACCAAGCTCAAAATCAGACAGCAATACCCCCCACCTGGTACCACCCAAGGATGGCCAAACGAATGTGCACCACTCTTTCCATGTCGAAGGCCTTACGGATGATGCCGCGGAATCGCTAGCACGCCAGATCACTGAGATTGCTGCAACAACGACGGCTCTTGCCACACGTGATGTCACCAAGGCCCCTCGTAAAGTTGCGCAACTTGCTCACACAACCAGCAAAGGGCACGCAGAGCGACCTGCTCATACTCGGGCCAACACCGAGGCAGCTCACGAAGAGGGCGAGACTGCGCCTGGGCATACTTCTGGAGGGCATGATGCACCAAACTGGAGTCGTCAAAAGAGTGCTGCTATTTTGTTGACAGCGACTGTTGCATATGCCATCATCGCCGAGATTCTTGTCAACACCGTCGACGGGGTGCTGGAAGGGTCTGATATTGACGAAAAATTCCTGGGCATCACCTTGTTTGCGTTAGTACCAAACACGACCGAGTTTTTGAACGCCATTTCGTTTGCGATGAATGGAAATATTGCGCTGTCCATGGAAATTGGATCTGCATATGCTCTGCAAGTTTGTCTGTTACAGATCCCGGCCCTGGTTTTCTACAGCGCCATGCACAGCGGATACATTCCAGCAAACGAAGTGGCAAACCAGTCATTCACACTCATCTTTCCCCAATGGGACATGATTACCGTCATTCTGTGCGTGTTCCTTTTGTCGTACATGTACGGTGAGGGAAAGAGCAATTACTTCAAGGGGTCGATCTTGATTTTGTCGTACCTGGTGGTGATTGCTGGCTTCTATCTTTCTGGCTTCAATGATTTTGGGAGGATGGGAGTTGATCCGAAGGATACACTAGCGCTTGGCGGACTGGTGGAGCAACAGTTGCAGTCCATGACGTTCAAGACGCCTGGGCGTGGCTCGAGTGGAATTGCCTACTAGGCGAGCATGGTGTTGTGGAATGGGGACTTGTTTTTTTTTAACTGTATCAACAATGTGTCGTGGGGATGGATGAGTGGGCATACATGGTAGCAGAACGCGGGCGTTTATGGCAATGGAGTTTGAATGGAGTTGAATGGTAGATACAAAATATGTAATGCAACGGTAGTATCCAAGCTGGTTAGAGCATGAAACGAGGATATATAGGGACGTAGGCACAGGTGAAACTGTTGACGGTTAGCTAGCGGAGTATTCTTTACGGCAAGATGCATTGCCGAGACGGGAATGCATGTGTGCATGGCGATGCGGGAATAAAGCGATTGATGCAAGTGGACTCAGTGACGTGCAGTCGAGTCGGTCCGAAGCACTGGGCGGTAGAGCAACTCAGCCATAGGGCTTACGACTGCATCGGAGCCACTGGAAGGCCATAGTAGGGCTGTAATCGTCGTATAGGTCCGTGAACGCGTCAGACGAGTGGTTGAGAGAAGCGCGGAACAAAAGTTGCTGCCGCCGTAGCCAAACAGCGTCAACTAGACCGAGTTTCAGAGTCGGAGCGTAAGGCGGACGCAGACAAGCAGGAGTGGGTCCGTAGCGTCAGCGGGTCTGGGGGAGAGGAGAGCGGGGGTTTGGTCATCGTCTGCCGCGCCTCCCCGCCAGATCCTGTGTCGTCTCGTCTGGCTTCAGCCATATCTACGCACCTCCACTCTTACATTGACACACATCAAACCATTTGTGCTTGCCGCCGCCTCCTGTCGCACCAAGCATGTCAGCTGTCGGGCGCGAGCACCGTCTTATCGTCTAGCTTGTCGCTCTGTAGTGCGGCAACTCTTTTTTTCGGAGCGCGTCAATTCAAGCCACCATACCCATACATTTATACATTTACACAGACATCTACATACATTCACGTACATATTCACACATGGGTCCATCGGCGCTCGTGTGCTATTAATTCACAACAGGCATGCGCTCCAACATGTTGCCTGCGCGCCTGCACCCGCTGTCGTGGCAGTTGACCTGCCTCTTGTTCGCTACCTCCGCCACGGCCACCATCTCGCCCTCCAACACCTCGACTGCGCGTCCGGGCTGGGGAGGTGGGACTCTGCCACTCGCCCGTGCCGAATCAAACGGTCGCAAAATTGCAAACGTTATTCCCTTGACCCAGGAAGCAGTGAATTCGGTTCGTCGCGGCTAGGTACCAGATTTCATCCAAGTACTTGCACTGACATGGACTACCAGGTCAAGGGCAACCTATACTACGCAAATTTCTCCAACGTCGCCAACATCACTGCTGACGAGATCGCATACATCAGTTGCAACCCCAGTGACTACAACGGTTTCGACAATGCTCAATCCGTCTTCGACCAAGCTTATCAACAAGCCAACATTTCGGCTGCTATCCTTTACAGTACCGCCACCGACTATTGCGATTATGACCAGAACGACTCCCAACAAATGGTGCAGCAAGTTGCTGTCTATTCCATGACGAGCAAAACTGACTCGACTTTTGTACTCGACGCTATTGACGATCTACCCGCACACATGAAATACTTCGTCCACGTTGAAGGCCGGTCCAATGATAACAACGACAATGGAGGCGGCAACTCAAACCAGACACAGAATCCATTAGGTCCCTCACCCTCGACTGCTGTCGCTATGATCATTCTATACAGCATCACGGGTATTATCACGGCTCTGTTCCTTATCATCATCATCACGGGCGCGGTAAGAGCGCATCGTCACCCTGAGCGATATGGACCCCGGAACGTCCTTGGGCGACCCAGACAGAGCAGAGCAAGGGGACTCGGAAGAGCTATTCTCGACACTATTCCCATTGTAAAATTTGGTGAAAGGGAGCAGGCGAAGCCTACTGATGTGGAACTGGGACCGGCGGTTGAGGCGAGAGATTTGAACGGAGCGAATGCGACGAGCGACGGACACGCAAACCCTCCAACAGCCGCTGATCAGCGCAGCCAAGCGCAGCCACTGGGTACGGAACAGGTGACAGGGGCGTCGCAGCAAGTGACCTCCGCGGAGATTGAGCAACATCAGTCAGGTATAGCACCTGCACAGCCTGTTGTCGCGGCCGTATCCACGGGTACAGAGAATGCTTCATCTGACGAAAGTCTGGGTTGTTCCATTTGTACAGAGGATTTTGAGAAGGGTCAAGATCTTCGCGTTCTCCCATGCAATCACAAGTTTCACCCAGAATGTGTTGATCCTTGGCTACTGAATGTGTCTGGGACTTGTCCATTATGGTAACTCACCCCCCTATTTTATTATTCGCTGTATCAAGCCCACTAACACTTCGCAGTCGCGTCGATCTCCGACCCGTCGATTCCCATGATTCTTCTGCCTCCCATGGCCAGGACCAACTTGCTCCACCTCTAAACCCCGATGCTGAGACATCGCATCGCCGCCGTACCGCAATCCGTGATATTTTGTTGTTCCGCCATTTGCCAAATTCATCAGCTGAAGAGCGAATTGGCGCCCTAAGGCGTCTTAGAGAGCAGCGAAGAAACCAAAGTGGTGATCTCGCTGGAGAAAGTACAAGTCCAAGTGTGGAAAACGTAGCTAACACAAGAGACAGGAGAAGTAGGAGAATTAGCGCACGACTAAGTGACGCTTTCGGGGCTCGAGGCCGAAGAGAACGAGGGGATGCAAGCCCCGCGCAGAGGAATTCAGCTGTAGTGCCACCGACGAACAATACATCAACGCCGGGTAACAACGAGGCGCACAATACTTCTAACACGTAGCGTTTGAATATCATTTTTTTTTTCGGCTGATTCGGAATCTATTTTCGTTTTCTTTGTTCGCTTACACAAAGAATGAGCAAATTGACGCTTGGGAAAGCAAGGGACTGCGTATACCAAAGGACTGTTGTATCCTAGATAAGCTTTCAGCCTATCGGGTAGATTACTGTAATATCTTAATGTTAAATTAAGAGTTGGAAGTAGCTACTTCTCCACCTAGTGGATATGAGCTAACTTCGTTGTGGTGACCTTTCATGCCAACTTGAAAATGCTCTAACTAAAGTTGACATCATCACTAAACTCAACCTTGTACGAACTCTCAATATCTGTCCCGATAGCAAGATAGATGGCATACTTGGAATATTATCCTGCCAAGCCGCTGGTCGTATATTGAGAGGCTACAATTAAGGTCCTGACTGGGTAGGCGCACATGAACCGCATGCTTGGGTCGATAGGAGTGATTCCAAGTAGAGTATACAGCCTCAGTGCAGGCACATGTGTTGTTGCGTATCTGAGAATTTGAGAACTGTCAGGAACATGCGTATATAAGTGGGATGCCTACTGTAAATAAATCCCCGCCCACAAATCCCTAACAGTGCAAGTTCAAATAAACACCCGCCGCTTTGATTCCCTTCCAGTACATCTGCAATCTACATTATGGCATTCAATGAAACAAAGCCAGTGCTTTCATCGGCCCGGTCCCAAAAGATCACATACCTCGTGACACCCCTGCTAGCGAGTCTTTCTACATGCTGCGACCATGAATTCAGTAAGATTGTGGATGCGTGGCTCAATTCAGGGTTAGACCTTGACATTGTATCTCTCTACCTGACTTCAGTAGACGGGCCTATCCTACCTTGACCCAATTTTCCAGCCTAATGAACAATACCGCGCTTTCCCTACTATTAGACCCGAGCACAGACGACTGTCATTCTCTCATAGTAACAACAATTATCTACAAGATGCTGGATAAAACTCATAACACTTTAGCTGCACCTAGTATTTTCCTCTCCTTCTTGCCATTTTATTTTCAAAAACAAAATTTTCTCCTCGAGGTTTTTTCTCGTCATAGAAAAATTGTAGTAAACATCAAGAGTTCAAACTTAGGCAGACAAGTACCCTGCCAACTCAAGGAGCTTCTCGCAACTCCGCCTCAATAACGCTCTCCGCAACACCCGGAAAGTTGTAGAATTCCACCAATCTCAATCCAGCCTTCTGCAGTATCCCATCCCACTCTATCCTAGTCCTCTCCCGCACAGCAAAGTGTGCCAACATCATCATATCCATTGCCGTTTCCGCGATCGTAGGCTCCTCCTCGGAAACCACAATCTCAATCAGCAGAACCCGGGAATACCCCGACTTGAGCGCCGGCCTCAGATTCTCCAGGATGCTGATCCCTTCTTCATCGATCCAGTCATGAAGGATGGAATGCAGCGCGTAAGCTCTTGCAGCCTTGATTAGCTGAGAAGTAAAGAATTCGTGTACTTCCAACTCAAATGGCAGCTTATCTTGATTTGGAACACTGGCAATAACGGGCTCTCGGTCTTGTAGAATAATTTTTCCAGGATGTGCCTTGTGTTCTGATATGAACTGCTGGACATCGTGGCTGCGGCCACCCCCAACATCTACAAGCAGCGTTTCACCGGCGTCAGTGTCGAAGCCTTCGATTAGACGGTCGTCTACGGGGTAGAAGCCTGCGTCGTACCAATTTGGCTTCCCAGCCCGGTACGCTGACATGAAGTTGTCGAACTCATCGAGATACGGGGGCGTGGCTACCAACCACGGGAAAAACGGCATCGCTATACCGTGTGCAGCCTGGAACGGACCGTTTGTGAGCGAACTTGGGATTCGGTAGCCTGTTGCTTGGAAGAAGCTGGGGAAGCGGTTGAAGGAGGGCCGGGCAACGTCGTAGCAGAAATCAATACTTTTCTGGAAGTTCTCTGCTGCGAGGCCGTCGCTGGGGGGTGTCCCTTTGAACTTTCCGTTCGAGTATGTGAGAAGCTTCATGGCGACTAGGTGGCGGAGGATTCTCTGGAGCAGTGGTGTGTCGACTCCTGTCTTTTGGGTAAGATCATAAAGGCTACTGCCGGGTTTCCCTAAATCTTTCAGATGTTGGAATAGTCCGACCTGAACGGCCAACTTGCAATGTGCTGATAGAGCAGGCTGCAGTAATGATCAGTAAAGCCACTGTAATTTCGCATAGTAGTATTGCTAGTTTACCTCGGCCCAGAACGTTCTTTGCAAGAACTCACTTGGGATTTCAAGTGTTGCTACCAGATCTCTGCCTAGTCCGATAAGACTTTCTAGTAAACCAATGTCCTCACGTTGGTAAGCCTTTCCAGCTGCTGCAATGCTTTCGAGGATGTCCAGAAGTGTTTTTGACATTTTCTTTTTTTTTCTCGATGTTCGGCACAGCCTTCTTCTTGCTTCTAAGAAGGGCAGATTTAGAACTTCAAGTTGATCTTAACTGCATTCTCGTATCCCCATAAGTGGACCGGCTTGAAATCTCAAGACCCATAAGCTCCACACGTTCGCGTGCATGCATGTAGCTCAATTGTGGATTATAGCCGATGGGGTTAATCCTTTAAGGATTTGCGACTAGTGTTTGATCATCAAATGCGACTCACAGACGTACATGTGTGAATGGCAATTATCATAGCTTTGCATGTCTGGTCTGACTAGGAGACTGCTTTGGCTCGTACTCATGTCTTGAACAGGTGCAAAGTCTAAGGAATGTGGGTTACTTCTAAGGATTTTGCTTGGACTAAACCTGTCTACATCGATTGATAAAGTTGTAACAACCCCCATAGTCTTTTTTGAGAAACGTTTTACGGTGACTACGAAATTTACTTGCAGCTTTGGGGATATTCTGTAGTTTACGTTTCAAAAACACTATATCTGAGGTAAACTTATACGGTACAGCAATGTTGAAGTTTTTGCTCTGCCTGCATTCTCAAAGGGCGGCCGTCGCGAAACTTTAGCATTGAACAAAGAATAGAATCTACTATCCCTGTAAGAATGCGTCAGCACCATTGTTGTTGAATCATCTATATATCCTGTCAGTGGAATTTCACTCATGCATAGTCACTCGAGTCATACCGGCCTTCCCAAACCGGGATTTCGTATCGCATTTTGATCTTCTAGATTCTCATGCGTGAATGTATGTGCATGTTTGAAGTGACTAGTAATGTTTTGATATTCAGCTTCTATCAATATGAGTGGCTCACATGTTGCCCGAGGGGGTTGGTCTGCAAAAGTTAGCGAGTCTTGGGAAAAGTCCGCCAACATACTGTGCTGTGCTACAATGATGTGGACCTCGAAAGGATTTCCCTCGTTACCTCGGCAATGCGGTCAGTGGATCCAGTACAATCTTATTTATTCATCCAGGGCAATCCCTTTCTTGAAGGAATAGCATTGTGCGTGACCCGATTGTGTTGATTGCGCTACTGTTTGATATCTTACTCGATTTCAATGATGTTAACTACGTCGCTTAGAACTTCCTGAAAAGGGGCAAGTCATGATGAAAGATTTCCACGTCACATTAACTGTTGTGATACCTACACCATCTTGGCATCTTCAACCCATGCCACTCGATAAATAGTATCGGGCTGCAACCGGCTGTCCGCTCACATAATGATATTAAATGGTGATCAGAACAAGAAACTTTAGGAAAAAAAACTCGGTGTCTATTCAGTTTTGGATGTTTACAAGCTGACAAAACACTACGAGATATTTGCAGCAATGACGGACTTAGTGGATCTGACAGAGAACAGACAGACAGAGATTTTACTCGTCGCATGGGTCATGACAGGGGCCGCCGGTTTATCGGTCGCTATCAAGCTTTTTCTAGAGTAAAGCTAGTGCATGTTGTTGGCTGGGACGACCTCTTCATTTTGCTGTCGCTGGTAGGGCATTCGCGAATTCTATTTTCATCGAACCGACAACTAGAACTTATATTATTTTTAGATATCCAGCATCGTTGCCTCATCATTTGTACACTACGGGGTTGTATTGGGATTCGGTCAGCATACAGCAGTGGTTGTCGCACAGTCCGGCAATGATCGGCTTTTCAAAAGCGCAATGATTCAGATTTTAGGATATCGTACGTTCTTTATGAATAACCCTCAGAGATTAGCACGATCCAAGTTGGCACTCTGTAGCTTTTGATATTGGTAGGTGTTCTGTGACTTCGTACTTGCAGCTTTGGCTAAGGGGTGACAATCTACAGCCGTATTCAGCTTACCGAACATATCCATCACGATTCTCGTTTGCCAGATTCTTTCCTCAAGTCCACGACAAACTATAGCTCTATACTCTATGTCGATTCTGCAAGTATCGTTTGCCATAATTACAGTTGTCCCAGCATTTACACAATGCCAACCGACCCAGAAACTATGGGAGAAGTCATTGCCAGGCTCGTGCTGGAATCCAAATATTCTCACCAGGTTTTCGTACTAGTTCTGTGCGTACACACCGTTCACGGATGTGGTATTGGCAGTGGTGCCGGCATGCACATTCTGGAATCTGCAGATGGCTTGGTCCACGAAGATTGGCCTCATCGCGATGATGAGTATGGCCATGCTGTCTGCGATAGTCACCATCGTCAAGGGGACGTATTTGCCGTTGTTTATGGGCACAACTGATCCTCGTGAGTATGTACAAAGATAGTGTGAGATCATAACTGATGATGCCCAGTTTGGAAGCCTGTACCGCTGGTGATATGGGACTTGTAAGTCACTTTCTCTCTTCTTTTATTCTTCTTACTAGATTGACTTCTAATATAGAGTAGAACAAAACATCGTCATTACGGCCGCCTGTATTCCCACGATGCGACCTTTCTTTAGCCGCACATGGAGGTGTGGTTTTTCGACAAAGACAGGGGCTCGATCCACGTCTCTAGCTCAAGATCCATCTACATATACAAAAAGAACAAGAAACCAACTCAAGTGCCGAACTGGGTCGATCTCTGATGTCGCCTTGACCCAATTCGAATCATATAGGGATCGATTTGACTAAACGGTAAACGGGGGCCATATAGTGGACAAGAGATAACCTAGGAGAATTATAAGAGATAATGACATCATGAAAGAAGGAAAAAAAGCAAGAGGCGTATTCGTCTCGCCTCCCCCTTAAGTTCTGCATTTCCTGATCGTTGCTTGGCGACATTCGCACCACCACTAACAGGGCCTAGAACAGTATCCTGTTGGAGTTCGGATGGGACGCTGCCACCCGCAGCCAGCCGAAAACCGGGGCGAACTGGATATATGCATAGAATGGCACGAGGAAAGACGGGGAAAGATGGGACTCCGTATACCCGGACCAGAGCGAAGGAGGCGGGAAGAGCTCCGCAGACGCTTTACATGTTTATGCGAAGGATTTAGATTTTAGTAAGGAATCACTAAGCCCTTGCGGTGATCTTCAACATCCAAAAGCACTGCTTTCCTACTGTAGATATATCACCGTGAGGTACGAGAAAGCTTAGGAGAAAACTTATTTGGATTATTTTAGTGGAATGTATCCACTCTTCGTATCGGTATTTTGCTGCTTTGGATGGGTGGACTCAAACTTGAGTGGTGGACTCGAACTTGAGTGGTGAACTCAATCTTGGGTTGGTGAACTTAATCTTGGGTGGGTGTACGGGCCAGAATATTTCTCACAAAAACGAGCTCCTTCGTATTCGTAGTACGTATGTGGATTATAAAGACCAGTGGAAGTCTTTGTTGGCCAGCGTGGCGTTACCTTCTTCTTATGGCTAGCACTTCCATCGTAGGCTCCGCGGAACGATGGTAGACTCTTGGTTCTGATGCCACTTCAACCGCAGACAGTTGGAATGCTTAGGTTGAGAGTTGCAGTATGATGGATTGCGAGCAAATCTAACGGACCCAAAGGACCTACGTTTGGATACTTTTTTTAGAATCGTAAGAAGCACCGTTGACCTGGCTATATCAGGGCGATGGTAAGGACCTGGTTTAAATCGATGCGTGAGCTTAGCAACAACGAGATAGTTGGCGCTAGAGTGTATGCATACATAGAACACACTACTTTGTGTATCCGATGATGGAGGGAGGAGCGAGTAAGCTGGGTGAGAGGAGGGTGTTTCGGGTGGAGCTTATGGGGGGCTGGGCTAGAACAAGGGTGAGGCGGCACGTAGCGTGCGAAGCGAAGGCGCAATTAGCGAAGGCTTATTCCCCGCGCTGGGATAGCCTGGTGACGTAGAAGGGAGCGAAAACAGGCTGATGGATGGGTCGAGGTGATGCTCTCAGCAAGGTCAACCAATACCAGTGAATGCTCCATTACTTGCATGGAGTCGCATAGGCATGTGTATGCTAATATGAATAAGTCGCCAGGGAGAGAAAACGTGAATAGTCAGCGATGGCGAGGCGCGCGCTCGTGCGCCCATGCGCCCAGTTCCAGAAGCTAGATGCGAAAACACAGGTGCCGGGTGATGGATCTGTGTTTCTGTGCTCATAGTGCGGGTGAGGTCCAAAGGTCAAAGATCTCAGCGGTCACTCCAGTAGGGACAAGGCAGTCAGTCTATCTGAGCATTGCTCAAGTCTGGTTTCGTGGTGCTGTCAGCCAACTGTCACTCGTTCCGCGTATAGTTCAGCACGGCAAGATACTGTTGAGCATACATGTCATCATGCGATGCAGAACCGGCAGTTTTCTTACCAATAAAGACTGCGCAGCCTAAGGCCAGAGCCTTGGTTGGTGAACAGAATAGATACATATGCAGTCTGTGAGGCGCCGGGATAAGAGGCACATTGCGTTTCGGGAGATCAACATCTGTGACGGCGCTGTACTTGGATGGCAAAGCCGATGAGCGCACGTGCGCTGTGCTTGAGTCGGGTTCCAAGCAAAGGCATTGCAAGGGCAGCCATTGCCCAGCGGCGTCAGGGCAATAGACTAAGGCAAGGCCCGAGGCAGAGCTAGGAGAGCTAAAGGTGCTATTCGGACAAACTCCAGCGGCTACTCTAATCGTCAGTGGCAACTACTAACCATATTCGATCGATCCAATTCACCCTCTTTCCACTCTCTCAAAATAAACTAGAACTGAATTGCTTCGTGCATACCACCAGTTCACGCGCAGCCGCATTCAGGGGCGCCAGGAACCACTTCTTCGAGGCGTCTGCGGAGCACGCTCCTAGGCTGTCAAAGGCCTGTAAGGGTCCCTGGCCCATGCATGCGGGTGATACAGACATTCGGCTCAATAGCGAGATAGTCGAAACTCTGCACGACCGCCGCCCTAAACATCAGACTACCGTATGTAGTGGGAAATGGGTGGTAAAACCTGCGTGTGCGGCTGCATGAGTCCCCCCAAGGCTTGACTGCCCTCCCAATCATACGGTTTGCGCCGCTAAATGCGTTCGCTACCCTCCATGTTACATATATCGCCATGCCTCCTACGCATGCCCATCTGCAGTCTTTAGCCAGTTGTTGTTGAATTATCTCAAGCCTTATTCACAACTGCGCAACTGTCTCACCATGCCCATCACCTGGAGTGTTGCGGTCCCTACACTTGTGGGCAGCCTTTGTTCCGCCGTTGCCACCTCGTGCGTTCTTCTCTGCTATGTCGTCTACGCAGACCAACAACGCTCTTTCCGTCACGTACTTGTTTTGAATCTCGCTCTCGCTGGTACGACGCCTTACTCCCTAATTGCCGCATCTACAGGTCAGACTAACCACACAACAGAATTTATCAACTCAGTGAACAATTCAGTATCGGGAGCGTGGGTTGTTGCAAATCAACGTGATTTGGTCGATGGCGTCGCTTGTAATTTAAATGGCTGGGTGGGCCAGTGGTCCGTTCAGGTAAGCCAGCTCAAACCCCGATATCCACTCTCTTGGATCCTTCACTGACAAATTCCCAGGCGGCCGACTTTTCCATCTTGGCCATCGCCATCGTCACACTTCTTACCATTACTCGAAAGACTTACATGCCCAATGTCTCTACCCTGAAGAAGATCCTCATCTGCTCATCTTGCTGGATCATGCCCACCATATCATGTAATTCATATTGCACCCGAGTACCTAAGTCAAAGCTGACTTCAACAAACAGCATGTACTGCCCTAGGACTTAACGAAATCGTCCCCGTCAGTGGCAATTGGTGCTGGATAAGTGCCAAACGAACAGACCTGCGCTATGGCCTGACTCATGCATGGCGATTCACCATCATCTTCATCACCATTGGCATATATGTCTACATATGGGTTTACATGAAGAGGCACTTTTCAACCCTGCGTGCGTACAGCGTGGGAAAATCGTACGACCCAGGAAGTTCTGTTAGGCGCCGGGAATTCCGTCGAAACGATGCGTTCCAGCTGAAGAGCGAATCTGAAGTGGAGCTACATAAAATCAATGTCGAGTACCGTTACGAAGTGAAACACGCCCAAAGCGGCAGCGTTGGAAAGGTACAACTTGCCGCATCATCCGTTGAAGCGGGCAAGGACGACAGTATCCAAAGTGATACAACATCAAAAGGGCCCGCTCCCAACAGCTCACCATGTATGTCATCTCCTCCCTTTTCCACATTTTCGTTTCTGTTCCATCACCCCCCTTGTTTCTAGATATTTTTCTATTATAATCTTAAACTAACTCTAGTTGCTATCACAGACGCACATCCCGCAGTAGACTCCGAACGCGACGTTGAAGCTGCCAGGACGGAAACAGCAATAGCTGGAGCACAGGGCCCTCCGACCAACTTGACTGGAAATCTCTATAATGGAGCTACCAGCCGGAACGTCGAAAAGGAAATCCAGAGAATGCTGCTTCTCAACGCATATCCTATCTTATACGTCATCCTCTGGGCGCCTGGTTTGATCAATCGTCTTGTAGAAGCATCAGGGCACAAAAGTAAGACGTTGACCATCCTTCAATGTTCAACGCAATTCATTGGACTGGCAAACGCCCTCACGTACGGGTTCAATGAGCATCTGAGGAAAATGGTCAGAGGGGACTTGATGGCGCGGTTCAGAAGGTGGCCACGATCAGTATCTTGACTGATTGATTCAGCAAGATTCAGTAAATAACGAACAATAACAATGATAACATGTAATGTAAATACATCAATGACTACGAACTCCCGGCACATTATTACGGATACGTGATAGACTTAGTTGTTATGTGAACTATGATGCTCACATGATGCGCTGCTCTAGCACCACCCCGGCACGGAGACTCCACCACCCGTAAAAGGTCGGCCCTGCATCGGTCCGTCCCAGTCTAATTCAGCGAAGCTTCGGCTTTGACTGCTGATCACGTTCTTCAGAAATACGGAGCGTTCTGCGGGTGTGGGACGATACAATTATCAACCTCGATCTGCCAAGTTTCAGCAGCAATTCCTGAAACAGTGGTTTAGTGATGCTAATACTAACGTAACTCCTCAAGCCAGCCCTGTTTATCTATCATGCACTACCCCACGACGATCTCTTTGTACCGTGCATTGCTCAAATCCACTTTGCTGTTCTTGGCATTTATTTTCTCCAGGCTTCATAGGCTCACTGGGTGACATTGTCGAAAAACACCGACAGCGCTTAAGAATCGTGCGTCATAACCTTACCCGAATATGGAGGCAGATAAAACTTCCTTAGATATCCGCGCCCACCATCCTTGACGAATGCACTCTAGATGCGCTTGGCAGGCCAATTGCGACATGTCGGAAACCCATGACCATATTTTATATCAGGCAATCTTGGCAGACTTACTTGACGCTGATAAATATATGCCAATCATGCCCAAACTCGGCAGGTACGCTACTGCTCATTTTCCTCGACAACGGCAATGGGGTTTTAGTACGTCGCAATCACTTCTTCTCTTGAAGAGGAGGCGCGCATAACTAGCGGCTTTGATCCAGTTTTTGATCATCGCGTGGGGTAGACTAGAAGTCGTGCTGCTTTTGCGGCGATTTAAAATTCCACAAGACTCCGGATAAGCAGGGTTAGGTCACTATCACTACTACTTCGGGACGGCACAGCCGCTCACGACCACTAACATCACGAAGCAAAGCCCGTGGCCTCCAAGGTTCAACAACACGACCAACGGCATGATAGAATAAAATGGAAAGATAGGCGATGTGCGGATAATGTATATTATATCATTCTATGGACTAAAAAAAGACAAACTGTTTTGACTGTGCTATTTTCATACGCAAAGACTCTAAAGCATTGCTTTGACATGTGGGTCCATAACTGCATGACTGAAACTACGGTTTCCGCGTCTCGGCAAGAACATCTTTCGGGGATGGACCTTGATTCTCTGGAGGGATCTCATCTTTCAACTGATCCAGGTACTCTGCAGCCTCCGCATCGTCCCACGTGTCTTTAAGAAACTGGAAGCCAAGGAGTCCGCTGTTTGGGCCCTGGTAGACAACCAAGACTTTTGCTTGTGCTAGCTCATCTCTAGCCAAGGTCGAACCATTAGCATTACAGCGTCCAAGATACTCTGCAAACTCATCCATCACCTCGAGGCAGAGTTCATGGTCTCGAAGTTTACTGCGTTTTCCCGGAGTCACCGGCTTGCCTTCTTCCATGTACGCTACAAACTCATCATGGATGTCGTTGAATTCAGCCATGCTATCAACAGTATACGTTGCGTAGACCTTGAGATTCAGCATCATCTCCAAGATGTCTGACTTCAAACTGGTATCGAGCCATCCCCCGCTCATAACAGGTGCATGCTTCCCCGCTTTGTACACCGACCCAAACCTCCAGAACTCGTTAACCCGACGTCCTGGCTCAAAAACAGTGTCTGCGGCAAATGTTACCCGCTTCTTCCGAACTTGCTTAGGCACGGGGGGCTTTTTAGCCATTTCGGGCCTTCTAAACACTGATGAGGGTGAAGCTACAGGCGTGGCGGGCTTCTTAGGCACACCCAGCTGATTAGATGTAGCGGAGCCTTTACGTACGGTTGACTGGTTAGGTATGGCAGACTTTCCTGATACAGATGAAGTTCTACGTATGGCGGGCTTTTCGGGCTTGGTCGGCTGTTTAGGTGTATTGGAATTTCTACGCAGGCTTAGCTGATTAGATGTGGCAGGCTTCTCGGGTATAGGTGAAGGTTTACGCATGGCGGACTTCAGGGGCACGGTGAGCTTTGTAGGTTTGGCGGACTCTTTAGACATAGTGATGAATGGAGACATTCTGCTCTATTTGTCTTTGATCGTAGAGGTTGTTGTATAATATTAGCCTTCTAGGGAGTAGTAAACATTTTATATAGGAGATTGTCTCACACAATGATTGTAGATATCGGCACAGTGGGTGACAGTTATAACTCTAAGCTTTGTGAAGAAATATCGATCATCTCATCCAAGACACAGAGTCAGGAATCTCATGGGACATTGTATTGTTCTATAGAGCGGGGTTAAACTATCTCCATCACTGTGGAACAACAGAGTTAGATTCACCTACAAACAGGTAGGGGGAATTTAACTAGTCAAGGATGGGAAGGCCCAGCCACTCGCTGCCATCGAAATATCAGTTCTGCCACAACAATGTTACAGAGATATTTACATTACATGGTGTTCAGAGACTGTCTCTTTTCAACAATTATACTTCAGAATGATCCTCCTTCTTGTTTTACTAGTGAGACATCCTGTTCATCTCATGTGCGGACACTGAACAAATTCACCCTGGAGATTCCTAGCACCAAATCACTCCACGGTCTGCTACTACTCTATGCACTGGTATAGTGGATAGTGTATGGATAGCGAGCCCAAATTTACATCGCACAGCTTGCACAGCCATAGGCTACTTCATTATGGCCGCAACATGCAAAAACAAGATTTCTAAAAATGGTCTTCATTCATCTATCTATTCATATTCCAAGAAACCACCCTTCTAAGTATAGTGAGATATTTCTAGAGTTCCTCTCTTTCAAGGTGCTTGCGCTGCCTTCCACTCATTACTAAACGAATAATCATTAAAGCCCTTCTCGCTCTCCGGGAAGTAAAAGGTTTCACGATCATAAGGGTTGAATTCGATTCCTTTCTGTAACCTGAATACCAGATCAGGTGTCGAGATGAAATGACGTCCAAACGCAATAATAATATCCCTATCCTTGTGCTTCTCCACATATTCCTTGGTATTGTGGAGCTTGAAACCCCCAGAAATGACCAATGTGCCATTGAAGTGCGGCAATAAGGGTTCAATTGATTCGGTGGGTTTAGTGGATTCGAAGGGTTCCATTGATTCGGCGGGTTCGATGTTGTCGGCATCGGCAACACGTGGTTCGACAAGATGAAGATAAGCAAGATTGAAAACATTCAACTTCTTGATGATGTCGGTGAACTGAGGTATCGGATCATCCATCTTCATGCCGTGTAGGTCACTGTAGGGGTTTAACCGGAGACCAGTCTTCTCTGCGCCAACGGCGTCAACGACAGCCTGTGTAACCTCTACACCGAACCGGGAGCGGTTCTCAATGGAGCCGCCGTAGGAGTCTGTACGTTGATTGCATTTATCTTGCAGGAACTGGTCGATGAGGAATCCGTGTGCAGCGTGAATTTCTACGCCATCGAAACCGGCCTCGATAGCGTTCCTTGCAGCTTGAGCATATTCCTCGACCGTCTCTTTGATCTCTTCGACAGTCATTTCCTTTGGTGTTCCGAAACCTTCACCTAGAGGTGCAGCGCTAGAAGACTTGATAGTGATGCCTTCTTTCTCCGAGGCTTTTGGGTCTGCTGTACGTCCGAGATGCCACAATTGGACATAAATATACGAGCCCTTCTCATGAACGGCATTAGTGACGACCTTCCAAGCGTCGATTTGAGCTTGTGACCAGATGCCAGGTACGTTATCGAAAGTACCAGCTTGTTTCGAAGTTAATGTCGCTTCGGTAATAAGGAGTGTTCCAGGCACGCAGCCGCGCTCAGCATAGTACTGTGCAGCCATAGGTAAGATTTCATGCTTATTGTTTGCGCGGAAGCGTGTACAAGGAGCCATGACGACACGTTGTTTGAGATCCATGGTGCCCACCTTCAGGGGCTGGAAGAGGCGGTCCGCTGGCATTTTGGTGTTTTGCGAGTTAAGGTTGGAAAATGGATTGGTTCTGGGGCAGGCAATTGTGGCGAGTAAATAGGAATATATGATTCTCTACCTTTTTCAAAAGCCTCAACATCACAAGATATGATGCATGTCATGTAGCAAAGTAACCGCCCTAGTATCACGGAACCTAAATAGCCGGAAACCAAGAAACTAGCGCTGAATTCCACTAAATCCAATACAATTGTTGCTCTAGCTGCGTAATGTTCCCACTATCTATATTGATAACTATCCCATGCTTGGCAGTTGTTGCCGCTGCTCACAACATTTGGCTTATGTAGATGCTTGTTAATCTAGCTCGTCCGTTTGCTCGTTGATCCGGCTCTTCCGGATGCCTCACTACGTGGACGATTTCGGACTTAATGAGAGCAGTATTTGTAATACAGAAAGGGCAAGACAACGATAGCACGGTGCGTCATAGTACACCACCACATTTGATTTGTACGGACAACATGAGACTCTTAAAGTGACAATGGTCGATCCCTTAAAAAGAATGCAAGAAGAAACGCCACCGCGTATACTTCTCTTCTTATCCCTGCAACATGCGCAGTTCTTGGATTAGCAGAGAATGCGAGATTAGGAGCCGGTCTAACGCTCTTACGTATAATTGCCGAGATACCAACTTAACCTATATCCTTACATCCTTAGTACTATGCATCAAAGAACTTTTTAATACTAGTGGCACTCTCTCTGGATTTCTCAAGTCGTTACTATCTTAATACAGCACGCGAAGGGGTAGAATGATATTGTTCTCTATCTGCGTCGTAGAGCTAAGCTACAATTTAGGTTGCTAAGAATATCACGTCAGCCCTATTAGACAATGAGACCGACCGAATCCACACCCCTGGCATGAATAATAGTACATAGAGAAGAAAGCTGTCATTGCTTGTTGAGAATAAGAGACATTATTCACAATGAAACACTCCGCGCTCGAATCTTAGTGCCATTTCCGCCAAAGGCTATGATTGGGCAATCAGTTTACCTTGCTACAATGACTTTCAACTATCTTAGACGCCGATTCAATCTCAGGGCTGCTCCCAGCTTTCACTTGATACGTCCTTATGTTGCTCGTCATGCAGTGATAGCGATTGGAGGCACAGCATCCGCTCTATCACAGCGTCCTGTTCATGTATATTCACTGTTGATTTCCTTTTCCAGTTTTCTATAAAGACATTCACAGAGCGGTTGTGAACCATACACCAGAGGCGAGTAACAGCCACTGGAAACTTTTGAAGCTCATTTCTGGGAGCAGAAGACACATATCAGTCAGAGAATGGCTTGACACCTCGATATCCTCGTCACTGTCCATGTAAGAGCGTATTCCTTGAGCCTTTAATCTAGAGCAGAGTATGCCGACGCAGACTTTTTATATCTACTTATGTATCGTGCTGTAGATCAACATGGAGCGCTTCAAATTCTACAACGTGTAAAGGTTCCAGCGTAAGACCTGATTTCCACATTATTACAAACTCCTATGCGTTAGGGAAATGGATATTTTTGCCTAGGGGCGATTAGTTCTTTGAAGAATCTCGATACGTTCTGTGAAATAAGGTGGGCTGATTTTGATTATGTCTTGAGTCCAACGGTAGTGTTGCACAGTGAAGATTTTCAATAGACAAAGTCAATCGCGAATAGGATAGGCCACTGAAGTAATGTTCTCTAGATATGTTCAACGTATGTAAGATACGTCGCAGTGGTGAGAAAGATGACGTCACTTTATGAATCAGCGAGACTGAATCGATATCTCATTGTAAGTCTCAGTATCCAATTCACTGCTGCCTACACATATCATTCACTCATTCTCGAGCCATTACGGTTTCCGCTTTGAGCACTCATATCTCGCTAAGCCCATTTCACTCGCACACACTAATGCTGTTCTACAACAGATATCGTGTCCTTCAACTATATAAAGCACTGTTGCCATCGTAGCCAGTTCCACCTAACAGCTCTCAGCATTCTCAACCAAGCCAAAACCATGATTACACTCCCCTTCTTAACATTCATTGTCCTCTTAGCTACAGCTCTCGCTCAGGAGACTGTACCCAAATTCGGTCCCTTCTGCGGAACTCCAGTGCCCGTCTATGACAACGGTACAAAGACTACCAACTGGCCCGACTACATAGCCGAGCTGGAGGAGCATGAAGCTTTGAACGGTCAAGGCTCGACCGATGCCTGGGGAACTGAAGGCGGTCCTATTCCATGGCCACGCACTGGCGAGCATCAAGTTGTTATCCCATACTGCTTTGCACAAGAGCATGATCGCAGGAACACCCGGAACATAGTGGAGAACGGTATGGCCAAGTGGATTGAGTAAGTAACCACCAAGCATACCCTTTTTTCCATCTCTTTTGCTTCAAACAGAAACTTAAAAAACTCGCAGATATCTCGGCGGCCCAGCGAGTCGCACCGCTGGCCACGCCATCAGCTTCCAAGAGCGCAAGAACGCCCAGGGAAAGCCACTGTACTGTGCTTCTCCCGCCAACCGTGATGCCTGGAACGACCAGGTCCCCAGGGACACTCTTGCGATCGAATTTACCGAAAATGTAGGTTGGGGCGGAAGTGTTGGTCTGACACGCAACGGGAAGCCCTGGCAGCAACTCGTCTATATTGCCAACGGATACACACTGCTTGGAGTCATGCATGAGCTCGGCCACGTGCTAGGTGAGTCGACATCCCCACTACCCCATCAACTGCGAACTCCCATTGTACATTGGGAAGATTGGTAACAACAGATATAATAATAGCTACTAAACCAACCAGGCATGGCCCACGAGCACAACCACCCGGGCCGCGACACCTACCTCAAAGTCACGCCCAAATCCCTCGCAGACTGGGACGCATGCTGGCAGCGCGTCCACGCCCACGAAGGCCCCCTCATCACGCCCGAGAAACTCTGCCGCTCCATCCGTCTAACCATCAAATACGGATGCACGTGCGCCGCCTTTGTCAAAAACCGTGTGGAGCCAGGCTGGCCCATCAAGTCGAACGCCGGCTTCGACATCGCGAGCATCATGCATTATGCCAGTGTCTCCGGGTACTCGAATCAGCGGTGCATCACAAAGGGCGAGGACTGTCCTATGGTAGCGTATGTGGATCCAAAGGATCATAGTAAAGGGACGAGGTTGGTGGAGCAGGGCAGGAGGCCGAGTGAGAAGGATTTGATGTGGGTCAAGAGGAATTATCTGGGGTAGTAAGTAGCTTTACTACACTGTAGAGGTCTTCTGCGCTTAAAGAAAAAAAAAGGACGGCTCATATAGAAGCTACTCTCTTGCTCCATCTCCCGAGCTTTTTTGTAGAAAAGGGAAAACATGAAAAGTCATGAAGCTGCACTAGTAGACTACTTACTTGTCTTGGCAATCCAGTTTTCTTGGTACTTCACAGATACATCGAGAGTACAAAGATAATACACACATCTCCCATACCCGAGTCCTCTTTCGCAGCTTGTATCCTTGCTAGATTATACGTCAACCGAATTGCATTCCCTTTTGATTGGGAAAAGTTAACTTCTCTCTCAACAAACCAAGTAGTTGGTACTTCTTATCTTTACACTCAGACCGACTGGTCTGTATATCCATTGTAAACCTCCGCAATGTACGCTATACTCTTCGCGGTACTGACCATGACTTGTGCAGGCCCAATGGTGACCCACACGTACCCGACATTGTCCGAGATCCTGCGTGTCCCAACGTGTTCAACAGCTTACGCTCATGCAGCCACCCGCTGCAGGTCAGCCTCAACCACATGTCCGAGACTCTTCCAATCGGGGAAACGAGCGGGGTACATGGTGCCCAGGCTCGCGTATTCAACTTCCGTTGGTGAGCTTATCGGACGTGTTCCGTATCCCTTGGTCGAGAGATAGTCGGCCATGCTACTGCATATCACGTCATCGAGAGCCATAGATAATGTGAAATGCACCGGCTCGTGTACTGGCATGTATTCATGTTGCATTGGCTTCAAGTTGATACCATTTATGTTTGAACAATATTCTATTGCATTACAATACATAACGTAACTTTATCATGACACATTCATCAAACAAGCCTGCCAAGCCGGCGACAAACTAGACGCTCGGAAGGCATCTCTGCACTCGATAGAACGAGCTTGGGGAATGACGCGTGTACCAGCATAGTCTTTCCATATTAGTGCCCGCTTTTTACCTCATTTCCAATCATTCTCCTAGTAGCCATAGTATGCCTAGAACTGAGCAATGGCAACTGAGACGGCTTGGTCGTCAGAGTGGCTAATGCTGATATTGATGTTCTTGACGCCGACACGCTTGGCTTCTTCGTCGGCTTTGCCGTACAGCTGTGGTGACATTAGAAAATACTCCGAGAAAATAGCTGAGTCTGTATCACATACCTGGACTGACGGCGCTCCTGACTCGTCGTTGACAATCTCAATGTCCTTCAAAGGAGCGCCAGCACCTTCACCCTTGACACCAAGAGACTTGAAAACGGCCTCCTTCGCAGACCACTTGCCAGTGAAGCTTGCTTGGGGGTTGGGAGCCTTTCGGCAGTATGCAATCTCCTTTTCGGTGAAATTGCGCTCAATGAAAGTGTCATTCTCAATGTTCAGAGCACTGAGGCTCTCAACATCGACACCGACCTTAGAGCTGGCGGAAGCAGTAGCCTGCGTAAGCTGCTCAAGCATCCTCATAGTTTCTTGAGACTTCTTGTCCTTCTTAGGGGCCGGTGTAGGGTTCTTCGGGTAGCTGTATGTCGATGTCTTCTTGTCGACGGTGACACGAGCTTGTGGGTTGAGGAAAATCTCCTGCATCTTCTCGTCCTCATATGGTGCCTTGTCCTTGGCGCGGAACATGGTGTTGTTGATGAGACCGTCGTGGAAGTAGCGGTAAGCCTTCTTCTGGCGGGCTTCAACCTTTTGCTTGTAGGCAGCAAACTGGTGATGCTCAAGCGCAGCATATAGGTACCTGGGGTGGATACCAATAGCCTGGGCTCCCTTTTGTCCGAAACCAAAAGAAGTAACAGAGAAAGCCTTGATACCATCGGTCTGGATAGCTTGCGATGGGTACACAATGTAATCGAACTTCTCCATGATCTTGTCGACGTTGTCGGCGTTGCGGTTGCCTGGTACGAGACCAGTGTTGAGCACCTGCAGACAGCCGTTGAACATCCATGCACCAGCAGCACCCTTGGGGTGACCAGTGAGGTATTTCTGGAAGATACCAAGTAGTGCATTTCCCTTCTTGCGGCCAAGGTGACGCATCTGCTGGCAGATAACGTCGGATTCGTTCTTGTCGTTGGCAACAGTCGAAGTGCCGTGGAAAGAGGCAACATCAAGGTCGTCAATTGTAAGACCCCATGTCGCAAGAGCGCCACGAAGAGGAGCGATGCGGGGATCTTGCTTCCAGAAGTTGTTGCCCAAGCTGTTGAGCGCGTCCTTCTCTTGTCGCTTGGCTTCCGCTTCAATGTTTGCAACGCGCTCCTCGAGATAGGCCGACTCATCGAAGTCATCACCAGAAACATCCTTCATGGCTGCGACCTCCTCTTGGAGGTAGAGGACTTCTGATTCCTGCCACTGCTTGATCTGCTTACGTCGTAGGTCCATCTGGCGCCTCCTGTACTTGATGTCAAGCAGGGGCGAGGGGAACTTGGATGGGTTCTCGCGTGCAGTTGTCAACACACCCTTGCCAGGAGCAGGAACTGAACGGCCAATCTTGTCGGTTGCGGTGGCAGTGAAACCGAGTACTCCGTAAATGGGAACACCCATGTCGAGAGCAAGCTTTGCGTCCATGATGACCTGCATTCCGCAACCTTGAGACTCCATAAATCCGTTCCTGGTGGTTGTGGTAGGACGGGACATCTCCCTCGGTGTGCGACCATGAGCGAACTCATCTTCAGCGTTACTAGTGGCCTTCATGTTGGCGAATTCGTACGAGCCTTCCTCCTGGAAGTCATCAAAACCACCAACGAAGCAGACGCGAGCCTTTCCCTCCACGATCGTGTCGTAACCAATGTCAATAGATTCGACAGCAGTAGCGCAGGCACCAACTGGGGTCTTGATGGGACCGGTGGACGACATGAGCAACATGTTGACCCAGGCGCTCATGGTGTTGATGAAGGACTCCTGGAGAATGTCTTTCTGGACTGGCTTGTCCATGAAGCGGTCTTTGTACATTCCTCGAAGGGCAGTAGTACCACCAATACCGGAACCGACGCAGTTACCAACTTCAGAAAGGTGGACATACTGGTAGAACTCGTAGGGGTCGGTGATACCGCTGGAAAGCAGACACTCCGCAGTGGAAACAAGCACGAATAGTGTTACCGGGTCGACTTGTGAGATGATATCATCAGGCACACCGTATTTCTTAGCATCCCAACCAGTCGGGACCTGTCCAGCAACAAGGCGGTCGAAGCGCAGGGCCTTGGGGATCAGAAGAGTGGCACCCTTCTTCATCCGGACGGTGTACTCGCCTGAGTCCTCAATGGCGAAGACTTCAACCTTGTCACCGTGCTCCCTCTTGAACTCTTCCGCTAGTTCCTTGGATGCCTCGAAAGGATCAAGGTCCTCCTCAATCTGGATCTCTTGCATGAGCTGCTTGTTCTTGGGGTCATAGCCGTTGAACAGCTCTGGCTCAATGAGACGGATACCAGAGTGTTCAAGAATGTACTTTTCGTACTTTGGCTTGACGTCCTTGTCGTCAATTGGCTCGTTTGTCTTTGCATCGACCCAGCCAGAGTAGCTCTTGCCCTTGAGAGGACCGTTGTGGTTCTTGATAAGACCCATGATCCAGGCCATCTCAACACATCCTTCAATGGAGAACTCGCCGTAGGCCTCCATCTCCCAGCGCGTCCTCGAGTTACCCCAGGGACCAACCTCGGCAAAGCCGGTGACGACAACAACCTTCTCAAGGTCGACCATGCCCTTGAGGTTCTCGTTAAGAGGCTTGACTTCGGTATCCCAATCAGGGAGCTTGGGGAAATCGAACTTCATGTTCGCACGGGGTTCGATCTTGGCTGTCTTGTACAGAGCCTCGCTCGCCTCACCATTGACAACTTTGTTCTCAATGGCATTTTCCTTGATGACAGCCCTGCGGATATCACTCGTTTCCGTGAGTTCCTTGCGGAGGTCTGTCATGAGGTCCTTGAGGTTGGGGATGTACTGGAAGCCACCGTTGAGATCTGCCCAAACGGGCTCGACCTGGCACAGGTTGACAATCGGTGGTGCCATCAGACCAAGCAGGTTAAAGGCCATCTCCTGCTGAGAGAAGGTACGTACACCATACTTCTCGATACCTTCAGCGACAATGTTGTTGGCGCCCATAAGTCCGGTTCCACGGGTCCAGCCAATGACGGCACCGCAAATCGTGAGATAGTTACCCCAGCTTTCTGAGTGCCACCTTGAAAACAGAGTCTCCAGTGAAATCTTGGATTCGGAGTAGAGACCATCGTTGCCAAAAGTGCCGTGGTTGGGCGACAAGGGAAGAATGACCTGTGCTGGGCGTGTCTCATAACCGTAAGCCTGCTTCTGCTTCTTGACAGCTCCGAGCATACGCAAGAGGTTGGTCAACATGATGCGATGTGCGAGCTCAGACTTGGAGTCAATGCTGTCAATCTCACGGCCATTCTCGGGGATAGCGGCGAAAGGAACAATGAGATCAAGGTCCCAGCCGAGACCCTTCTTGGTGTCGAAGATGTAGTCGATCAAGGCCTCAACGTCCTGGTTGCTGCCTTGGTTGAAAGGTACAACAATCAGCTGGGAGCCGCGAGCACCATAGCGTGAGTACATAGATTGGTAGTACTCAGTGACTTCGCGTGAGAACCTAGAAGTCGTCACAACGACCTTGGCTCCACCGCTGATGAGACCCTGGAGAACCTGGGCACCAATGGAACCTGCACCGGCACCTGTCATAAGAGCGTACTTGCCTTGGAATGTGACACCAGACTTGGCGGCATCCTCAAGACAGTCGAGGTAGACACCGGTCAGCTTCTTGCTGTACTCCCAACCGTGATCATCTTTCCTCTTGAGATGCAGGAAGGGAATGGTTTCGACCTTGCCTTGTTTAGAGGCGTGGACGCGACCATTGCGGCCCCGCTTGCCACCGACAGACTTGCCGTTCTCACTAGGCATGATCTGGCCCTCGTTCATGGAAAGAGAGCGAATGACGTTGCTGTACAAGCTCTTGATCTGCAGCTGCGATGATTTGGAAAGCTTGTGTTGCTGCTTAATGAGCTTGTAAATTCTTTGCAGGTCGTTTTGGACCTTTGTTCGGTTGCCGTACTCGGACAGCTTTCCTCCTTCAGCCATTTCGCGCACATAATGCTCAAGCTTTCGAACACTCGCTCTTGGAACTTCTTGGTAGTTCATGTTGCCCTTGGGGTCAATCTCAAGGTGAGGTGCGGTGGGTATGGCGACATCCTTGTAGACGGGTGCCTCGTTCAATACCTCCTTGCAGTTGTCAATGAGTTGTTGACCAAGCTCCTTTGCAAGCTCATAGGTTTCACCGCGCTCAGTAGGGCAGTGGTCCATGTGGTACTGCATGAAGTCAAGGAGCAGTGGGTTTGATCGGTTCATGATGGCAATGCAGCGGCTGACGATTTCACGATCAACAGCTTTGAGCTTGCCGAAGATGATATCGTAGTACATGGTGAGGGCATCTTGGCGAGCCCAGTTCCACGATGAATCGTAGACACGCGCCTTGAGCGGCGTAAATTGAGGCTCAATTCCAGACGCATAAAATTCGCCATGCTCAGTAGTCCAGAGATCAAGCTGGGCTTGAAGCGCAGACTGGGCCTTTTGTGAATCGACAAAAGACTTGTCGCCCGAGCGCAAGTCAATCTTGAGGTATCGCGCAAACAACTCAAGCTGTTGCTTGAAAAGTTGGCGTTGGTCCTTGGTCAGGGCGTCAATGGCCGCAGGGTCCATCATCATGCCGCCACCAGAACCGCCAGAATCGCCGCCGGCTGTAGGAGCAGACAAGTTAATTCCGGCAATGCCTGCGTATTTGTTCGCTTGCTCGTCCAAGAAGGCTTTGCCTTCAGCCTCAGAGCCAAGACGCGCGGGTGGCTCGTTGGTGATGGCGAGCAGCAGGACTCCGTCCTGTCGGCCTTGCGCCAACCCCCACCTTGTCTCGAGGTGCTTGCGCACAGCTGTGATGTTGAAGCCACCAGGCATCTTGGAGGACACCATACGTGCAATGAGGGAAGAAGATTGTTTTCCAAGCTGACCATTGAAGGTAGCCTGCATTGAAGCACCGAGCTCGTCGAGAGGGGTGTCTTCAGGCTTCTCTGGGGTGGAGCCGAATTCCTTGCCCAGGTCTCCGAGGATTTCGTTCTGGAGGGTAGACTTGCCTGGAAGTACAAGTTAGTTAGAGTAGTGGATTGTGGGTGTGCAATTGGTCTTACCTCCGACCAAATCCTTGATGGCCTTGGATAGCGGAATGTCCATGAGGGGCTTCTTGAGCTTCTGGGCCACGAGCGTCCGCAGAATGTCAGTAGCCGTGACTGGTGCATCTGGAACCTGAGCTGCAGGCCCAGCGCTCGGTGGTGGTGGAGCGGCAGCAGCAGCGGGCGCCGATGCAGCGGGGGCAGACGAGGAGGCAGCTGGGGCGGAAGCTGGAGCCTCTGGCTCCTCCTCTATGGGGTCTACATCGTAGTAGATGTCCTTTGCGTCCTTGTTGTAGCAGAGGATTTGACGCTGCAGTGACCGGGCAGCATCGTGTGCTTCGTATTTGCTGGCCAGTGTGCGCTTTGCCATTACGCCGAGTGTGTCTGCGGGGCCAATCTCGACGATGCGCTCCGTCGTCTTCTCACCGAGGACGACATCCTGCGTCTCAATCCACCTGACAGGCGAGGCGAATTGATATGCGAGCAGCTCAATGAGCAGCGTGTGGGAGAGCTCCTGCTCGACCTCTGGACGCATGGTGAGGTGGGTGTCGAGGGCGGAGGAGGAGGAGGTGGAGGAGGAAGCGTGGGTTGAGGCTCGACGGAGCTCAATGGGGTATCTCAGTCACAAAATAGACAAAAGGACTCGTGGGACAAGGAGGGCAGAGAGGCGCCAGGGGAAAGACGCGCTATTAGGTGGGTAGTGGGTAGTGTATGGTGCGGTGAGGGCACGACTGTGATGCGGATCAAGGGTCCGGGAGGGGTTGCAGTTTGTTTGCCTGTCCCCGCGGAAACTTTGTCTGGCGGGCAGTGAAGAAAAAAAGCTTCGAGCGGGTGTTGCAGGGAGGCCAGGCCCAACGCATTGACGGGTTATCGGTTGGGTAAAGGACAGCGGCGTGGCCTTTGGTTGTTGCTGGCAGGGCCGTTGAGGATTTCGCCCGCCTCCATGCTCTGGCTGCTCACTAAAATTCCCGGATCCCTGTCGGGCACTGCAGCTCGTTACTGCTTTGGCCGATGCTCCACGACGCAGTGCCCCCATGTCGCCGGGAACAGTTGGGCTTGCGAGGGCCACTGAGCACTGCACAAGGCAGCCGCAAAAGACGACAACAGGATTGGGTCGCGACATTATCTGGGCGGCCGGATGCTCAACAGCTGTGTGCCATCGGATGCATGCGTCGGCGATCCGAGTTGTTGAGTAGAGCCCCCCAGCAGTTTGTGTAGGAACATAATAGTCTGCGTACCGTAGCGTGGACCCCTGCTGGCCCTAGCCACCCATGCATACGATGCGGGCCCATTTGTGAGGTGCTCGTCGAAAAAGTCGACGAGAACGGCGCCATCATAATCCACGCCAGCGCACCGCCTCCGACTCATTGCTCTCCTGCTCTCCCCACCCCAATTGCCTGAGCACTGCCGAGTGTCTTTTGTCCAAAACCCCCGGGGCCCCTCTCTTTAATTCCTGTTGCCTGCGGTTGACCCTCGACGCCGCTCGCAACACTTACCGCACCCAGCACGGGAGCTGCTACACCACACCCCTAGCAGTACACACCAATTCCCGCGCACACGACCACACCCACACACCCACTGTGGCCAGATTGACTTCTGTCTGAGTGAAGAGGTACGCATTGGCTGCTGGCTGCGAGCAATTGGTCCCCAGCTGTGTCTTCAATTGCTTGCACCGCCATCGCTCCTTCCCCGCCCTCCTCGCTCGCCTAGAGTACTCACGCTGCTCAGACGCTCTTTCCTGCTCAAAGTCGCTCTTTCCATAGAGCCATAATCAGTCCCAAGGTATGCGCCTTCTGCTTCCCGCTTCCCGCTTCCCACCCACTGCTTCCTGCCTCCCATCATCTCCCCTCCCAAACTCCCCAAGAATCTGTGCCCCGCCCGCCACCAGCACCCACAAAAACAAACACTTAGCTGACGCCCGCCATTCCACAGGGCACCAAGTAATCCCAATCCCCACAGCCATGTACGGTTCCGGCCAGCAGACGGGCATCTCCACGCCCCGGTCAGCGGCAAACCTGCGCCCGCTCATCCTCTCCCACGGCTCGCTCGAGTACACGCTCCTCATTCCCACTGCTCTGCACTTCAATGCGCAGCAGCTGAGAGATACATTTACCTCTACCCTTCCCGAGCCCACCGACGAGCTTGCCCAAGATGATGAACCATCCTCGGTGCCTGAGCTGGTGGCTCGGTACCTGGGCTTCGTAGCCAAGGAGGTAGAGGAGGGCGAAGACCCTGACTCGTTCGAGGAGGTCCTTAAGCTAGTCCTCACCGAATTCGAGCGTGCTTTCTTGCGCGGAAACGAGGTGCATGCGCTGGCCGCTTCGCTGCCTGGCATCACTGAGAAGAAGCTGGTGACGGTGCGGTCATACTACGCTGCTCGCGCCGCCGTAGAGCGACCCATCAAACACCACGAGTCGGCGCTTTTCCGCGAAGCCTCAGACGAGAACGCCTTCATATACGCTGTTTTGGGTGGACAGGGAAACATCGAGGAGTACTTTGATGAGCTCCGCGAGATCTACAATACCTACCCCTCATTTGTAGAAGATTTCATTGCCGCGGAAGCACAACATCTATTGCAGCTGTCGCGAGACCCGCGCGCTGAGAAGCTCTACTCCAAGGGCCTTGATGTAATGCGATGGCTCAACAACCGAGACTCGCAACCCGACACCGACTACCTGGTGTCTGCACCCGTCAGTTTGCCCTTGATTGGGTTGACACAGCTTGCGCATTATGTCGTGACCTGCAGAGTTCTCGGAAGCCACCCAGGCCATGTGCGAAGCCGTCTGCGCGGTGTTACTGGTCACTCGCAAGGTGTGGTCACAGCAGCCGCCATCGCCGAAGCGAAGAACTGGGAGACCTTCGAACGAGCTGCCAAGAAGGCTATTGAGATTCTCTTCTGGATTGGTACGCGAAGTCAACAAGCCTTCCCAAGGACATCACTCGCGCCTACCGTGCTTCAAGATTCAATTGACAATGGCGAGGGCACACCGACACCTATGTTGTCGATCCGTGATCTCTCAAGAAAGGCGGTCCAGGACCACATTGATGCGACCAACGCTCATTTGCCCGAAGACCGTCACATTGCCATTTCTCTTGTCAACAGTGCGCGCAACTTTGTTGTGACGGGCCCGCCCATCTCCCTGTACGGTCTGAACCTTCGTCTGCGCAAAGACAAGGCTCCTACCGGCTTGGACCAGACCAGGATACCTTTTACAGAGCGCAAAGTACGCTTTGTCAACCGTTTCCTGCCCATCACAGCCCCATTCCACAGCCCGTACCTCGCAGATGCGACCAAGCAGCTCGAGGATGATCTCAAGGCTATCAAGATCTCCACCGCCGACCTTGGCATCCCCATGTACGATACTCACACTGGCCAAGACCTACGCGAGACCGATACGGATGACATTGTGCCAAGACTCGTCCGCATGATCACTGCCGACTCAGTAGAATGGGAAAAGGCCACGGTATTCCCCAAGGCAACCCACATCCTTGACTTCGGCCCTGGTGGCATCTCTGGTCTCGGCGTTTTAACAAACCGGAACAAAGACGGTACTGGTGTCCGCGTCATCCTTGCTGGTGCCATTGATGGCCAGAATGCCGAAGTCGGGTACAAGCCTGAGATCTTTGACCGCGACTTCGACCATGCTGTCAAGTATGCTGTCGACTGGGTCAAGGAACACGGCCCTCGCCTTGTCAAGACTTCTACTGGTCAGACCTATGTCGACACCAAGATGAGTCGCACACTCGGCCTACCTCCAGTCATGGTCGCTGGTATGACACCCTGCACAGTACCATGGGACTTTGTTGCAGCGACAATGAACGCAGGCTACGAAATTGAACTTGCTGGTGGTGGTTACTACAATGAGAAGACCATGACTGCCGCCATCTCCAAGGTTGAGAAGGCCATTCCTGCTGGCAGGGGTATCACAGTCAACTTGATCTACGTCAACCCGCGTGCTATGGGTTGGCAGATTCCCCTCCTGGCAAAACTCAGGGCCGACGGAGTTCCCATTGAGGGTCTTACCATTGGTGCTGGTGTTCCATCTATTGAAGTCGCCAACGAGTACATTGAGACGCTCGGAATAAAGCACATTGCTTTCAAGCCAGGTTCGGTTGAGGCTATCCAACAGACCATAAATATCGCCAAGGCAAACCCCACTTTCCCTGTCCTTCTTCAGTGGACCGGTGGTCGTGGTGGTGGTCACCACTCATTTGAGGACTTCCACCAGCCCATTCTCCAAATGTACAGCCGTCTGCGCAAGTGCGACAACCTCATTCTTGTTGCTGGCTCCGGCTTCGGTGGCGCTGAAGATACCTACCCATATCTCACCGGATCCTGGTCAACCAAGTTCGGCTACCCACCCATGCCTTTTGATGGATGCTTGTTTGGTAGCCGTGTTATGACCGCCAAGGAAGCCCACACGTCCAAGATGGCTAAGCAGGCCATTGTTGATGCTCCGGGTCTTGAGGACAGCGAATGGGAAAAGACCTACAAGGGCCCTGCTGGTGGTGTCATCACTGTTCGCTCCGAAATGGGTGAACCCATTCACAAGCTTGCTACTCGTGGTGTCATCTTCTGGCACGAGATGGACCAGAAGATTTTCAGCCTTGACAAGGCCAAGCGCGTTCCCGAGCTGAAGAAGATGCGCGAGTACATTATTGACAAGTTGAACAAGGACTTCCAAAAGGTCTGGTTCGGCAAGAACAAGAAGGGCATGTCTGTCGATCTCGAGGACATGACCTACGCCGAAGTTGTTCAACGCATGGTGGAATTGATGTACGTCAAGCACCAGTCTCGCTGGATCGATCCAAGCTTGAAGCGCCTGACAGGCGACTTTATCCGCCGTTTGGAGGAACGCTTCAGCAAGACCAGTAACGAGTCTCTGATTCAGAACTATGAAGAGCTCAACGACCCCTTCCCAATGCTCGAGAAGGTCTTCAAGGCTTACCCTGAGGCTGATGACCAGCTCATCAACGCTCAGGATGTGCAGCACTTCTTGCTGCTCTGCCAGCGCCGTGGTCAAAAGCCTGTTCCATTTGTTCCAGTTCTCGACGATACCTTTGAGTTCTTCTTCAAGAAGGATTCTCTTTGGCAATCCGAAGACCTTGATGCTGTTGTGGATCAGGACGTTGGCAGGACATGTATCCTGCAAGGGCCTATGGCTGTCAAATACTCTACAAAGGTTGACGAGCCGATCAAGGAGATTCTTGATGGTGTCCATGAGGGTCATATCAAGTACCTGCTCCGCGACATCTATGGTGACGATGAGTCAAAGGTCCCTGTCATCGAATACTTTGGCAGCAATCTGCTCGCTCCTCCCCAGGGTCTGGAGGTTGATGGCCTCACTATCTCAGAGCTTGAGAACAAGATCGTCTACCGTCTTGCCGCTGCTCCTAACGCCACCATGCCTGAAGTTCATTCATGGCTTCAACTTTTGGCAGGTACCAGCTATTCATGGAGGCATGCCTTCTTCACTACGGATATCTTCGTACAGGGTCAGCGTTTTCAGACCAACCCGACTGCACGGATATTCGCGCCAACTCGCGGTATGATAGTTGAGATTCAGAACCCCAAAGAACCTGCCAAGACTAGCATTATCGTCAAGGAGCTGCACACCGGCGGCAAGCTGATCAAAACAGCTGATGTCAGCCTCACAAATGACAGTGAGATTCTGCTCAACCTCTACGAAGAGCGCACTGCCCTCAAGCAACCAGTGGCCTTGCCTTTCCGCTTCAACTATCGTCCTGATGTGGGTTACGCGCCCATTCACGAAGTCATGGAGGCCCGCAACGACCGGATCAAGGAATTCTACTACAAGATCTGGTTCGGTGATGAAGCCTGCCCATTTGATGCTTCTGTCACTTCGCGCTTCGATGGTGGTCGTGCCACTGTGACAAGTGAGGCCATCAACGATTTTGTTCATGCAGTCGGCAACACAGGCGAGGCTTTCGTTGATCGACCAGGCAAGGAAGTTTTCGCGCCCATGGATTTCGCAATTGTTGTTGGTTGGAAGGCCATCACCAAACCCATCTTCCCCCGTGCAATTGACGGTGACTTGCTCAAGCTAGTGCATCTCTCCAACGGCTTCCGCATGATCTCTGGTGCTGAGCCTCTCAAGAAGGGCGATGTACTTGATACGACTGCTCAAATCAACGCTGTCATCAACCAGGACTCAGGTAAAATGGTCGAAGTTTGCGGTACCATCACTCGTGATGGCAAACCGGTAATGGAAGTCACTAGCCAGTTCCTATACCGTGGCGCGTATGATGACTTCGAAAATACCTTCCAAAGGAAGGTTGAGAAGCCTATCCAGCTGCACCTGGCTACCAGTAAGGATGTCGCCATTTTGCGATCAAAGGAGTGGTTCAATTTTGAAGAGCCCGAGATTGATCTGCTGAACAAGACTTTGCTTTTCAAGCTGGAGACCGTTGTTAGGTACAAGAACAAGACTGTCTTCTCAGACATTGAGACTCAAGGAGAAGTCCTGCTTGAACTCCCTACCAAAGAGATTATCCAGATCGCTTCGGTCGATTACCGATCGGGCACTGCGTTTGGAAACCCTGTTATGGACTACTTGGAGCGTAACGGAGCTGCAGTCGACCAACCAGTGCTCTTTGAAAATGCCATTCCGCTACACGGCAAGACACCTCTGAGCCTCAAGGCTCCTGCCTCCAACGAGAACTATGCTCGTGTCTCTGGCGATTACAACCCCATTCATGTTTCACGTGTCTTTGCCAGTTATGCCAACCTCCCCGGTACTATCACTCATGGCATGTACTCCAGTGCAGCTGTCCGAAGTTTGGTTGAGACATGGGCTGCGGAAAACAACGTTGGCCGTGTCAGGAGCTACCACGCCAACCTCGTTGGTATGGTTCTTCCTGACGACATGCTAGACGTCAAGCTCCAGCACGTTGGTATGGTTTCTGGCCGCAAGATCATCAACATCGAGGTCAGCAACCAGGAAACTGAAGACAAAGTTCTGCTTGGTGAGGCCGAGGTTGAGCAACCAACAACGTCCTATGTCTTCACTGGTCAAGGTTCCCAAGAACAAGGCATGGGTATGGAGCTTTACAACAGCAGTCCTGTTGCTAAGGAGGTTTGGGACCGTGCCGACAAGCACTTCATGGACAACTATGGTAAGTTCAATGCGCTCCGACGCTTTCTGTCGTGTCTAATCTTTAATAGGTTTCGCTATCACAAACATTGTGAAGAACAACCCGAAGGAGCTGACCATCCACTTTGGTGGACCTGTCGGCAAGGCTATCCGCCAGAACTACATGTCTATGACATTCGAAACAGTCGCTGCTGATGGAACTATCAAGTCTGAGAAGATCTTCAAGGAGATTGACGAGAACACCACATCGTACACTTACCGTTCACCAGCTGGTCTACTCTCAGCTACTCAGTTCACACAGCCTGCTCTGACCCTCATGGAGAAGGCGTCCTTTGAGGACATGCGTGCCAAGGGTTTGATCCAAGTTGAAAGCACGTTCGCCGGACATTCGCTCGGTGAATACTCTGCTCTAGCAGCCATGGCTGAGGTCATGCCTATCGAGAGTTTGGTTTCGGTCGTTTTCTACCGTGGTCTTACGATGCAGGTCGCTGTCGAGCGTGACGAGACCGGTCGTTCCAACTACTCTATGTGCGCTGTCAACCCTAGCAGGATTTCCAAGACCTTCAACGAGCAAGCGCTTCAATACGTTGTTGAAAACATCGCTGAAACAACCGGATGGTTGCTGGAGATTGTCAACTACAATATTGCCAACATGCAGTACGTCGCTGCTGGTGATCTTCGCGCTCTTGATTGCCTCACTGGCGTGACAAACTACCTCAAGCAACAGAAGATTGACATTCAAGCACTTATGCAAACTCTCTCGCTTGAAGAGGTCAAGAACCACCTGGTCGAGATCATCAAGGGGTGTGCTGAGCAAACAGAGGCCAAACCTAAGCCTCTCGACCTGCAACGTGGCTTTGCTACCATTCCACTCAAGGGTATCGACGTACCCTTCCACTCGACTTTCTTGCGTTCTGGTGTCAAGCCGTTCCGATCCTTCCTGCTCAAGAAGATCCACAAGACATCGATTGACCCGAGCAAGTTGGTGGGCAAGTACATCCCCAACGTGACTGCGAAGCCGTTTGCGTTGACCAAGGAGTACTTTGAGGATGTGTACAAGCTTACCAACTCTCCCAAGATTGGCAACATTCTGGCCAACTGGGAGAAGTATGAGGAGAGTGGAAAGGAAGAGACCAAGACTGAGGCAGCTGCCTAAGTTTGCTGGTGATTCTTGCGTGTTGTATTGTCTCAAGGGGGGTCAGAGGATCAAGTAGACAATGATAAAAGGAAGGCGTTTTGGGAGGCAAGTGGATGGATGTATATGATGTGGACTTTGGTTTTGATATCCAGGCTTTGGAGAGGCTTATATGCTGTATGAACTTTTACCTGTACAATGAACGTTAAGTAATGCATTCGTTATCATTGATGAGGACAAATTTTCTGTAGTTTTTGCATGTGCGCGATATATTCAGAATTTCGATTTACGTCCAAGTCAGGATGCAAAGGGAACCGCGTGACGCAAACAAGGCCCAAGACCAAGACCAAGCCATGCTCCAAACACCATGTTCGCCATTTTGCTATGCTTTGAGCAGTGGGGTCCCTTTTAATTCAAGCCCCACCCACCACCAGGTGTCAGTCCTATATGCCCTAGAACTTTTCCCTCCAAACTCAACACAGAAGGCTATAAATAAGCATAGCCCTGGAACCAACGAAGAAGATGGGAGAACAAATAAAAAGGGGGGTTTACAAACGACCCAGAATAAAGATACAAAAGAAAAAGAAAAAGGGAAATAGGGAAAAAACATGGAAAGACTACCTAAACATATTCCTCTTTCGGGTCGTTCTACTACTGCCTTCTAGCAAGTGTGCAGAGGAAACTGCATCTGTCATGGTGTTTGATGTAGCAGAAGGTAGTTGAGGCATGGTATGTGCGTGGACGAGGGGTGGGGCCGCCTCTATATGTCGTTGGCCGGTATATGGCGTGTGTTGTGATTGGTAGGGCGGCATATGTTGTTGTTGTTGCCAGTTTTGTTGATACGGGTTGTGGTACCCTTGCTGTTGCTGCTGATGGTCCATGTACGAGTTTGAGGCTACGCGATGGGGGGTTTGCGGCATGTAGTCGCCTTGCGAGTGTTGTGATTGTTGCTGTTGCTGCTGCTGTTGCTGGGAACGCAGGAGGCCAAAGGCCCAGTTTGAGAGGTTGAAGCCACCGAAGATGATGATGGCTGTGAAGATCTGTAGGGAGTGCGAATTAGCGGTCTGAATCAAATTTGGAACCAAAAATCTTGTTCCTGGGACTTCAAGAGGTAAGAGGGATAGAACCAAGCATTCTCAGTCTTTATGTACTGGATATACGCAGGCTTGGTTGTCGGTTTCATCCCATACCTGAAAGCAGAAATACTATCACATACCATGGATTTGTAGCTGAACTCTTCAACGAAACTGTTGAAAATCATGGCAAATGTCTTTGCTGTCACACTCGCACGCGCAACCTTCTTGGGGTCACGGTTCATACAAGTCTCCCACACACCACAGGCCTTCTCCATAGCTGGTACCACCTCCTCGGGCCGGCAGCGATTGCGATTGTACTCAGTTGCACAAGCAGCAATCTCCACCATAACCTCTGAGGCATGCTTGGAAGACTCAATGTCCACGTCGGTCATGACGCCCGCCCACGCGGAATAGACAATGTATATGAATAGGCTGCCAAGAAACATGTTGACTGTGAGTTGTAGATAGTAGGAGAGTACAGAAGGAAGGTTCGGATGGGCTTCGACCCACGACAAGAATCCACCGAGACTCATAGCAAAGGTTTGTTGGACAGGCCCCGCCTCTTTTGGGGCAATGGGCGGGCGGGCTTGATCGTTGTCTGAGTCGTCAGCATCGTCATCGCGAAGGGCGACTCGCTTCTTAGACCGCGATCGCTCGGAGCGGCGCTTGACGATGCGACTCTCTGCCTTTTTGGAGTAGGGCTTCTGGGGCTGGAGCTGGAGCTGGTCCTTGTCTCGTTCTCGCTCCTTGTCGCGATCCTTGGTCGGGCTGGGGGACATGAAGGTCCGCTTGAACCAGCTGTCGCGGCGGCCGCCCTTCCTATCGGTATCGCCATTAGCCAATCGTCCCATCTTGCTGGCCAATTGTGTATCTGGTGTGCCGATGTCGCTGTCTATCATCGGGGTGCCGGGGGTCTCGCCGCCTGAACTAAAGTCGATGTCGTGTGACGGGGTGCGCATCGACCAAGGGCTGGGCTGGATATGTGCGGGTAGCGAAGAGGCTGGTGTAGAGGGCAAGGGCTTGTTCGGGTCGCGGCTGAAGTATGTCATGCGGTTGTCGGGGTCGCGTAAACGAGTTGGCGTCGCAAAGCCGCCTTTGGAGGGGGAGTCGACGACGGAGTGGGGGCCTGCGTGGCCCAACCAGGGCCCTGGGGTTAGCCGTCGTGTTCCATCTCGCATGCCATGTGCGGAAATCAAGCCAACCGGCCGGAGAGTGCTTACGCTTCTTTTGCTGGCTGGCGGCGAGGAATGGCGATTGTGCGTCAATGGGTCCTGTCTGATTTGTCCACTCAAAGTCCATGGGCGTAGTCGAAGGACGGTGGCTTCGCGACATGATGTCTGCCGGCGACTGGGCCGTAGCAAAGGCCAGACAAGAAAAGGTTCGGGGTTGGGTTGTGTCGGAGCAGCGGACGTTTGGCTGTTGTTGATCAACACCTGGGTTCCTGGGTGGCCACCTGCGGACTTCCGGCGCTAGTCTCTGTTAGGACAATGGCGGTTGCGCTGGTGCAGCATGGGGAACATGCCACGAGCACTCTACGTTGGCACCACAAACTGATTGTGGCTATGTCTGCACTGAAATCATGTGACTAGGTATCTCGCTCTGCCAATGTACAAGTCATGTGTCCATTTCATTTCAAATCTACAGTGGCTTTTGCTTCTCAGCCATACCCGTACCCCGCTCTCTATCTCTCTCTCTCTGGAGTAGTAGGTAGGTGTAGTCTATTCCAAACCTCAAATAGCAAACATGATTACCTGAATATCCCACAAACAACCTGGATGTAATCCATCCTAAAGAATATTCATACAAACTACTTTGAGCTGAAAATGTGCTCTGGAAGAAGAAAGAAGAAAAAAATGCCTCCTAATTTTTTCATGTCTCACACCAGCCATGGCCAGTCCCAGGCTTCCTCTATGCTGGAGTGAGACCGACCTTGACGCCATTCAGCGAGCATAGCGTCAGTGTCAGACCCTCTTGCCATGGGCCAGGGTCTCTGCTCTCAATGGCTTTGAATTCTTGTACAAGGCGGACAGTGACGTAGCTAGCTTCAATAAGCGCATACTGCTGGCCGAGACAGATACGTGGGCCACCGTTGAACGGGAGGTACTCCCACCCAGGACGCAGTGTCTCCCAGCGCTCCGGCTTGAACTCGTCAGCATCCGGTCCATAGATATCCTGACGGCGGTGCATTGTGTATGGTGAGTAGCCGACTGTTGTGCCCTTGGGAACGAAGAGTGGTGACCGGCCGTCGGGACCACCGCCTAGAGGCAGCACAGTGTCGCGGGTGGCGTAGCGTGAGTTTCCAGGTACAACGGGGTGGATGCGAAGTGCTATATGATGCGTTTAGTATGGGCACACACTATTACTTGATCAGTCAAAACTTACATTCGTTCAGACACCACTTGACGTATTTGAGATTCTTCAGTTCTGAGTATGTCGGTGTGCGTCCTTCAAGTGTGGCAACCTCCTCCCTAAGCTTTGCGAAGATTTCCGGGTTCTTGGAGATAGCGAAGAACATGTTGCTCAGCAAACTCGCAGTCGTGTCTCGGCCAGCAAGCAGGATGTTGATAAGCTCTTCGCGTATCCTCTTCTTGTCCGTCGTCTGCTTGGCCACTTCCTGGATGAAGTAATACTTGTCGCCGCCAGCCGCCTTTTCAGCATCCAAGTTCTGTCGGAACTGCAGAGCATCGTCGACGAATTTCTCAATGTACGTGTGGCAGATTTCAATGGCCCTCTTGCCTTCAGCATTTCTCCTGAAGCGATCAAGGGGTCCGTAGCGAGCACGGACGGTAACATCTTCTTGCGCAAAGTTGAATGCCTTGCCAAAGATGGCGTCTTCATTGTCGGCGTCTTCCTGGCCAAGCATGCGAAGTGAGTCGGTCGAGTGGTTGAACAAGAATTCGGTTGCGGTGTCAAGCGTCAGGTGGAAGAAGAGGTCTTGCAAGTCCACTGTCGAACCATCCCTGGGAATATGCTTAAGCATGAGGTTGAAGTGGCGTTCGAAAGCATCAATGTCGGCAACCTGATCGCGTGCAAAGTTGGGGCGCAGGAGATGACGGCTGTTGGCCCAGCGGTCGCCATCTGCGTTGAAAATACCATGGCCCAAAAGAGGACCAAAAGCAGGCTGTCGGTGGGCAAAGCTGTAGTCCTTGAATTTCAAACTCAAGACGGCCTTGATGTTTTCAGGCTCGCAGGTCATGATGTAAGGCTGGTTGACGATTCGGCTGTGGTAAGTGTTGCCGAGCCTCTCATAGCGCTTCTTGGTTTCTTGCAAGGTGATGTGGGTTTTGCTATATTTGGCCATGGCCTTCATGACATCGAGTCCCAGAATAGGGTCCTTGTGAAATTGGGCCTTGCATGGCTGACAGCCGTGATCCTTCTTGAAACGGCGGCGTGCGAGGTAGAGTGCGATGCGGGTATACAGAAAGTAGGAGATGGCAGCACCCGCAAGAATGACGATGAGGGGTGATTGCGCCATTGTGTCTGGAAGATTGGGACTTTGGTGAGCGAGCGGATGGGTGTGTGGAGGGGAAGTCAATGGGTCGTGGAGATCAGCTGGCCTTTTAATCAATGGCACAGAGATGCGACTCGATGGTGGGGTAGTAGGAGTTCACTTCAATGTCGGCTTCTCCGATCAAGGTGTTTTTCCAGATGTTGACAGGAATGGACAAGATGGGTTTCCTCTGTGGTAAGAAAAGTGTGGTCGTGCGAGTTTCTCGGCCGAGGCGTAGTGTAGTCGAATCGGTTATCGCTGTGGAATACCAGGCTTCTCCACAGCCAGCAAGGCTCGCAAGGCTCACTCTTTTTGGAACCTGGATGGACGTGCAGCAGGGAGAGAGAGCGCCAAGAGGGGGGCAGAAGTGCTTCTTATAGACTCGGAAGCGGTCAGTCAGCGTTACATTTTGGACGATGGCGGCGACGGCGACGGGACCGTTAGCCATTCTAGCAGTGAGCTCCGAGACAGGAAACATGGGCATAGGCGGACTACGTAGGTGTACGCGGTGTACGCTCGGTGATGCCGATGTGGCTGCAATGCTCCGACGAGCGCTAGGGGCAAAGCTGGCGCCTGATTGGCCACTCCACCACCCGACATAGTGGGAGCGTCGCATTTGGGGCAACCACCGTACCGCTGCTTGTATCCACACACCTTCGGAAAATGCGGCACTTTTTAAGCATCCGCTCCGAAATTCTTGTTTTGTGGAGCATCCGTGTAGGATCGGTGTAGTGTAAACATGCTTGTGTATTTGTCTACTTTGTACTGTGTGTGCGTTCAGATGTATACCCATGTACTACGTCAACTTGACGCCAAACACAAGGCCATAAAAACCAAACATCTCCAGGGTCAACAAATTCAGCATCCAATCAATCCGCATGCGCTGTCGTCATGCATGTCCCAATGTTGATTGATGCCTTGGACCTCCATAAAAAAGTTATGTCGACCGGGGACCCCATCCACGTCGTCAGCTTATGCGGGTCCTGTGTGTAAGTCCTGTACTACACACTCACTCTGGCATCCTTCATCTTCTTCACGTGCTCCCCGCACTTTGGAAAAAATCGTTACATACCGAGGGATCCCGTGCCTCGCCTCAGCCTGACGAGATCCACTTCATGTGATTGATCGTCTCCCTTTCCAGGTACTCGTACACCTGCCCATAGTCTTTGCACACGTGTTTGGCGTCCCATCCGTCACTCCCTCCTAGGTCCTGCCCATGCTCGTCACCTGGAAAGCTCGTCGCCGCTCCCTCGAGCGCTACATCTCCCGCACACATGATTGCCTGTCTAATATACTCAAAACAGTGGTTGATGTGCCATGGCTTCTTGATCGGGTCTGCCGATGCCGGTGAGGCAACCGTAAGCTTCATGGTGTTATACGCTTCAAGTATCGTGTACAGGCAGTGTAACTGATGCGTAACCGACGTAGTGAACACCGTCTGATTGGGGTAATCATGGATTGGATGCGGTAGGTTGGAGTATTCCGACGCATTCTTTACTTCGACATAGCCAAGGCCCTCTTTGACTCGGTCAGCAATGTTCGTATCTGAAAACGAATGGCTTCACCACGTACCTGGAACGATGCTCAGCCAGGCATGCTGCGTCTCCTTGCTCCAAAAATCCGTCGGCTCCTCGGGAGCAAACACAGCATTGGGTTTGAAACTAACAATCTGCTGGCCAAATTTTGGCGCAAACCCAGTAATATCACCGGCAAGCTCGTAGAGATGGCTCTTCTCGTATTTCTGCCACCTCTTCTCGGCTAGGAGTCCTATAATCACCAATAAAAGTGTAGTGTCGACCATCCACCGGTACCTCCTCGCCCATCTCCACACCGTTATCCTTCTCCGCCGAGGCTGAGCGGCATTTTCTGTGTCCCATTCATCACCGACCTCCGTGCTCGAATCGGAGCCATCAACGACATTGTGCAGCGCGTCATATGGCTGATGACGCTTCGAAGTATCATGTGTCGCAAACTTCATGGTGGATGCGCCGTGGCTTGGTTTGTAAGGTGCAATTACTGACATTGTGAATAGCTAGTTTTTTTGTGGACATGTACCATCTTAGTATATAAAAGCGAAGCGGCGCTTGTGCGGCATCATCTTCATCGCTGCAAATGATCAAACGCGTTTTGCGACACTAATCGTTCGATGCTACACATTGAGCCTCGGGCGTCTTGGTGTCCGGTGATACTTTTCTTGGTATTATTATTAGCCGCAATCAAGCATCTTAACAGAAGCATAGTGTGTGCGGCGTGTATGCAAGAGCGCTCCAGTACTTGCAATATCAGCTCGTGAAATAGCGCGAGGGTGGTAAGTAGTGGTCACGTACAGGGATAGCTCAACGCAACGCAACGCACTGCAAGTATCGTGTTCCCGATTGGACAGACCACATATTTTCACAATCTCAGTACATCGCTTAGCATGGAAAGGAAACATAGGTAATGGTCTTGCCATTGTAGTCTGACTAACGGTAGGCGGACAAGGACACTGTCCAAAGTAGGAAATAGGTAGAAGCACAAGAAGCAAATAACACCGTCATCGGCCTTGGCTGATGCTGACGCGCCCATTCGTCCCTGGTTACACGACCTCAAACCCGGCTGATACCAAATCACAAGACCGGATCTATCCTGCGCAGCATCATCATATCGATTTCACTTACTCAACAATTCGCAAGTGTCGCTGATCGGTACCATAGTTTGGTGAGCGGAGAATGGAGGCCGGTTTGCCGTTCTTCAATGCCTGTGCAGCGTGCTCTTTGACTGCGAGCAGCGACTCTTTGGCGCTATCATTGTTCGTGACGAGATCCAAAGCCTCGATTGACGACTCCTTGGGCTGAGAATACGCACTTTCTACCGATGCAGCCTGACTGCGGATGTGCTTCCGCTTCTTAGCTATCTCATAAGAATCTTGTCGCTCAAACGGCTTAGGTGAGACATATCCTGAATGGATAAGGCGGGCATGGGCTATAGTAACAGAGTCGCGATGATCATGGAAGCGCGTATCTGTTTCTTCGAGGCTTGAGAGATGGCGAGCCTTTGTGGAGTGCCTGTTCCATCTCCCCTTGCGCTGAATTTCACGGTTCCGTACTAGTAATGATTGCTCTGAAGGTTGTAACAAATACTGACCAACATACGGGAGTGTTTCGTCCATGACATCTCCTCTTGAAACATCTCCGCCGGAAACAACCCCATTCAGGGGCACACTTGCAGGACGAGACGGATGGCAAGAAGAAGTGGTACTGGTAACCTGGCTGTTCGGAGGCGCTAATAGCGGTAGATCTTCTCTGTCCTCCGCAGCGCAGTCGAAACCCGTGGTTCGGCCATCATCGTCCGGAAAGACTACAATCGTGGGCTTGAAGCTGTCTGATGCGCTATTCCAACTTCCAAACCAACCTGTGAGCTTGGAGTTGACGCGCTCAAGACCCCGCCTGGCAGATGGACTGACCATTTCCAAAGAGTGGCTTGCAGAAGAGCTTCGCCGCCCTCTCCCTCTCACTTTCTGCTCCAGCGGTACATCATCCCATATCACTTCGTAACTACTGTTCTTTGTCTCTATGACTTGCATCGTCGGTGTGGCTGTATCAGGTTCTTCCTCGTTGGTTATGTCGTGTGCGTCCCATGAGGGTGTGATGGCGACAACGTGCACATCTGTTCGTGTGATCGCCGGGTCTGCCACACTGCTCTTTATTATGCGAATTGTGTTCGGGCACAATAAAGAATTACTGGCAGCTCTTCTTCGCTTTCCAGTCGGTCTGGACAGCGTTTTGACGTCGTGCTTTGAAGCCTGGTGCAGGCTCTTTGGCATGATAACTGTGCTCGAGACTTGGGGACAGGGCTTAGAGCCACTCCCTCCAAAATCGACAGTCTTGATGCGACAAAGGGTCTTGGAGTCATGATCTTCTGTGTTCCATCGTGATCCATCAAGCGACGTGAAAGTGTCGCTCTTCGCTCTCTTCTTGATACAAGACTTCAAGGGCAAGTGCCGATCGCGTGACCTTGGGTTCATGTACGCCTTGGCTAGGCTTGAATCCGATTTGGAGCTTACTGCGGTTGATCTAGTTAGGATCGGTCTCATTCTCGTCAATATTCCATCTGTCGCCGGTTCACGGCAAGGCTGGCTCGGCCTCAGAGGATGTTTGGGAACAGGTTCTGTCCGTTCAAAGAGAAGTCTTTGAGGGCTCGTAGACAGCTTTGTAACCTCTTCCGTAACCGTCCGAAGTTCGTTACGTGAGCTGCTAAAAGGCCGCCGTATGGCAATGGGAGATGACTGCAGTGAAGCAGGCGATAGAGATAAGGCTACATGTTCTGGGTGGTACATGTCATCTTTTGATCTGAATGCGTTCATTGCTATTACTTCCGTATTTCGTTCTCTTCGTATACCGCTTGAGATGGTCAGATCGCTGGTAGCCCTCTTCCGTGAACCCCTAGGGATGGTTTCTAGGCTTGGGTTGCTAGCATCTTCCTTCGTATGGCCGTCGTCTTTCTCGATGTCGCCGGTGAGTGGACGGAAGAATCCTGAAGAGGATTCTCCATATTCACTGGAGTTTCTCGATTGTATTTCCGAAGGAGTGGGCTGATCAGGTACAAGGTATGAGATAAGTGTGGTGATTAGGTTATCGCTAGAAGTTCGAAGCATGACTTCTATGAGCGCTGGAACAGCTGCAAAGGCAAGCCCCTATGGCTAAGAATAGAGAGTCGCTTGTCCACTGTTGAAAATACTCGCGCAAATAGAACTTAGGAATTTCCGTGATGTCAATGAGGATTTAGGGAGGGGGTGAAGTCGAAGTGACATGTATGCCTGTTCACATTGCTGCACAACAAGAGACGGCCATGACGAGGGAAAGTGTACGCTGAGAAACGGAAAGAGTGCACCATGGTCTCACCATGTCTATTTCCTCTGGGGTTCAACTGTTCAGTTTACGGAAGCCGCGCCTTGAGCAATATACCAACGTTACGGGTAGTGAGTTAGCGACTTCACACGAAGCTGGCCAGCATTGCAGTACGCGAAGGTAGCTGTAAATAGCAGACATTTTCATTGGCGTAATGCAGATATGGGCAGTAACAATGTGTGGTATGTATGTAAGTACCGTACGTGTGCGTACACAGATGTATCCGCGTGCGCCACCACCCAATGGGGGAGGCCGTGTTCCTCGGCAAACTCTCCGTCAGCCATTCACAGCCCCTCTGCGGACAACGTGTGCTTCCATCCCCCACGTCTGCACGTCACTTTCAACGCAGCCACAAGGGGCTTCCCTTGCTAGGGTGCATGCCTGAATGTTCCTCAATTGCATTCCAGCAAAAGCATTCGTCCCCGCATCCCGCAATCTTAACGCTATGCGCCCGCCCCCATGGCTAACCTGAGCCGCTATGTAGCCATTCCGGCAGGAGAACTATTGCCTCGCAATCCACGGCCAAACAAACAGCGCACGTGTGGTGAGGATGGGGAATATGTAGCTAGGGTGTGATCCTTTACCCGACTGGCCGTTCATGTTCATCCCGCGCTCCATCTCATCTTGCAGCTATTAATATAGCCATATGATAGCCCCTCGAGCTCCCCTGTTCAGGCACGCGACAGTAGGCTAGCCATCGAAATGCTTTTCACCACTTCCCTCAGTCTCCTGGCCTTCCCAGTAGGCCGGGCTATCGCCGGCTCAGTCATTCCTCACGACCAAAGTTCCACAAGCCAAACTGCTTCCAACATCACTACGTGCAATGGCAAGCTTTACACGTATGAAAAGCTCGCAGGCTTTGGATCAATAAAGAGTGATGCTCGAGACAAATTTGGCGACACAATCGGTGGCATTGGAAGCGCCATAGCTTTCGAGAAGAAGTCATGGAAATACAAGAATGGGATCTATGAGGGCGTGGTTTGGGGCTTGCCTGATCGTGGCTGGAATACCCAAGGAACACAGAACACTCAGACTCGGCTCCACAAGTTCAGCGTCAAGTTTACACCAGTCGAAGCTACAGTGGCAAAGCCAGCAAGCTCAAACCTACAGATCTCCTATTTGGACACTCTGCTTCTTGCTGGTCCTGACGGTACACCACTGACTGGTCTCGACCCTACCGATACCATCACATATCCAGGATTCCCTGCTCTTCCCTTGGCAAAATGTAAGTTGTGAACACGAGTTCTTGGGAGTGTTTACTGACGAACGCAGATACCGGTAACGGCTTTGGTCAAGCTGGTCCTGGCGGTGCCCGCATCTCTCTCGATACCGAAGGTTTAGTACTTGGGGACGACGGAACATTCTGGATCAGTGATGAGTATGCTGCCTATCTATATCAATTCGACATTCAAGGCAAGATGATCAAGGCGGTTCGTCCTCCAGCTGCTCTTGTTCCCCAGCGCAACGGCACCGACAGCTTCAGCGCTGACTCCCCACCTATCTACGACCCTGACCTCCAGATTGTACCTGGGGACCCTACAAGCGGTCGAGGCAACAATCAAGGTTTGGAGGCACTCACTGCCAGCCCAGACGGCAAGTATCTGTACACGATGCTCCAAAGTGCTACCATTCAAGACGGTGGCAGCGCTGCAAAGAAGCGTCGCAACACACGTCTCCTCAAGTACCGCATCAAGGACAAAAAGACAACTTTGGAAGCTGAATACATCGTTCAGCTACCACTCGTCTCTACAGGACGTGTTGCTAGTCAGTCAGAAATGCACTACATTTCGGAAACACAATTCCTTGTTCTCGCACGCGACTCGAACGCTGGCCAAGGTGCTGAGAGTACAGAATCTCTCTATCGAAATGCCGATGTGATTGATATATCAAATGCTACCAACGTTTTGGGGACAGCTGCCGATGCACTCGGTGGACAAGTTGCCAGCAAGGATGGTGAGCTGAAGAGCAATATTGTACCTGTTACTTACTGCCCATGGCTTTCCTACAACAACAATGACGAGCTGAGGAAGTTTGGTCTGCACAACGGTGGCGAGCAAGATTCAAAGTTGCTCAACGAAAAGTGGGAGAGCTTCGCCTTGTTACCAGTCGACAAGAAAGACGAGATTGGCAGGAGTGATAGGACGAGCGAGGATGAAGGAAAGCAGTACTACCTCGTGTCTTTTGGAGATAACGACTTTATCACACAGAATGGTAAGTCTGGCTGCTGGGATTTGGTGACATTCAACTAACACTGTACAGGTTATATCAATTTTGGGCAGAATCAGTACGCGGATGCAAGTGGGTATAGCATTGACACTCAGGCTCTTGTTTTTAAAGTCAAGCTGCCCAAGGGGGCAAATCCATTGTAGACGTGTGGTGGTATTAGGCACAGGGTTTGTGAGGAAGAAGTATGTAATATGTAGTATGCATGTAGTATGTATGTAAATATGTACTATACACATAGGAGGCTAGCGGAGGGCCAGCGCACAGACGGAATGTGATTGGCCCTGAAGCTGGACCCTGGACCTTATGTTGATGTGGCATCTCAACCAAGTTGTAGTTTCAAACTCCAATTCCTCCCACCAAGTTGAAAACATGGGGAGAAAGCACGTGTCGTCCCTTGCCCTGATACTTCCCCTCCTCGCCAGCACTGTAGATGCGGCATCAGACCCCGCCCGGCCGCGGGGTGTGGGTCCGGAGTGTATGTTGCACCTAAGGAAGCTCATAGACAGCTGCAATGGACGGAGCTCTGCATGCTGACGGCCAATGTCTAGTTGCAAAGTACTACAAGGACACCGAGACATTTACTTGTATCTCGAATCCTGCCATAAAGCTCCCCATTGCCCGTCTGAACGACGACTACTGCGACTGCCCCGATGGCTCTGATGAACCTGGCACCGCGGCCTGCTCCTATCTCTCACCCCTCTCCCCACCTCAGCCGCTGAGCGTCGAGGGCAAAGATGTCAACACGACGCCTGCCCTTCCAGGCTTCTACTGCAAGAATAAGGGCCACCAGCCCAGCTACATTCCTTTTACGAGCGTCAACGACGGTGCCTGCGATTATGAGTTTTGCTGCGACGGGAGCGATGAGTACGAACACGTCGGTGGCATCAAGTGCGAAGACCGCTGTGCGGCCATTGGCAAGGAATGGAGGAAGGCGGACGAGGCGAGACAGATGAGCCTCGCTGCTGCCAAACAGCGGCGGAAGGAGCTGGTGGCCGAGGCGGGACGCCTGCGCAAGGAGGTCGAGGACCGCATCCAGACTCTCAAGGCTCAAATTGAAGGTGCAACGCTAAAGGTTGATGGGCTGACGAAGAGTCTGGCTGAGATTGAGAGAGCAGAGCGTGGCAAGGTGGTCAAGGGCGCTGGCAAGGCCGGCAAGGTCACTGTACTGGCGGGTCTGGCAAAGCAGCGCATCCAGGAGCTTACTGATAACATCAACCGCCTACGCAATGAGAGGGACTCTGCACGAGCAAGGGTTGCCGATCTTGAGGGTATGCTGACCCGCTTCAAGGAGGAGTACAATCCCAACTTCAACGATGAGGGTGTGAAGCGTGCAGTCCAGGCGTGGGAGAACTATGCTGCACAAGATCGCCCAGGACCCAACGATGCTCTAGACCGAGACCTAGATGACATTCTCAAGCCAGACTCTGAGAATGCTATCAATTGGGACGACTTTGAGAAAGTAGACGAGTCTGACATGGAGCTCCGTGAGTACTATTCAAACCATAATACTCAAGTTCATAGGCTAACAAGTATCCAGTTTACCAATTCGAAGAATATCTACCCGAATCCATCCGTAGCTGGGTCGACAGCAAGCTCCGCGACCTGCGCATCATGCTCATCGAGAATGGAATCCTTGCCGACCCCACATCTGCCGATGCTCCTGAATCCAAAGCGGTCAGCGATGCAAAGTCGCAGCTTGAATCAGCAAAGAGGGAGCTTGAGAATGACAAGTCTGAATTAACCAGACACGAAGAAGATCTTACCAAGGATTATGGCCCAGACGCCATCTTCCGCGCATTGAAAGACGTCTGTATATCTACCGACTCTGGTGAATACACATACGAACACTGCTTCCTCTCCAGGACGACGCAGAAACCCAAGAAAGGCGGTGGCCACACAGGCATGGGCAATTTTGTTCGTATCGAGTCCATGACTGTTGATGAGGAGCTACCTGCGGATGGCAAAGGGTTGGGCAGTGGCGAGCGCATCGCTCTCAAGTACGAAAATGGCCAGCATTGCTGGAACGGCCCCAACAGGAGCACACTTGTCATCTTGGCTTGCGCGGAGAAGGATGAGATCTGGAAGATTGTTGAAGAGGAGAAATGTGTGTACAGGATGGAAGTGGGTACGCCGGCGGTGTGTGGTGTTGAGGTCAAGAAGGTTGTTCCAGAACACAACGAGTTGTGAGAGGAGGAAGTGAAACTAGGATGATGGCGTATTCTGGGTGTATTGCGGTTGACTCGCGTTGCTCGGATGGTAGAAGATTAGATATCAAGACATGACTACAATGTTAAAAGCAATTTTTACTCAATTTGTGGTCTCTGCAGCTCTGCAGTCTGTGAGTGTGATTGCTTTACATTTAAGGGTTGATGCACTCTGACTTATTGAGAGATTTTGTGGAGTCTTTCGAACCTGTGAGCATTGTACTCTTCCAAATGAATATCGGTCTCTCGGTCGATTGACGACAACCAGAATTCCCAGACCAAGCGGGCTAGCCTATGAAAACGGGCTACCTTTCTTTCGAAATGCCAGCACTACTAAAACAGTAGTTTCCGAGTGTCAAAACTTTGCGGATGCCTCAGGAAGAATAATCAGGAAAGACGTTATATAGGGATTGATAACACCTTGTACATTGCGATTGTACTGTACGCGCCTAACTTCTCCGTTGCTCATTTACTAGAGATTGGAAACAACATTGCCTACCACAATTACTACGATATGGCTTCAACCACCTCTGATAATAAATAGATCATTGAGGAGTATCTACATCACCTTGATGGCCGATTAAATCCACAAATTTAAAGATTTCTGGAATCCGAACGGTAACTGGTGGATCAGTAGTGACTCTTTAGTAAATCTATTCACTGGCGACCGCGTAGCCTATGAACGAATCGAACAACTCTCTCGTGTAGTAGACAGCTTGATCAGTGGGGGTTTCGGCACAAAGATTTTAGTTAGTAAAAGGGATCGTGTGGTAATTGATGGCTACTTCAAGGGCGATGGGCCAGGGACGCGGAAGTATCGAAATGACATGGCTTTGTTTTTTTTTAGACTAGAGGAAGGGAAGATTTTTGAGAAGCGGGAGTACTGTGATTATGATAAGACAAAGGAATCGGGGGCATTAAGCTGAATGGTAACACGGTCATTGTCTAGTCAATTACTTAAGAAAATGAGATAGAAAAGGATGCGTTAGATCATCTTTATGAGAACCTGGAGTATGTAACCAGAGCTACATGACCGGATCGCTAGGAGCCATTTTATGCAACCTGTAAAACCGGAAAACCTAAACAACTAGATATAGCCCATCGAAGCGTATTATCAACAACATGAAATTAGCACCGATATATAAGAGCCGGCGTAGCATGCTCCACTGCACCAGGTGTTATCGATAAGCATTTTTGTCCCTCCATTCCGCAACCCCCCACCAACTTTTTTTCCGCAGTCACTACACAGTGAGTAGTACATTCTAGGACGCCACGCGTGTTAAACTATTTGCCCTATTATTTTCTTGCACCCAGTCGCTTCGATTTATTTATTATCAACTCTAAGAGAAAAGAAAGAAAAAAAAGAACAAACAAACCGCGCATCATGTCGAAAGCGAAGGATCTCTCTACACTCGTTGAAGTCACCAAGAACACCCAAACGCTTCTTACACACTACCAATCGTCGCTTACCCCCAGCAAAACCAACACCGTCACTGCCATCGCATCCGCATCCGCGCCCGATCCGTCGACAGAAATACCGAATCCGCTCGAACTACTTCGCACCAGCAGCACGCTGCTCAAATCGCACACGACGACCCTCTCACTGCTGCTCATCAACCCGCCTCTGACGGCGTCTGCCCTAGTCACCAAGATTGGCAATGTGAGTGAAGGGCCGCTGACCGGGGTCGTGGCCGCGGCGAGTTATGTGCCTGGAGTGGGACAACGGGGCGACGTGGGCGAAATCATGCGTGCGGAGATGCGGGCGCAGGTCAAAGGCTTACTGGCGAGTTGGAGTGAGGTATTGAGTATTGTGCTTAGCATTGCGCAGAAGCAAGGGACGAAGCAAGGAGGAAGCGTGACGGAAGCCGAGAAACAACAAGTGCTTTCTGCCACAGGCATGGTGTGGGATGCGTGTGATGGAGTGGAGAAACTGTGCAAAGACGGCGTGGTGGGGCTCGTGGTCAAGAAGGCACAGGAGTTGCGGGCTGTGCTGCTCGACGCAATCGAGGAGTTAAAGGAGTGGGGGGAAGATGTTGCGGACGACGATGATGATAACGACGACGATGAGGCAGAGCACAGCGACCAAGATGATGTTTTCGCAACGGAAAATAAACTAGGCAAAGACGACAAGGAGCTCAAGGCTCTCCTGGATAAGAGCCTCAAGAAGCTCAAGATGATGGGCATATTATACCAGGCGCTTGTCAAGAGGAGACTAAAGACATATCCTGCATCGTCCATTCTCGAGCCCAGCAATACACCTGCGACGAACAACACCAAGAGGAAAGCATTAACAGAAAAAGGGGAAGTACAAGAAGAGCAAAGTGGAGAAGAACAAGCGACAAAAAGTCCCAGCCTCAAACTCAGCGAACTCATGGGCGTGCTGAAAAGTATTCCAGAAACAGTCGATGATATCGCTGCTGCTTTTTACGATCTCGACGCCGACGAGGCGCAGGAGATGCTGGATCGGTGCTGTGCAGAAGCCAAGACGGCAGTTGAGCTTGTGCGCACGAGTTGGAGTGGGCAGGACGATGAGTTTACGGCTTGGTCTGAGAAATGGGTTGCTGCTCTTGATGATGCTGCTGCTACTGCTGCATGAAAGCGGAGTTCCCTGTATATTAGACAAACAGGGCGTTTTCATGGCCATCACTACATAACGTCGAAGCACTTCATATCCCCACAAGCAATTGAATAGAAACCACATAAGAATCATTAAAGAGTCAAATCATAAAAATTAAGTGGTTGTCAGAAATTTCCTGTCTGAAAATATATTTGCTTTCGTATCAAGGGGGTTGAACAAGACTCCGTCCTCTCCATCTCCTGAATGGGCTAACCATGAAAGCGCAAAAAGAAGTGAAAGGTATATCCATCGATGTTTTGCGTGCCCAAAATACCGTCGAACCATGAAAGATATCCCCCCTTTTTGGCAAGATAAAAAGACACACAAGAGGGTTTACACACACACACACACACAACACCAAACGTGAGGGATAAACAGGTGCTTACAAGGCGAAAGCAGCAGCGGCGAGACCAAGGGCAACAGAGCCAATGGCAGCGTAGTTGCCAGAAGCAGCGCCGGTAGACTGGGCAGGGGAGCCCGAGGAGGTACCAGAGGCAGTGGGCTTGGAGGCAGAGGGGGTAGGGCTGGCAGGGCTGCCAGCAGGAGCACCGGACTGCTGCTGGGTGCCAGAAGGAGAGGCGGCAGGGCTGCCGGTGGCAGCGGGAGCGGCAGTGGGGATGTCGGTGAGAGTGATACCGGCGGAGGCGCAGAGCCCAGCGACGGCAGGGATGATCTCTGTAGTATGTTGTTAGTAACGTGGGGATTGACATTTTTTTTGTTGGAAGGAACGGTTTGATAAGGTGGTGGATAGGGAGAAACACTTACTCAGAGCCTCGGTTTCGTTGCACTTGGTGGGAACACAGGCCATGAGGGCCTCCTGGAGGGGTTGACGGCCAGTGGTGCACTGGCACTTGATGTCGGTGGTACCGCACTTAGAGGCGGGGAGAGAAGAGACGAAGCAAGGAATCTAGGGGATGAATTGTCAGTGACATGTGTCATGATAGGATTATAGCGTGCACTAGCTCGACGCGATTCCAATGGTGCCGCGAGAGGTGGAGCTGGAACAAGACAGGGAGGACAAAGCAGAGGAGGTACATACAGCGCACTGAGGAACATTCTCGAGGTTCTGGGCGCTGGCGAAAGCGAAGGTGGCCGCAACGGCAAGAACGGTAGATTGGAAACGCATGTTTGCTGTGTTTGGTGGGTGGTTGTTGATGTGGTGGTGGTGGTGGTGGTGGTGTTGTTATTAAAGATTGACTGTAATGTAGGAGATGGGTATTTTGCGCAAAACGTAGGATGGAATCGAAAGCCACTGAAGGAATCAAGGAAGGGCAGAGAGGGTCCTTTATCAAGATAAATAGTGGGCGGCAGACTAGACCGAGACGGGGAATAGAAGGGGGGCAGGTAAGGTTTAGGTAAAGGGCCGGCACCTCCACGATCGCATTCGACCAAGCAAGTCGTATCCACAGCAATAGTGGCTCGGTGGGATCAAATGCTAGTTAACCCGCAGGTGATCGACACCAGGGGCAATGGCTGTTTGACTTTAAGGCACAGCTGACCTTTTTTTCGGGGACGCGCCTAGATTTGCTCCAAGGTCCATGCATCGAGTTTACATATGAGACGTGACTTGCATACCACTGCAGTTTGCAGAGATGTTGTTGTATTCATGATGGCCTGGACGAGGTGTAGCTGTAAGCCTCGCCGAGGAAAGAAGGGTTCTTCAATTACACCGAATTACCTGTTGCGGACCCAGGAAGCATAAGCACTTGCCTGGGTGAACCTTGAGGGGGCAAAAAGCTCAGGGCACGATTAAGGTTTGGTTCGGCGAGCACAAGTGGTTAGCGACATCTTTGGGTGGAGCTGGACTCTCCGCTGACGATAGTGCGGTTGCTTGGTATTGATCGTTTTTATTTGCCCCAGCCTACAGACAATGTCGTTTTCCAATAGCCAAAAAGAAAACTTACTACATGAGTGGAGTGCAAGTGTATCAGCCGTGCGTCGGAAGCCTGCTGTTGTTGCTTGGCCCAGAGGGGTTGAATAAAAAGCAAGTCAAGACCGTTGGGAGGACGGGTGCGGGAAGAACCCTCGCTGCTTACTTTTTCCAGAATTGCTTTGTTTTTCTCTTCCTCGATACATACTTGGACGCACCAGACAAGTCCGCCGTGGGCGCATGTGCGTTTATGCGACATTGGATTGCTGACGTATATATGTTGGAGAGGGGTTTGGACACTTTGGGAAGACGTACATATGGCCCAACGGTGGTGGTGGTGGTGGCATGCGGAAACCATGGTGCATGGCCAATCAGCGCGACAGATGTGGCGCAAGGCATACGGCGGTGTTTCTCGAAAAATTGGCCGCACGGCCAGAGCTTACAGCAGAAGCTTACTGCTGCTGCGACTCAGTCATCAGTCGAACAGTCGGAGCTGTAGAGTGCTGTATACAGTTATGAAGAGTGGTTGCTGGTCGGGCTGTTTTGATGGTAGTCGTCGTAGTAGGTGTAAGTACTATGTAGGATGCAGGTACGCGATGGGCGCATGCAGGCGCGACTGGTTTCCTGACTAACCCCACATTAATGTGCCCCTCTCTCCCCCCTTCTGCTCCTCTTGATTGCTTTTGCCAGTTTTCCCTGGCCTTTTTCTTTTCATCCAACAGGTCCTGATGACTGTGCATGTACGCGTGCATTTCCCTGTCCCTCGTCGCAATGCCGCGTAACCATTCCGTGCAGGCGTTTGGCGGGCGGCATCCAGAAGCTTCGTCGTGGACATTATTGCCGGGCTTCCTCTCGGTAATGATGGCGCGCTTGCCAGTCCTTGGCACGGGCCAGGTGAGATGCAAGTAGCCAAGCAACGGCAGCTGAAACAAGGGCCCATGACTCGACCGTTGCGGGTAGATGGGGCGTTGAGACCATGGCACATATAGCCTGTCACTCGTCTCACATCATCTCATCTCGGTAGATTATATTCGTATTTGCTTTTGCTGTCGTCGAGCGGTGTGATAGCAGTCGTCAATAAGTGCATGACTGTGTCGGGCAATCAAGTTAGACACCTTCCACAGTGTGCATGCCGACTACCGCAGTCGGCTTCTTTCTCTGCCCATCCCCCTTCTCCAAAAGCACAACTGCATCGCTGCAAACTACACGAGAAAAACATGCCTAGTATTTAAAAAAGAAACAAATAAGACTCCCTTTTGCGGCCTGGATTTCAAAGTCACAGTCAGCGTTACGATGAGCCCCACATGTGGAGAAGCACCATGAACAGGTGGGTTGACGGTGCGACTATCATAATCTTCACATGGCCCAAACAATACAAACGTCTCGTCAAACACAATGAATAGCGCTTCTTTTGTATTGACCGCTATAGCCGTCGCAGCACCGGCACACGCAACCCGGCAGCACATGCTAAACCGAATTCCCACGAAGCCTACATAACATGACGACCTTCTTGGCGGCTGGCAATTCCTTTCGACTCAAAATGACCATTCGAGCAGCCTTCCCGTCTAAACTCAGACCAGGCGTGCTCGACACTTGCTTGATGCGATTGCGAACCTCTACTTGCACCGTGTCCAGCCCGGTGCCGGGTCGTACTCTAAGCCGAACCCTATCGTTCATCATGAAATGGATCTTTCAAACGAAAAACTTGAAGAATCGAGAGGTATATCGCTGAGACAGTGGGTAATGAAAAAAAGAAAAAAAGAGCAAAGGAAGTCGAAGGAAAAGAAAAGAAAATTCGAAAAAAAACTCCCCCAAACCTAAGGCCCCTGTCACAGACGTGCCAACCTGAATACATAACACACACAAGAGGGAACAAAATTTTATCTTACACACGGGGCAAATGTAAAATCGCTGCAGACAAATGGCAGTCGTAATAAAACGAAGAAGAGAAGGATGAGAAGAGAAGAACTCGAGTCGACCATGCAATTGCTGGTCTCTCACAGTTTAGAACATAGCGCCCTCAGCGGAACCTTGGCCTCGGGGTTGTGCGTTCATGGGACGCGGAGGTGAGTTGTTACGCCCCTGGAAACCACTCGATGGCACCGGAGGAGACGGCCCCATTTGGCCCTGTGCTACTCCACGCAGACTTCGGCCTTCGCTCGTTGCTTTCCTCAGCATATTCCTAGGCGGTGGATGCGCCTGCTCGTACAGACCATCAGCTGAACCGGTACGAACCGGCTCTGCAAAAGGCGCTCGTGGGGCCTCGATACCTGGCTGGACAGCGGGATCAGAAGCTGCTGAGCCCTGACCCTCACGACCAAATCCAAATCGTCGCCTCATGGGGTTGATGGGTGGAACAGGCGGCGCATCATATTCGCTGCCATTCTTGAGCGATGCACCAGGGGGGAGATCAATCGTGTCAATCACCGACGTCGTGGAAATGAAGACGGGGTCCGATATGTCTGCCTTGGCAACAGACTTCTTTCGCAACATTCCTTGTCTGTTTACAGGTTGCACAGTGCTTGGATTGAAGGCGGGAGCACTAGGCGTGGCCGGGTTAGGCGTTGTTGGGTTAGACACAGGAGGCGTGTGGCTGTTGGAAAACGGAGGCATTGGAGAGGTAGGGTGCGAGTAGCCCTGGCCACTGTGGTTGCTGTAAGCGCCAGGTGAAGGTCGAGGTGAGATCGGTAGTCCAGGCGACAATTTGCCGTGCGGAGGGGCAAATCGTGCATTCTGACCTGGTGTCAGATTGGTCTGGATGGGGTTAAGGTGCTTTGATTCAAAGTAATTAGAGGCAGAAACTTTGCTGTTGCTCCTTGAACGTGAGCGACCTTCAGAGTCCATTGAAGTCTTTGGTGCAGGCAGAGGAGGTGTAGGGTGTGCTACATATCCAGGTAGTGAAGGAAATGTGTTTGCAGGGTAGGCAGCTCGGGACCCTTCGGTCATGGCCTGGTCCAAGTCATCGCGGTAATGACCTCCACGGCTCCGGGAACGTCCTGATGAGGTGCCAGAGCTTGAGCGTTCTCTAGTCGAGCTCCTGGTCGAAGCTGCTTGTGTTCTACCTACAGGACGACCTGTCCGGCTGCTATCAGTTGCTGAGCGTTGTCTGTGCTCGAGCTCACGCTGAGCATCCTGCTCGCTCTGTTGCAGTACACGGGAAGGCTTGGTTCGCAGTGGCGGTACGTCAGAACTTTGCATGCTCACAAGCGAAGTGCTGCTGAGATTGACCGCAGAGGCACCAAGGGCAAGCTTCCTCACCGACTTGTTGGAAGCATCGACTGTGGCAAATGCTTCGCCGTTTGACTTTGCGCGAAGCATGTTCAGAGCATTCTTCAATCCTCCCGATGGTCCGGCACCAGGCCCAGGGCTCAGTGACCGGCCCTCAGCCTTTGCACGAAGACTCTCTTGGATCAGACGTTGTCTCTGGGCAAGATCTCGTTGGAACGCCTCGTGCTCAGCTTCCGTCTCGTTGCTAGAAATCCTTTCGTGATTCCTTCGAGGAGTGAGATCCCACGTGGATGAACCAGTGTGGTGCTCAGATGTGCTCATGATAAGAGGCCTGATCCTGGTTGATCCCTCAATAGGACTTGATGGTTTGGCAGCCCCGCGGTCTTCACGATAAGGGCCATCGATGTCATCGAGATCCCATGGGTTGGAATGGCTGTACGTTGATGGCACAGGCGTGACGGACTCGGACTCGGAATCCAGTTGTCTGCGTTGCAGTCCAAAGTCGTTCTTGCGGAAGGTTGAATCCATGGGTGGGCTCATGACAGGCGGACCTGGTTCACCATAAGTGGAGGAGACATTGCTGTTGGTGCGCAGGTGCTGACGAATCAGACCACTAAGTCCACCGTTTTGGGGGCCGAGGGTGGGAGAGTCATTATCTGGGACGTTTAGTGCGGGAGACTCGGCGCCTTGGTAGGGAGAACGAGCGATGGAATTTGATTCTTGAGTATCCTCATTTGATGGAGCACGTGAGCGGAGTGCAGGGTGCTCAAACATGGGCGGCGCAGGACCAGTTGCAACTGGGAGGTTTTCAAACCGACGGGCGGACCCCGCAGGACGAGTTGTCGCTGGCTTGGAAACCGGCTCTTCGTGTTGTTGCCCTTGCTCGTCATCGCTCGAGTCAGGCGAGGTAAAGAAGGTAGCTTTGGCACATGCGTCCTTGGGCTTCTGTGGGGGCTTCTGGGTTGGCTGTACGTTTGCAGCCGCTTGACCCGCAATCCTCATCTGGCTGGCAGCAGCCTGAAACCTGGAAAAAGCATTTGTAGCTGGGCTTTGCTCTGTAGGTGATTCGGGTCTGGACTTCTCTCTTGCGTCACTCTCCGCTCTCTTCCTTCTTTCCTGCTCAGCTCGCTCTCGCAACGAGGGTTTGCGAGAAATCGACTTTGCAGGACCTGATGCTGGTGACTCGCGTGCTTGTCTGTCTTGGTTCATCTGTCGCAAACGCTCGGCATACTGCTCTTCGCTGAAAGCCTCCTTTGGCTTGTTGAAGGCGCCCAGAGCAGTGGCCTTGCCTCGATCGTTTGGTTGAAGCGCAGCATTGAGTGAGTGAGCCTCGCTGCAATCGCTGGTCACTGGGCTTACCAGTGGTGGCGACTGTGGCCGCGAAAGAACAGGGCTTGATGTGCCAGACGAGTTGGTTCGAACCATGGCCGGGTGGCCAGTGGGACCGGGGCTTTCGGAGCGGAATCCAGGACCCCTGGCAAAGCGGTCGTGGAGATTTGTTGCAGAACGTGCTTGGCCTATGGGGAGAGGCTGGTTTGATCGCAGTGTGGGCGCGCGCGCTCGCTGTATCGAATTGAGGCGGTTCATGGCTGAGGACTGCTGGTCTTGGATTTGCTGATCCAGGCCTTGGTCATAAAGTCGTCGCTTGGTAGTTGACCGGTTCAGATCTGGAGAGCTTACAGGAGCCGAGGAAGGGGGCAAGGAGGGAGAGGAGGCGGAAACCGAGTTGGCGCCTTGTGAAGCTATTGAAGTTGCAGCGGTGGAGATGCGCGTGTTGGATGGGCCAGAGTTTGTCGAGGATGTAGTCTCCCTCTTCCGGCTGAGTTCTGTGGGGCTGGAGGGCTCCGAATGCTGACTCTCTTCCTCCTCTTCTGCCTGTTGCCGTATGCGCTCCTTTTCTTCTTGTCGTAGGCGTTGGTACGCTGACAGGTTGACATCGTCGTCGTACAGAGCGCGTCCAGTGCCCTTTGAGTTTGTGTTTGAAATGACGTAGATTTTCTGGCGTCCACCAAAGAGAACATTGCCCTCGCCAGGTCTCGCTCGGCTCATGACACTGCCGGAGCCATCTTCTTCTTTGGGACCGTCGAAGGAGTCGGTGCGGTCAGCAGCAGCCGGTCGATGGAGGGAACCTTTGAGCGAGGATACTTCAGCAATGTCTGAGAGGCCACCAGGAACGAAACCAAACTCATGGAGGCGGGACTGACGTTTAGGTTGGAGAACGCTATCGTCGCTTGCTTTGCCAATGAGGGATGAAGGGTCATCCTGCTCTCTCAGCATGCTGAAGCGAGTGGATAGACCGGGCAGGATTAGACTGGTGCGGAAGTCGTCTGCTTTTGGGAGCACGGCATTGAGATCGAACTCTGGCTTGACCTCTTCCTCTTGACCCTTTTTGCCCTTTTTGACCTTCTTCCCGGCAGGCGCGTCTTCGACGCCATCCTTCTTCCTGTTGAGCCAGCGGTTCATGGTGTCCTGGCCAGGATTAGTGAGGTGGTGAGAGGGTGGCAGAGAGGAGGGGTGATGTCTTACTGCTGACAGTGACTACACTAGGGTGTAGGCGATGTTTTGCAGGCTGACCAATAGCTGCTTGGCGGCAGGAGCGAGGAGCGAGGAAGTGAGAGTGAAAGCAGCAGGTGGCAGCATGTAGTGTGGGAAGTGGCGAGGGGCGAATTGGATGCTGGGCGCTGGCTGTGGGATAGTGGCCGTGAGGGTGTCTGTGTGTGTGTGTGTTTGTGGGTATGTGTGTGTGTGTGGAGAATAGGAGGACAGGCAGCGGCGGGCGGGTAGGCGGGCGTGCGAGTCTGGGGGAAGCAAGTATAAACAATAGATTAAGAAACGGGTTAAGGAGTGTGTGAGGCTGAGAAGCAGACGAAGGCAAAGGAGCGGATGCACAGGCGCGCAGCGAAGTGCGGCGTGGTGGAGGGAAAGGAATGCAGAAAGCAGATCTCCCGACCGAAAAGATGGCACAACAAGCGGGTCGGCGTGGGCATTGGACAGTTTTTGCTCTGGGGGAGTGATGGGCGCGTCGAGCGAGCACCAGGATTGATTTTGACTAGGCTCATTTCCGTGCCGTGCATGGGCGCTTGAGGCCGGGCGGTGGCAGGGAAAGCTGGAGCAACAGCACAGTGGGAGCAGCAGCAGTAGCAGCAGGAGCAGCAGCAGCAGGAGGAGCAGGGTGCAGGGAGCAGGGTGCAGGGAGCAGGGAGCAACGGGGCGCTGGGACCGGGCGTGGCTCCACGGGCTCGAGTGGCTCGTATGTGGTAAAGTAGGCCCAGTGCTGCATTACCGACTGTGGTTGGCGGCAGATGTGGTGGTGATGATGGTGGTGGTGGCGGCTGGCAGCAGGGGAGGCGCCGCCGCACCCACGAGTCGTCTCGTGACTTTGGCTGTCGGAAGACGAGGGCCCGCCTCCCCTAGAGCGACAGGACGAGTAGCAGCAACAGCAACAGTCGCAGCCAGGCCATGGTGTTGTGCGCCCGAAAGCGCCGCGTCCAATCAGCGCTCGCCGGTACCTTGCAGGCCCCCCGCCCCCTCCCTGCCTGCTCAAGTCTCCAGACGCTGCATGTTCCGCTCATGGTCGCGCAGTGCTTTTTTTTGTGTCGCTGCACTGTTCTTTTTTTTCCCTTTCCTTTTCACCAGCTAGCCATCTATCCAGCCAGCAAGGCCGCAGGATAAACGACGCGCCCAGCAGTTGTCCGGCCGGGCATAGTTTAGCTTGGCAGTGGCCGAAGCAGCAGCACCAGCAGTAGCACCAGCAGTGCCGGCACGCCCTTCGCGTACCTGAAGCCGCTAGACTCGGGATGCTAGTGCCAAGAGCAGCTAGTGCACAGTGAAGCGAACGAATCACCCGTGGCCCTGGTCCCGGTTACCTTTATCGTTTCCCCTGGCCTAACCGCCTACCGCCTGCCCTCTCTCCCTTTCCTGCACCCTCGTCCACGCCCACACATTGGCTGCACACGCTCCCATGTACACGTCCACACGTCCACACGCACACACACATGTAGTGTACATGCGCTTCGTTGTACATACTACATCTGTATCACCCCACCTCCGCCCACTCAGCTCCCTCGTCGCCTGTCCGACTCTCTGCTGCCGTCACATGCCCATCGCAGCCTTCAGCCACTCACCTCCATGGTGCTGACCTCCGAGGCCCGCGGCGCCCTATGTAGCCCCGTGCGCCTGCCATGACTGTCATGATATCTCGTCCATTCGGCCACCCGACCAAGACTTGTCAAAACCCTCATCGCTCTGCCTGACAAGTGACTGTCTGCCTGACTGTTGTCAAGAATAAGCCAGCCAAGACCCCCTATGCCCACACTGCTGCACTTGCTTAGTTGACTACTTACCTACATCGTTCTCCATCGCTTTGCTCGCTCTGATCTCGCTACGACCATGGCATTGACGGGTCCTTTTTTTCTATTGCCCTCACTCATCCAGTAGTTGCTGAACTAAGCACAGGCCCACGGCTTTGTTCTGTTCTGTTGTGTTCTGTCCTGTCCTGTCCTGTCCTCCTTTGCTCTGCTCTACTCTGCTCTGCTCTGCTCCCTTGCTGCCTCCTGCCTCCGCCTTCACCTCGCTCCCAAACCGCCGTCCAAGCCTCGTGCGCACGGATCGCCTTGCTCTATCCAATCTAGTGCCTCCCGTCATTCCTTCCTTCCTTTGTTCCTTTCTTCTTCCACAACACGATCACCCCGGCTGCCAGGGAAATTACCAGGCCCGGCGAGGCCATCGGATCGATTGTCTTGTTTCAACAACCAGCCTAGTCCTCCCCCACTCTCCTCCTCCTCCTCTCCCCTCTTCCGAAATTATCCATCGTCCACCACCGGCGCTACTCAAGCCTTGCAGACACCGCCAGCACCCATCCATTGCACCATACTTAGTCCTACTTATCGACCCACATACGCCCGCCCTGTCTTCCCACCCACAAGCCTTGGTCACCAACCGTCACCACGCCAAACGCTCCGTCATGGCTCCCCTCACAAAGTTTAACGTCCAGCCCGCCCCACCACAACACGATAAGCTTTCTCACTAGCCACACTCGACAACTGCCTGCAATCTGCCTGCACTCTGCTCTATTCGACCATTCACGCTCAACTCGTGCCTTTTCATTCAACTGACGACACGCTCGTTCCCTAACACTGCTGTCTACATACTGCTCGCTAAAGTCAGCTAGCAGGTAAACTTTACCCAGGCATACTACAAGGCACCAGTCAGGCATACCACCACCCTCCATTACCAAACAATTCCCCTCTAGTGTCGCCCTACGTCTTCATCCGTCGTGTTTCGCATCTCACCTCACCTCCGGCCCGCATATTGCCATCGAGCGGGGCACCGTTGAATGCGTGCCGCTGTTTTACAACCCTATCCACTAGTCAGCAGTCATGAAGAACTTTTTTTTTCTCCTGCAACGTTGTTGTCGGGTCCCACGTTTTCGCTCACCACCACCGTTGCCGACCGGCCACCGGCGACCGAGAAGAAATTGCAAAAGTAAGATTTTTTTTAACAACATCCGCTTACAGTATACTCTCGACCTCATCTAAGTGCAGAATCTCGGCCGATTCCAAATTGCCTTTGTTTTCCCCACAACTCCGGGAGATGAGCTCCAAATTTCGTCCCGACCACGTGAAACAACGTCTCCAAGGGTCCCATGATCCTTGACGACGATCATCCCCCTGGTCCAATCCATGTCGCCCGTTGCCTTTGAAAGTGCGGTTCTAAATTGTACCTGATATAATGTAATGAGACTACTTCGACCGTAGCCACTCAAGTACATGCTGTCAACATTGTACAAGATATCAATTTGATAGAGTACACGCCGCTAGCTCTTAGGCTCCGTGACGACATGCAAGAGAGCCTAACATCCCATCGCCCAACATGGCTCAGCTACTTCACTCTCCCGCGCCTGCTCTTCACACCCATGTGACGGTTTCATCTACTTTGCAATGACGTCTTCAACATCGGTTGCAACAGCCACATATGAATCAGTGAACCAACCCACTGCCTGGCCTGCCGCTTACTGTGTCCCTCCCGCCCGCCCCCATATTAAATCTACCCAATCACTCGGGTGAGGAACACGCAACACGCTTATATACCGTCGTCCCTACTTACATGGCTATCGATGTAAGTTACCTAATGTCAGATTACACACCAGATCGGCGCTCAACAAACCATATATCCCTTACTTTATCCCTTGCCACACTACTACTCGATACACCCCCGACCATGCCACCTGTGTGCATATAACATTTTTCGTTATACCTACACAAAGTACATACTTTCCACACCTACGCTTTGGCTTTCGGCCCGACTGTGTAACAAGTATATGCGCTTTCAATCAATTGCTTCGCTTGCTTATGTACATACTTGCTACCTTGGATACAACACATAGTCACTACTTACGTGTACTACAATCAAGGACAGTGTAGCTTAACCCGACACTAACTTTAAAAAAAAACACTTGTTTGTCTTGTCCATGTATTGGACAAACATCGAATCCACATGGTAACACCCTCGATTTGGTAGCTTGCCATTTTCAACGTCAAACGTAAATTCTTTTCTATTTTTAAAAAAAGGCGTAATAATACATAAATTGAGTCATTTCTCGTTTAATCAAAACAGGAAAATGAGGCAGTATTACTCTGTTGTCCATTTTTGCCATCAAGTGAGGAAGTGACAATAAGCTTTGATAGAGAGAAAGAGAGATGATAAAAAAAAAGGCAACGATAAGACCGCGCGCCTCCCATGCCTAAAATCGACACTTGGATCCAAATCAACGCCAATAACTAACGCCTCAAAGACATATATCCGTGCCCAATACGTCCTCTCAATACCTTCCCAAACCGAAGACAACAACACCCCGTGTCTCTCCCTCTTTTACATCCCATGAGCCCACGTGATTTCGTATATTCCCGGCCCAAAGAACCACAAAACCCAGGAGTGTGTGTGTGTGTGTGCATGTCGTCATCATCATCCATCCCATCCATCGTCCCCATCATTCCTTTACCCACTACGTATTCTTACAAGCCCCCAACACCACCACCACCTAATCCACCCCCACAATACTACCAACACTACTACCACCATTACATCTAACTGGCCAGGCACTCTACTCCTTTCCACCTCCCATACGCTCAATATTCGACATCAGCCGGCTTTTGCCTCCACTGCCGCTGCGGCTCAACCCAGGCGTGCTCTGGTATTTGAGCCCACCAGGTGCCCGTAGCCCAGATGGCTTGCCCACATTGCTGCTACTGCTGCTGCTCCCACTACGCTCATGCATGCCACCTACGCGATCGCCCATTCCGTTTCCAGGACGCCCGCCTCCAAGAGCAGACCCTGGTCGTGCTGGGCCACCAGCGAGGAACCCTGTGTTGCGCATAGCCTGTTGCTGTGGGGCCGCTTGCTGATAACTGCTAGCTGCCTGCTGAGGCGCTGCCTGAGCTTGTGGCTGAGGTGCAGCCCGTGACTCTGGCTTCATCTGCGACCGACGCAAGTCTTCTTGCTGCAGTTCTTCCATCTTTTCGCCGCACATGGACAACATCTGTTCAGCTGCCGCTACCAATTCACCCTTTTCGATCCGTTCCGCTTCCAGGTCTTCCACAAGAGTGTCGTGTGACTTGCGGAGCGACTTGAGCTCAGACTGCAGGCCTGCAAGTTTGGCCTTGAGGTTCTCAATCTCGGCTCTTTGCGCCTCCAACATCTGAGCATCTTCTGCATTCCGTGTAGGCCTCGACGGTGACGCCCCTTGGTTCTCATCGCTGTCCTGTTGACCAGAAGCAGTCTTGCTTAAAGTGTTACCGCGCTTCTTCTCCGCCTCTTCAACCTGTCGTTCAAGACCGACTATCTGTAGCTTGAGTTCTTTGCACCTTTCGTCGGCCTTTCTCTGGTAGTTGTCCTTGAGCGCCTTGATCTTCTTCTCATGCTTGGCCTTGTAAGCTGTATGGAGATCACGGGCAACTTCGTTGACCTTGTCGGCAATGGCGGCCTGGCATTCGAGTTCAGAATATATCTTCTTGTCGCCTGTCTCATCATTGCTGATAAACGTAGTCATGTCGACGTTTTTGCTTTCAGCCTCAATGACTTTGGTCTCCAATTCAGCCGATCGGCTTTCAGCTTCTTCAGCACGCTTCTCAGCTTCGGCCAATCTGGCAAACAGCTCTTCGCGTTCGGCATCGTTGCGAGCCATCTCAGATTGGACGTCCTGTAATAGCCTCTGAACCTCCTCGCCTTTTGATTTCCAGTCCACCATCTGTATCTCCGCATACTCGCGGGCAGAACGCTCCTCGCGTACAGTTTCCTGAGCTTCTCCCACACGGCGCTCAGCATCTGAGATAGCCCTAGAGAGTGCCTCGATCTCAGCCTCTTTTCCTGACAAGCTAGCAGTGAGAGAAGATATTTGAGACTGGAACTGAGACTTGACAGACTCTAGTTCTCTAATGGTAACTGTTGGGAGAGATCGGGGTGTCGGTGGTGGAGGAAGCTCAAAGTCCAAGAGATTGAGCATTTGGCGGCTTTGGTTTGGTGTAGCAGGCACATTTGATCCGCCCTTGGCAGGCGACCGTTGACTCTGATAATAGGACCGTAGCGTTGGTTCTTTGCCAGACTTGCTGGGCGATGTCTGTCCGCGACCAGAGGAGCTGTTGCGGGATGACGAAAAGGACTCAATTTGAGCAGTAAAGTCCAACAACAAATTTGTAGTGTCATTATCTTTGTATGTACGACGGGGTGTGGGGCTGGGGGTTTTATCGCTACGACGAACGGTTGAAGGTGTCATCTGGGCGCGAGGGCGTGGTGTAGCCTGTAATGTTGTCAGTGTTGCGCCTCAACGGTGATTTTCATCGTGTACATACATCTAGCGCGTCATCCTTCACCGGGCTCTTTCTGAGAGCCGCAAATTTGGTCATGTCTATTCCTGGCATTTCGGAAAAGGTGCTGAAGCAGGTGTCATCAATGTCCAATGGGGTGGCCTCTTGACCATCCGGGTGCATATCTGTGTTATCCAAGACTGAGTCGAGCTCGACTTCAGCATTGTGGTAACTTTGCCTCTTAACGCTCCCGGTGTTTTCCTTGTGTGTCTCCATGAAGTTCATAGCTGCCGTCAAGCCCTCATTGTCGCGCAACACACGTGCCTTGAGGGGAGAAGAAGCTGGTCGTTTCGAGGGAGTAACGGATATCTCGGGGACTTGATCTGCCAATGACAGCTTACGTTGGATTGTTTCCGGCGATGATGCATGCACCGATTTGGAGGGCGATCGGCTTTTGCGAGAGACGCTGCTCAGCGGCGATCCAGACCATTCTGTAGTAGCTTCTCTGACGGGAGAAACATTTGTCTTGGGGCTTGCGGTGCTGCTCTTAGGTCCCACGTCTTCGAAGTCGTCCATCAGGTTTTTCACAGGCGATGTCTTCATGGGACTCGTCCGCTCTTTAAGGACAGATTTCTTGTCTGGTGAGACCTTGAATGCGGACTGGGGCACATTGGCATCAAAGTCGACTAGCGACTTGACAGGCGTGTGCACCGCATCTGGCGCAACGTTTTCCCGGTCGTCAATGTCAATGTGCGCGACAAAGGGCGAGGAAGGCGTGTCGTGGAAAGCCATGTCGATGTCGTCGTCAATGACGATCGAGTCGGAGTGGGTGTTGTATTTCTCTGGCGAGAGAGGCGGCATTGGTTCTTCCATTTGTGTGACTAGAGATTGTCAAGCCTGTGGGTGGTTAGTGCAACAGTGCGAAGAGCGCATGAGAATGCTGCTCCTGTGTTGTGATAACTTGTTTACACGTCCGTGCGCACTGTTGCCCCTTCCCAACTTAGTAACCCCCGGTTTGGCCGACCAAGATATTTTGCTTACGCGTAGTACGCATGCCTTGGTGATTGGTCCGGTGAAGAAGCATCGCAAATCAAAACGCCAATCCCATTTCACAAGGAAAATTAGTAGGGCTCTCATTCAAATGGGCTCACTGCTGACACGACAAATATGCGCATCTCTTACATTCCCTGCCATGATGGCGGGGTCGACATGTCTATAAGTGAGTTTGTCAAGAATCTTGTGACTAGATACGCGGTACAAACACCGGCAGAAAATAAATCAATTGTTGATTGCCGTTCTCATTGCTCCAGCCAGTCGCTGATACTCCTTCAAAAGCTCATCAATCTCCTTCAACTTGAAATCCTGTGCATCTTTTGCTTCGAGGAAACGTTTTACTGGTGGTGGTGTCTTTTTCAGTTGATCTAATGCAGCGATCGCCTTTGCTCCCTTTTCGTCTGGCTGTGGCATTTCTGCTGTTGAGGTTCGACTGAGTGGCTCAGGCGAAGGGCATGTCTTTGGTGCTTCCTGACTTGAGGAAGAGAGAACAGGCGTGGTGCTATTGCTCACAGCACGTGCGAAGCGGGGTATTACGTTCATACTAGAGAAACGATTCAGAGGGTTGAAGTTGTTACCCATGTTGCGAAGAGAGTCTACGGCAGAAACGTTGTTCGATGGAGGAGGGTCTGTTTTGACTGCTGCAGGCGATGGGGCCTTTTCTTCTGCATTTAGCGCAGATGTAAAAGTGACACGTCGTCCGCTATTGCTGCCACCTGACCTAGTGGAATCGACACTGCGGTCTCTGATTTGTCTTTTGCCAGCAAAGAGATCGGCCATCTTTGCATCTAGTCCTCTACCACTAGCGTTATCCGATGGTTCCTCACCTTGAATCGAACTTGCAGCACTGATGCTCAGAATATCATCGTAGGATTCCGTACGAGTGGGGGAATTGACCAGTTTCCTGGCGTCTTCTAGCGTCTTAGGCAGTGCCGGCTGTTCTTGCATAGGGCCGTTGGGGTTCTTCTCTCTGAGACCACCAAAGAAAAACTTGAAGCTTGTGTCTAGCGTAGTATTGATTCTCCCAAGGGCCTGATCGGCCGAGTCTAGGATTGAATCTCGTACCGCGTCGGAGGCGGCTTCTATCTTGTTGGTCTGCGTCTGGATGAGATTGCTCAAGCGACGTTGGGCTTTTGTAGTTGTAGGGCTTGATGGCTCTCTGGGTATGGCTTTGGCAGTTGGAGTGGCGGGTGTCTGGATGAGATCTGGGGCATCTGATAGACCCAACGGCATGGGTGTTATCTCTGACTTTGGTGTTGCGGGTCTTGAATCTAGTTTTGCGGAAGTGGCCTCTTCGGATCGTAATGATGAAAGATCAACAGTCTCCAGAAACGAGATGGCTGCCTCTAGGTTGACCAAGCAGTAGGCAGTTTCGCCATCCATGCGGCTCGATGCGCGGAAGCGGTGAATAAAGTTCAGATCGCTTATGACGTTCAAGTGAACAGGAGGCATAGTAATGAGTGCGTAGATGAGGGTAGGGAGAATTTCGTCTGCAGATGATGTGGCAGGGAAGATTTTAGACAATGCTTCAACAATCGACTTGTGTGTAGCAGTAAGATGCTGTACTTTTCCAAGGGGATACTTTTCGTCGTTCATCTTGAGCAAGTCTTCCCGCGCCGCTGACAGGTACTCTCGTATCTCGGGCTCCTTCTCCTTTGCTTTCTGGCGCTCTTCCTCTGTCAATTCTTCCCCAGTCATGAGCAATTCTTGCAGACCAATGCCCACCAGTGAGAGAGCTGCTGTTCTCGATCTGAGCTTCTGGTCTCTTTCCTCGTCGTCGGTGCTCCTGTGGCGCCATATCCTGTCGTATACCTTCTCACAAACTGCTCGCTCGACAGCCTCCTCAAGGGCCAGCCGTTTGACCTCTAGCGCCTTTCGAGCTTTTTTGCGATCAGCCATCTCAGAGGCACTGAGCATCTGCTGTTCCCCCGATTGATCGCTTCCTTTCCGTATGGAACCTGGTCTGCTTGATGGAGCAATGCCTTTTTTCGAATCTGCGACAAATGATTCACTCGTGATTCGAGCGGATAGGGTTGCTATGTGTGTGTTGATTTTGGAGGAGGCGCGGCCGTAGAAGTCCTGGAAGAGGTCTGCGAGGGCGTCGGCGGACAGTGGGGTGGGATGGATCTTTGCAGTCAGAGATTCGAGAAATCTATAGGTGCGTCAGAAGGCCATTGGGGCGGTATACATGAGCGTAGGCAAGTACCGCTCTGTCAAGCTGCGAATCTCTATGGGCAGCTCCTCGAATGTGTCTGGTGCCGTTTGCTTTTCCCCATGCTCCTCATCCTCCTCGCCCTTTTCAGCAAACACATCACCCTCTGTGTTCTCATCCTCCTCTGGCAGTACGGAAGCCTTGAGCGGATCGAGCATGTCTGACGCGTGTGGGCCTTGCAGTGTGCTCGCTCGGCTTCGTGATAGCGGGCTTTTAGAGGCAGGCTCAAGCCGAGTAAAAGAACGCGAGGGATGGAGGTTTCTGGGGCGGTCGGTCATGATGACGGTGGTTTAATAGGATGTCTCAGGGTACTCTAGGCGTGTCGTGTGCGTGCATCGAAGGGAAAGACGCTGAAACCTGTGTCGAGTACATACGCTCACGTCATGCGGCGGCACTTCCGAGAGCACCGAGCGGCGGTTTGGTCTTGATACAAACGCAACGACTTGGATATGCAAAATGACGGGCAATGGCTTGAGTGGCTGTGGGGTGTCGGGCTAGCGAGTGTGCTTGGTGTTGGCTGACGGGCTGGCGTGTGAAGCTATGTGCCATCTACATGCTACTAGGACTAGTAGCGCTACCAGCCCAGCATCGAGCTCGTTATCGATGGTCCATGGAAGCTCCGCGCCCCGCACAGGAGGAGAGCTCCGCACGTGCAAGTGGCTGCGGGTGGCGGCAACCAGCGCGTCTGGGGTCAAGTGAACCACGGATCGTCATAGATGGGCGTGTCTGTTATGTATGTAGTACATATGCATATCTACTACATGGCGCCGCTCCTTGCCTGAAGCTGCTACGCGTCTCCTCCTGCTTCCCTTTACCAGTGCACGACATTCTTGACGACTGCCTGCCTACGCCATGCGACAACGACCGCTGTGTGCCTCGGCATCGCGCATCGCGGCCTCGTTCCTGCTTTCGTTCCTCGCCGCATGCATCAGTAGCGCCGCTGAGGTACCCATCCTGCCGCCGTCGCCTATCCCTTCCAGTACCCACAGCGGTGACAAGGAGTTCTCGCTGCGGCATGTTTTCCACCGTGGCACATACAAGTACCCAGACCTGCACAGGCGGCTCGATGTTCCTGAGCAGGCGGCAGTATGGATGGCCGCCGATGCGCATTCGACCGACCGCGAGCCAGTGCCACGGCTGCGCATCAAGTCCGAGGCCATGACGATACAGAGATTAGCAGATAGGAGCAAAGAGACGATTGATGGTATCCTTGAATGGGGCAGAAAGACTGGAAGAGCTGTGCAGCTTGCAGAGGAAGACTGGACCATGGACGAGATTGCGGGTCCGAATGTAACGGATAGAGAGACGGTCCTCAGCTTCGCGCGCATGGCCTCCAACGCCTACATACTCGAGCCCAACACCGGGGAGTGGGAAGACGTTGGCGGGGGTTTCAACTACACAGAAGACTTTGGGTGGGAGTCGGATGGCCTGCGAGGTCACATCTTCGCCGACACGGAGAACTCGACTGTGGTCATTGGCCTCAAAGGCACCTCGCCCGCCATGTTTGACGGTTCTGAGACGACGACCAACGACAAGATCAACGATAATTTGTTCTTTAGCTGCTGCTGCGGCCAAGGCGGGCAGTACCTGTGGCGCCAAGTGTGCGACTGCCAAACGTCTGCGTATACGTGCAACTCGACATGCCTTGTCAGTGCCCTGCGGGAGAAGAACCGCTACTACTATGCGGCGCAGGACTTGTACCACAATGTTACGGCACTGTATCCCCATGCGGAGATCTGGATGGCGGGCCATTCTCTGGGCGGTGCCGTGGCTTCGTTCCTGTCTCTGACGTTCGGGCATCCAGCCGTGACGTTTGAGGCGGTGCCAGAGGCCATGCCAGCCTCGCGCCTGGGCCTGCCAGTACCACCGGGCCATCAAATTGGGTCGCTGCAGCAGCGGAAGTACACGGGAGGGTTTCACTTTGGACACACGGCAGACCCGATATACATGGGCACGTGCAACTCGGCCACGAGTGCGTGCACAATCGGTGGATATGCCCTGCAGAGCGTGTGCCATACCGGACACAAGTGCGTGTACGACACGGTCAGAGACTTTGGTTGGCGCGTAGGCATTGGCACACACAAGATTGTCGAGGTGATTCGAGATGTAATTCTCAAATATGACACGCCGCCAAAGTGCGAGGCCTATGTCGACTGCACCGATTGCTTCATGTGGGAGTACTTTGAGAGCAACGGCACCGAGACTACAACGACGAGCTCGAAGCCTACAGCAACATCGACGTCAAGCCGAACCACACGGACAAGAACCGAGACGTGCAAAACGCCGGGGTGGTGGGGATGCCTGGATGAATCCACGACAAAGCAGCCACATAGCAAGACGACGGTTACCACAACAGTCACGACAACAACGTGCAAGACGCCAGGGTGGTTTGGATGCAAGGATGAGGTGACCAAGACAAAGACCATGACGTACACGACGACGGCCGCGCCCGTACCCTCTGTGACTACGACTTCGTCTGCACCGACTTCAACCTCATCGTGCAAGTATCCAGGCTGGTTTGGCGATTGCCTCGATGGCGACGATCCACCTACCAAGACGCACCACAAGCACAAGCTCAAGTCCAAGTTGAAGCCAACGCAGACGTCCACTTGGACGCCAACACCTACGGCGACCAGCACATTGTGTACTTCCGAGGGCTTCTTTGGACTCATTTGTTACGACAAGTCTACAAAGCACAGGACAAGCACCTCGACAGAAGCGACGAGCGATAGGATGGAGATGTAGCGGTGTGGGTGGGTGTTTGAAGGCAGGGTAGGGTAGGGCAGGGCAGCGGTTGAGACTAGCGGGTGAATGCTTTTGCTGTTGAGTGACTTGTTGTGCTGTCGAGGCAGGAAGGGGAAATGATGATGATGATATCCTGGCGTTTTTTTGTTTGTTTTATTATACATGAGAGGGAAGGAGTACAGCGTCTTGTTTTTTATTTGTTTTTGCTCTTTCCTTTGTTGTCTGTGGGGGAAGGAGCGAAGGCGCATTTTGCATTCGGCATGATTTGCGTCTTTTTTCCCGATGGCAATGAAGCATGGCAATGAAGAATAGCATGGACAGGCTATGTATGTAGAGTATAGTGCTAGTTAGATGTGGAATGTCATGGGTGCATAGTGTGTGGCGCTTGCTCAGCTTGCATGGTGCAGAGGCTATGTTTGAGGAGGGTGGCACAGGCACAGGCGCAGGCACAGCGCAGAGACGGAGAGGTGGTGGAGGTGGGCTGGGCTCTGCCTTTACTAGTCCAGCCGATAGCCGCTGTCCTGACGCAAAACAAGGCACCAGGGTGGTGGTGGTGGTGCTGCTGCGGCGGCGGCGACAGAGTGTCAAGGCAAGGCAGGGAAGGCAGGGCAGAGAGGTGTTGAGCAAGTCACGCGCATTTGGAGTCGGTGGCACAGTGCGAGTGGGCGTCGTCGTCGTGACTGGCAATATCTCTCAGACTCCACCCGGGTGCAGGTCAGGGCGGGCTTGGATGTTGGTTTTTATCATGTCGTCACTGCTTGGTATTTTCTCGGACTTTTTTATTTTGTTTCCTGCCCTACCGTCGCAAGCGGGCTACGCACAGGAGCCGGGCAGTTGGGGCTGGAGAAGGGCCATGCAGGCAGATACATGTAAGTATGTGTACGTACTTGTGTGTACTAAGTATGTATGCACTGTCGAGGTGCAGGCCGGCCTGGGTGCTTGGGTGCTAGGGGGGCAGGCAGGGCAGGGCAGGGCAGGGCAGGGCAGGGCAGGGCAGAGCAGGGCAGAGCAGGACAGGGCGAGGATGTGCAGCAGATGAGAGCGGGCCGAAGAGAGCAGCAGTGGTGGCGGCAGGGATAGGTGGGGGAGGGGACGAGGGGACGAGGAGGGGCATTTTGGATTGGCGGGTGACGTTCCCTGCGTGACGAACTGGCGGTCTGGCGGTCTGGCGGCGGACAGGCGAGGCAGAGAGAGGGAGAGATGGGCGGACGAGGCAAATACTCGAGGTCTGGGCCGCGACAATCACTGTTTCCGGCGAACCATGATGCTCCTTCCGCGAGCCTCCCTCTCCCCACCTACCCTTTTCGACATGCTCTAGCACTCCCACCTCTCTGCACGCCTGCACCCAAACGCTGCTCCAGTGGCCGATCACCAACTCCCAAAGCCTCTGTCGGATACGGGTGCCGTCCGCTTGTAGCTGTCATCATCATCATCACTTACTGCCGCCTGTGCTCTGCCTGCTCGACAAGATTGAGATTGGTACTCTTGCTGTCGTCGCCGGGTCACCTGCCCCCCAGAGTCGTCGTCGTCTCGTCGTTGTCACTGCACACGCACACGCGCACATGCTACTTGCGCACACACATACGCCTTCGCTCGTCCTCTCTCCCTCACCCACGCACCACCCACACACGCACGCACGGCCGGCGTGATGCGCGGAGGCGTCGAGCGGGTGCAAGGAGCGTCTCGCAGCCGTTGGCATGGCTGTCGGCGCTAGAATGTCCAATGTCGCAATGGACAGGGGCGACAGGGCGGTTTTAGCTTGCGATGGTCGGGCCCAGCGCAGGCGAGCTAGCCCCCTCGCTCTGCCTTGGAAACTGGCTCTTTTCCTCGATGCCCCATAAGATGCTCGATCGCCGATACATCTGTATTTCCCTCTGCTCTGCATTTCCTCCCATCTTTCCGCCCTCTGCCCAGCGTCCTGCCACTGCCACGCTCCGCCGGCCTTTTTTCCGCCCTGCTCGGCCTTTTTTGTTTTTCGACTACCGCCTGCCCCTCAGCCCTATCCTCCGCCAGTCACGGGACCACGCTCGCCTCGCTCAACCACGACCCTCCAGCGTTCTCGATACAGGTCCCTGCATTCGGCTCACGCCCAGCGCCCGCCAACTTTTTGTGCCTTGACGCCAATCGCCGCTGCGTCACCTCCAACCCCGTCGTCCCTGGCCCGCTGTCAACCACCACCCGCCTGCACTGCTCCAGAAAAAAAGGCCCTTCTTGTAACGGTTGCACCACAAACCGTTCTCCGAGTAGAGAGGCCTGTGCCTGCCCCTCCCGACCGTGTCTGTGTGCCTGTCTGTGTGCGCGCGCGCGTGCTGCCAAATCACTTTGCCTCACTTGGCCCCCCCTTGCCTACGTCATAACGGCAATCCCCACCCTACCCACACCTACCCCTTCAACCACACACTGCCGCTCAACACGCCCATTTCGACTACTACCTGCTGCTTGGCCCTAACCACCTCCCCTAATTTCATGCCCCTTCTTTCCTCCTCCCCGCCCTGAAGTTGCTTCGTTTCTTTTCCCTACCACGTTCCCGCCTCGTTCTGACGCGTGCGCACGGTCGCACGCCATGTCCACACCTGTCCTGTCGCCACGCCCGCGCGGTCCCTCACACTCACATACATCTTCTCGCCCCCGCGGTTCGGGATCGACACCAATGACCAGGCCAACAAACCCAATGCATTCATCCAACACACTGCCGCCGCTAACTCCTCGCATGAATGGCATCGCAAAGACGCCCAGCCATGTCGCCTCACATAAGCCAAAGGAGCCATCCACCCCTTCACCAAATTACTTTGGCCTTGCCGTCAGCAATACCGACCACTTCTCCTCAAGCGCTGCACAGCACATTCGCGGAAACTGGAGTCCACCTAATTCCAATGTACGCTCTACAGCCGCTGCCTCTCCAAGGATCATACCTGTCGAACAGAACCCGGAATTCGAACAGTTTAAGAAGCAGTCGGAAAACAACCGCGCGTTTGCACTTGGCAGCTTTGACTTTGCATCGCCCGGCCTGAAAGCTGCATCGAAGAACTCCTTCTTCGCCAACTTCGACTCCTCACAGCTATCGTCTTCACAATCAATGCCTCCGCTCGAGCGAACCGACAACAAGAGTGATACAAGCGACGACCAAGATTTATCCCCCAAGCCACGCTCCCCCAAGCGCATGCTGTCCGAAGAGTCCTCTCTGTTCCCTGACCGACCACGACGAAATTCGCCCGCTAGTTTCGACGGTCCTGGGCGCTCAGATGCTGTAGCACAGTTTGCTGAACCGCGCATGCCACGGCCATCATTGCCCTACAATCAATCATACATCTCACACCTTTCAAAGTCGAGCCGCTCCGAGACACTGCCTGCAACTTTTGAGGAAGGATCTGGCACCGATGGACCTACCATGACGTCCCCCCAGCACGTTGTCAACATATTGCAATCTTCAGTCGAAGAAGTCCTTCTCCTCGATCTCCGTGTTTCGACGCAATACGCAAAATCTCGCATCACGGGCGCCCTGAGTTTATGTATTCCCACGACCTTGCTCAAGCGCGCGTCTTTCAATGTCCAAAAACTTGCCGAAACATTCAAACAAGACGACCAAAAGGAGCGTTTCGAACGTTGGAGAAGCTGTAAGCACATCATTGTTTACGACGCCAATTCCTCGCAGCTCAAGGATGCAACGGCGTGCGTCAATACTCTCAAAAAGTTCACCACGGAGGGATGGTCCGGTGGTACGTTCATCATTCGTGGGGGATTCCAGGAATTCTCGGCAAGATTCCCGTCTTGGATCACGTCTCAGGGCTCGGGAAGTCCAACGTCTGGAACAGCTGCTCTCAGCCTCAACTCTGATCTGCCGGCTGTCGCACCTGTTATTGGCGGCTGCCCCATGCCTGCAACACAGAATGCGGCAAATCCTTTCTTTGGCAATATTCGGCAAAATATGGATTTGATCGGCGGTGTCGGCCAAATGCCTGTGAAGCTGCCTACAGGCATGACCCAGTCAGTTCAAGAAGACCTCCCCAAGTGGCTGCAAGCAGCCTCAAAACCCCAAGACAAGGGCAAAACCGTTGCCGAGCGTTTTCTGCAGATTGAAAAGCGCGAACAGAAGCGCATGCAAAAGGCCCTGTCTGGCCAAGTCGTCTACAATGCGCCCTCATCGGGCAATAGTCCATCTGAACACATACAAATCGCAGGGATTGAAAAGGGATCGAAGAACCGCTATAACAACATCTGGCCATATGAGCACACGCGTGTCAAGCTTGAGGGTGTCGCCGAGGGAAGCTGTGATTATATCAATGCCAACCACGTCCAAGCCGCATATTCCAACAAGCGTTATATTGCAACGCAGGGTCCCATTCCGGCTACCTTCAAAGTAAGTGGTTTGCTGACACGGGTGCATGCTATCAGAGAGTTGACTAATTGTTTGTTCAGGACTTTTGGAACGTGGTGTGGCAGCAAGACGTTCGCGTCATTGTCATGCTTACCGCCGAGCAAGAAGGCGGCCAGGTAAAGGCCCATAATTACTGGTCAGAGAAGCAATACGGGCCGTTGCATCTCAAAAGCCTTGGCGAACGCAAGGCATCTCTAGAGCCATCCAAGATCCACCGTCACAGGGAACAGTCCAGACCACCAATCGGCCAGCGCCGGTCAACCAACCCGCCCAGGCTTGCCAACTTCACTGCGGAAGCAACCGCCGCACCCACTAGTCAGGAGCAGCCGTACGTCACTGTCCGCAAATTCACTCTCTCAAACGATGACGAGCCATTTGCGCGCATGCGTGAGATTACTCAGCTCCAATATTCTCACTGGCCCGATTTTGGCGCGCCAGCCCATCCCGCCCATCTTTTGGGTTTGGTTGAGCAAACAGATGCTGTCGTGCGCTCCGTCAACGGAGGCTCACCTTCACAGCCCGACCCGCCTAACACACGCCCTATTCTTGTACACTGCTCTGCCGGGTGTGGGCGTACCGGCACATTCTGCACCGTAGACTCGGTCCTGGACATGCTTAAGCGGCAACGACAAGCTCGCCATGCGAAGCAGACCAATAACAACTCCAACAACAAAACATCCGAAAAGGAAGTAAAAGACGACGAATGGGTCAACAACGAAGACATTGACCTGATTGCCAAGACGGTTGAAGATTTCCGTCTGCAGCGCCTCAGCATGGTGCAGAGTTTGCGACAGTTTGTGCTCTGCTATGAGAGCGTCATGGAGTGGCTTGTGGAGCAACATCCCAAGTCTGCGTAGAGCGCGACACCACCAATCGTGGCCTGGTATGACGGGCAATACGATTGTTCACCCACCATTATGACCTGGACATGAGAATACGAATTTGAAATTTGGTGATGAGGGAGCAATGGGCGGCGCATGCATCTTGTTCATCTGGGTCGTGGCAAAGGCAAAGCTCATTGGGAGGCGTTCTTCTTCTCTCATCTTGTCTTGTCTTGTCTTCTTTCTTCCTGTTCTTCTCGCATCGGTGCATTACTATTGCATTACTCGGTTAAACAAGGGGACTTTAGCATTTTTTGGTGCATCGGGATCGGTGTACGAGGAGTTTGTTACTCTTTTTTTTCCAGCTTGGGCTGTTTAAACTTGGGAGTTTGTGTTGTTCAATAGGGTTGTGGGAAATGGGAACCTTTTTTCTCTCTCTTTTCTGGCATATACCATTTTACCAGTGTGTCATTACTTTAGATAGATTAATCAAAACCAATTGAATTCTCTATGTCTATGGTCTCTACAGTACTTGGATTTAAAATGCCAAGTCTTTTTTATTTGTTCATTTGCTTGTCAAAGAACCGTCATCTACCTCGACTTTTTCGCTAGAGCAAAAAAAAAATCTATTATTAACCCCCCCAAAAATGCATATTCCAAAACAAGAATACCCAAGCAAAGAAAGAGCAACACGTGAAACCGTTTCGTAGTCTTGCAAGCTCGAAAAAAAAATGAAATGATCGAGATGGAAAATGGCTGTTATTTCCTTTTTTTTCTTTTCTGTCCGGTGTACTTTCTTACTAACTTACTCCTTGGCCGCGACAAGCGGACTACTACCAAGTCCAAACGTCATACATGTATCACATTTTGTTTCAATCGTTATCGCGCCAACCCCCTACTCCCCCCCCCCCCACTCCGATAAGATGCGTGCATCGGACATTTTTAGAAGAAGAGAAGAAGAAAAAAATTACACTAAGAGAGAGGGAGGGATTGGTTAAAATCACCGAGGTATTTTTGTTTCCTTGCCATGTGCATGCATGCATGTTGTGTAGGTCATTTTCCAACATCGAATCAAATTTTGCTATCCATTTTTTTTATACGTAGGGATAGATTAGATACATTACAATATTTACTTGACTGTCTTTGGGAGAGAATAATCAGCAGAGGTGGAATGGGTACTTTAAAGATTATTGATTGCTACGTCATGATACGGCGCTTTTGGTGTGTTTGTCCGTCCGTTACATCCGGTCATCCGTCCGCCGGTAAATACGTACGATAACCAGGTACAAGGTACTAGGTACGTACATACGTATGTAGACACGCGCCCTGCGCGGTATTGACTTCTCCACACCCCCAGAATCTATAGTACCAGGATGTTGCTCTTTCCTTTGAAGGAACCTCTGGGATATCGCGCTTGTTTAAAACACCCTGGTCGAGAGGGAGAGAGAGAAAAGAAGTGGAAACGCACCGACGCCAAGCTCGTCGGTGAAGCGTACGTACTTACGCATGTACGTACATGTACTTACATGAACGTAGTAAATAGGCTGTTCAACCCGTGTACATGATGCGCCATGCAAAGTATAAGAACCCCACAATACCACCGAGCGCCAAATGCGCCAAACAGAGCATGACCGATGCAGATGATCTCCAGCTCCAGCCACGTGGCTGGAAACAAATCAAGGAGAGAGAGAGAGGTATTGTTAAATGACGTATGCAGAGGAGTCGGTAAAGAAAAATAAGAGTAAGAAAACAAAGACCTTAGGTGAGGAAATGCGAATAGTGTCCCGGGACTCTTTGTCGGCATTTTTCGCAATCGTCCCGATAGCCCATGCTGAAACGGCCCATGCCCGTTAGAGCACCACTTCGCTTCCTGCCGCGAGGTGTGTTGGGTGAAGCAGTCGTCGGGCGTGTCTCCGTGTCCATGGCATCAGTCGTGCTTGCTGGCGAGACACAGAGCCGTGACAATTGCGACTGGGTTTGAGCGGTGGGTGTGTCGGGAATATCGTCGTCTTCGGATATGGGCGAAGGCATGCGCCTACTTCGGTCTTCATCTAAACCTTGTTTGGGTCCTTTCCATGCTGGGGGCGGGGCCTGCATAGGCGGTACATGAATGCTATCGATATCCAACCCGCCCGCTGAGCCGCTTATCGGATAACCTACACCGTTCATTCCTCCCCTCCTAAAACAAGGGTGTATGGGCGTTGGTATCCGACCATTGCTGGTTGCTGAATCTGAGTTGAACAATGAGGGTTGGAGCATGGGCGGTCGCATAAAGGTGCTGCCAAAGGAACTGAATGCAGGCGACTCTGGCGGCTGGCTCCGTGCATCTGCGTCGTCGTCCATGTCCATGTCGTAGTCCATTTTACTCGACTCTCTTGATATGCAGAAAAAGCCATCTTGAATCGAATCCGGTGAATCCAGTATTCCATGATCTGATTGTACCGGTGTCATGGAACGGATGTCCGTAAACAGCCTAGGTGGAGAGGGTGTCTGAAAGGGTCGGTGGGGTAGAGTTGATTGTGATTGGAAATGAAATTGGTTATTGCTTGTGTGATTTGCGAAGGCTGGCCGTGATTTCTGGGCCCTACCGGTTAGCCAAAGTCAAGAGTCGAATGTATAGTAGGCTGACGTACCTTGGTATACCTGTCCTCGTCACAGTCAGAATCCTCGTCAACGTCCCGATCGCGCTTCCGGTAAGTAGTCTGAAACATGGACATGGCAGGTCGTGCAAACAGGCGTTGTTGGATAATTATTTGGTGGTGCTGACGCGCCCAGCAGGATATAGAAGTGGGGGAACGAGCAGACTTGGGCAGCGGACAAGGCGATGGAGGGGTATGTAAATGAGGATCCGGGGTGGCAGCTGAAGCGCCTGAAAATATGTTTTGAAGCAAGCAGGCGAGGGGCTGATACGGCTATCAGGGGCCGTCGCGGTGTTTCAGGTCGCATGAAAAGAACCCTGGTTTGTGTTGTGGAGTCGCGCGCCTCTCATGGCCTGGCGCTCGGGTGGGGGAGAGTCCTGTTTGGTCGTCGGGAAGTCGAGGGCCCGTTGCCTGCATTGGCGGGCTCCTAGGCGAGGCAGCAATTCTGCAAAGGATGGTGTGGCGTAGCGTGGAGGAGTCGTGACCCTGGCTTGCAGAGTGAGGCCGACATGCAGCTGGCCGCTGGGCACCGCCTCATCACGTGGATCGTATTGTACACGGTAGTATATGCATGGGAAAGGAGAGCTGAGGTGATGGTGGTTTTGTTCATCGCCGCGAGCCGCAGGTGGCGCATTCTTGTGTTTCTACAAGGCAGCTGAACAGACGCCAGCAGCTGTCGCAGGATCGTGTAGAGAGGAGTGGTCGGTGTGGGTGTGGGTGTTGGCTGCTGGCCTGAGGCGGCTTGGGATTGGCGTAGACGGGACGGGACGAGTGCGGCTTCTCAGAGTCTTTGTGGAGGATTACAGGATACTCTGTACTTACTGCGTACACTTCTCTCCCTTTATATATGTACCTGTATATGTATTCATATATATATATATATATATATATACACTATGTGTAGTGTATGTGTGTACGTGAATATATTTCATACAATACAAATATGCATACATGTGCACATATACACAAGTATGTACTCTATACGTCGAAGATTGTCGTCACAGCAGCCAACAGGAAGACAGGCATTGCCAACTGTCAGACCCGAGCTTATTAGCGAGCATGCAGGGCGGTGTATCGATAACGGAACTCTAAATGGCAGCCAGAACGGACCATTCAAGCCCCCCACCCTGCCAAAAAAAGTCTCACTCCACTTCAAAATAATTTAGTAGCAAATCTATGTCTGACTGTACGGCCAACGCGCCTTCAGCTTGATACGCGCCTTCACATATCTTCTCACCTGAAAACCCCACCAGCACTTGGTCTTGCATCTACTGCTTACTTTGGCGCCTCGAGCTGAATCAATTGACTCTACCTATTCACGCTATTTCTTGCTAGAGAACCATATAAACAGCCCCGCCTCTGCGTCTCCTTGAAAGGTTACACCCCGCCCATCCTTCAATTGCCAGTCATCTAGCTGTTTTGTACGTGGAAACAACGCAACAACCATTTTTCTTTGACGTCTCAAAATACATGCTAACATTGAAAAGTGTACACCACTTTCGCCGCCCCCACATACACAGGCTCATCCCACAAACATGGCCTCCCACGACCAGACCACCAACGACGATGTGCGCGGTAAAACACCCAATTTACGACACAGTCCGCGAAACAAATGCACTGACATTGCTGCACAGTACTTGGTTATGACCCACTCATCCCTCCCCAACTCCTCGCCCAAGAGCTTCCCATCCCCGCCCACGCCCAAAAGACGGTCCTCCAAGGACGCAAAGATGCTGCCAGCATCATCACACAAAAGGATGACCGACTACTTGTCATGGTTGGGCCCTGCTCGCTCCACGACCCAGAATTGGCCGTCGAGTACTGCCAGCGTCTCAAGGCTTTGGCCGACAAGCTTCAAGACAACCTCTGCATCATCATGCGCGCTTACCTTGAGAAGCCACGAACAACAGTCGGCTGGAAGGGTCTGATCAATGACCCAGACATTGACGAGACGTACCAAATCAACAAGGGCCTTAGGGTATCTCGCAAGCTCTTTGTTGACCTCACATCTGCTGGCATGCCTATCGCCTCAGAGATGCTCGACACCATCTCTCCACAGTTCCTTGCAGACCTCATCTCCCTTGGCGCCATTGGTGCCCGGACGACAGAATCCCAGCTCCATCGTGAACTGGCGTCTGGTCTCTCTTTCCCCATTGGCTTCAAGAACGGCACCGACGGAGGCTTGACAGTGGCTGTTGATGCTATCGGTGCTGCGGCAGCAAAACATCACTTCATGGGTGTTACCAAGCAGGGTCTGGCTGCCATTACCAGAACCGCGGGTAACGAGCACTGCTTCGTTATTCTGCGTGGTGGATCCAAGGGCACCAACTACGACAAGGACAGCATCAAGGCTGCCCGTGAAGCTTTGAAGAAGAAGGGTCTGCCTGAAGTTATGATGGTCGACTGCTCACACGGTATGTTTTGTTGACTCATTCTGAGCTTCTCCAGTCAAAAGTGGGACACGCCACTAACACACGTGTAGGCAACTCGAACAAGAACCACCGCAACCAGCCCCTTGTAGCAAAGGACATTGCTGATCAAATCCGCAACGGCGAGACTGGCATTGTCGGTGTCATGATTGAGTCCAACATCAACGAGGGCAACCAAAAGGTTCCACCCGAGGGCCCTAGCGGCCTTAAGAAGGGTGTCTCCATCACCGATGCCTGCATTGATTGGGATACTACTGTTGAGACGCTTGAGAACCTTGCTGCTGCTGTCGCAGAAAGACGGGCACACAAGACCAATGGCGCACAATAGAGTCTTTATCATACATCATATTTTATGTATGAGAAAGGGACTTGTGTAAGCGTATGTGGTGGTAAAGGGCGTTCTTTTTCCATTTGTCCATCCTCAAGTTTTATCATGTGGGAGTTTAAATGAAGAAAAAATATCTTGTCTCGGATAGACACGGCGATGGGCGTCAAAATTGCTACGAGGTTTACGAAATACAGTTATGAACATGAATATATCTTTCCATTCTTGCTTTGGTTGTAGAGTTCGTACTAAAACATTTCAACGCTTGAGATCCAACTGGGGGTATCATAAGTGACCATGTTGTGTGAGCCATGGACATGAACACCTCGTCATTCATCCTCGTCCTCGTCCTCATCCTCTTCTTCTTCCGCCCTCGCATGCAGTGTACTTCTCCTATTTCCCTCTGTACTCGTTCTTGCAGCCACCCTATCCGCCCTCTCGCCCACAAACACGTCTCCTGTGCACTCTGTCCGGCATCTCGGGCACTTTCTTTCTCGGTCCCTTCTGCCCCTATAGTAGCTATTCGCACACGCATCGTGCCACCTCACTCCGCACTTTTTGTTGTTGCACCTGATGCCGACTGTGACGATCTCTCTGCAACCCTCACAATCTCGGATGCGAATGATTTCTCTTCCGTCTTCGTTTTCGTCGGCAGACTCGTTGTATGTCTCCTTGAGGTAGGCGCGGAGTTCCATGAGGGCCCGGGGGGCAAGCGAATAGTATCCCGCGCGGGACTTGTTGAAGAAGCCCTGTGCTACAAGGCTGTCTAGCACGCTGTCGGCTTCGGCAATGGAAATGCTCGTGTCTGCGCCTTGCAGTTGCGTGTCTTGCGTTTCGTCGTTGAATTGCGTTGAAGTGCCATTGAACTGGCTTTGTCTGTTGCGTCGCGATACGCGGGCGAGCTGCGATGCCTCTGTGTGCTTTACAGCCATTGTCTCGCGGACGCTGGTGTTGTTGGCTTCAAACATATGGTCCAGGAGACGCCGGATGTATGCGATTTCATTCGCCGAGAAGGTAGTTGCAAGCTGTGTGAGTGCGTCGCTCGTGTTATTCACAAGTGCGTACACAACATCTTTGCTTTGCTGGTCACGCATGGAGCGGATTTCATAGTCAAAAGTCTCAAGTTTGGCGTTGATGGTTTGGATTGTCGATGTCAGGTAAGGCTGCGTCACATCGCCTTCAGTCCATGGGCGGTTGGGGTCTATGGGATATGTCAGTGTCATACATAGCCCACATTTTGTATAGCAGCTTACTGTATGCCGTCATTATATGGGCCAGAATGGGCTTCATCTCCTCCACGGTGAGTACGCCGTTTGTCTGAAAGGCCTGGAGAAATGCGCGGTGTATTGAATTGTAACCCTCATCTTCTATGGGTGCGCGGACAAACGGTGATTCGCTTCGTGACATTTTTCTGGAGAATATGAGAGTTCAGATGCGGGGTTCTTGTTCAAGAGTTGATAGGCAATCGATGTACGCAAGGGTGGGGAAATTTGGCGACGCGAGAACGCGAAAGCACGTGAACAGAAGATGCTAGTACTACCCCAGATGTGTTCTAGCAGTAAACATCATGTCATAGGCTGTCGTCACCGCAGAGCCTTTGATTCATGAACCAGCCATAAAAGTCCAAACTTTGCAGCCAGAAGAATTATACACGAGTGATTTTCTTCATTGCACTACAAGTACTGAGCTTGAATGCCAGTTGCTTTACGCTCACATCTAACAATACTATCATACTCATTGTTGCAGAAAAGCCAATTGGACACTGAACAGCGTTCACCCTTATACATGAATGCCTCTAAAGACCCTAAAGTCCTATGTAGTCTAGCCAGTCCCAACGCCTGTTCAGTCATCTAATGTCTTGCCCTGCCTCTTACGCCTACACATAATACAATATCCCATCATCCCAGCATACATATATCCTCGTTTCCGTAGATCCATGGTCTGCGCAGTCTTAGACTGGCAGGTCCGAGTTTCTTGTCGCTCCACTTATTGCCTGCAGAGCCTTTGCAATGTAGGGGCCAATGATCGGTACGTTGCTAACAAATCCCGCAATGGTTGCGAGGAAGTCGCCGAAAAGAATGAGGATGCCATATAGCTCGACTATGAAGCCGATGAATGCCCAGCGCATGAGAATGAGCGATATGCCGGCAACGAAGGCAAGGGTGCCTTTCCATTTTTGCTTGCGAGCGAAGAAGGCGACCGTTTTTGTTGTTCCAATGATAAGTGTAAGACCAATTATAAAGAGTATCTATCGGGGATGCATTAGACACGCTCCGGGAGGCGGGGAGGAAGGAGGGAGGAGAGACATACGTTGCCCATTGCTAGCCTTTTCAGATGTTAGTAAGCCTCAAAGATATGAATGGTTTATACTTACATGGCGCGATCAAAAAACATCATGACACCGCCCATTAGAAAAAGTCCGCCTATTCCTCATGTCAATCTTGCGTCGCATGACAGGCGCATTCGCAAAAATAGACGCATACCTACCTCCGGAGCAGAAGGCGACCCCAATCTCTATCCGTCATGTTAGAAGGCATACAAAAGAACAGTTCAAGGACTGAGGGGCTGCGGATCTTACTTTGGGTATCTGAAAGCCACATAGTCGGCATCCTGGATGTGTGTGATGGGTGTAATTCGCTACGTGCGAGGCGGTAGAAGTAAGGAACGTCTGGGCAGGGCCACAAGTTGAAGAGAAAGATGGGAGCAACAGGAGCGATGCCTCTGCTCGAGGGATATCTGGCATGAAAGTGGTAACTCTGGTATGCCTGTTTCGTGTCCCCTCGGCGGAAGTTGAGACGCGGGCGCGCTGGAGTGGTGGACCAACCAGCCCGGAGCTCACCCCTGCTAGCGCATCTGTTCCTGCGGGAGACGGCATAAAATTCTGGCTGCTTGTTCCTCGCACTCGAACGAACCATCTTCACCCCCCACGCTGGATGGATGCAAGTACCGGTACACATGAGCAATTAATGTATTGTTCTATTATGCTACCCACGTTACGCTACAAACACAATAATCAACGTAGACATCGCCTTGACAACAGCGTGCTTCGAGCTGCTGTAACTAGGAATCCTCACGCGAGATCCTGGTATACTGTCTTATGGGCGTAGAAGAAAGCTGGATCACGGTTAAGCCGGAGCACCTCCTTGAATCATGGGCCGAGAGGCTTGTGGTGGGTGGAGAGTAGCTTGACTTTGATGATCATACATATACACTGGAAGCTAGCCCATCTAGCAAGGACCTATGGCTGAAGGCTCGCACAACATGGCCAGCATCATCCATCTGGATTCGGTGCGCCATTTCCGAGGGCATGGGTGTAACGCTGCGCAATACAAGGTTGATCTCACTTTGTCGAGTCAGCCAATTACTGCTGACCCTAAGCCGGCTATGTCGTGCGATATGCTGAGCCGATGTGCTGCAAGCACCCCAGTGAGCGCGCAACTGCAGTAATTGTCGCATCATTATATCCTGCCCTCATTTCAGGACAGTGTGTGCGCCTCTTGCCGCGAGATAGCCTTCAGATACGTTCTGCGGCATCGTCCTGATACTGCCAAACACTTCCTTGTTGTGGTATCTCAGACGCGTCTTGGGGTCCGTATATGGCGCAGGAAGGCCGGTAATGTCGCAGTACTTTTTCTGACTGCTTGGGTGGAAGCTCGGTGCAGATTCGATATTTGTGTACGTGGGTGCAGGGCCGGCTGCGTTTCCTCCCGCAGCTGCTCTGCCATTCTTCTCCAGGACCAGCGTACTCAAGCTTTGAGCCGCCTGTGCAATGTTGGGCTGTCGGCCAGCGTTTCCAGCTGCATTGGTGCCTTCACTGGCGGCCGCGGGGGTTGAAATGCCACTGTTGTTCTGTGTGGCCATTACCGACGCCTCTTTCCGTGAAGCTTCGCCGAGGATCTGCTTCAGGTTCTTGTTGCGGCGCTGTGGTGGCTTCCAGTTGGGATTCCGGAAGGGTTTAGAAACTGCATAGATGTCGAGCTTGTCTAGGAGCGCTTGGTGCGTCTTTTCGTCTGAAGCGGCTGTCAAGGGCGCCATGGTGTGAGGATTTGACGGTTAGGATGGGATAGTTGTCCGTGGCTATGTCGCGTTCGTTCAGCAGTGCCTGGTCGCGTCACTCGTCTAGATGCTTTGGGGGCTAATGTTGCGTGCGAGGTAGAAGATTATACGGTTTCGGAACGCGCGTTTCTCTGTTTCTAGCCACAGTGGGTGAAAGAGATGGGTATCATGTACGTGTAGGGATGAGGGTGGCTGCACTGAGAGACGGAGCTTGCGGAGGTGGAGCTCCTCCGAGGGACCTGCATGAGGTCGCTCACACTAGCTGTTTTGATCCTCCCCACCAAACATCCCCAAGGCGCGCGCACTCCATAGCAACGCAATACAGCCGCAGACATGGTGAGATCTACGAGCATGGTTCTTGTAGCCAGGTTGGGTATCTGACTGGTCTACAGGAAAGCCCCCATGAGCACCAGCAAAGCCAACTGCTTTCGCGCATCATTGTCAATGTTGTTAGTCTACCCACGTCTTGGAGCAGCAAGGCCCATAGTTATACTGACTACCGCAAAGGAGAAACTGAACGAGGCAATCATGATGTTGAACAAGAATCTCCAGGAGATCAACATCCAGAACATGGATACGGAGCTGGTGGCCCAGATGTTCAAGAACTACCAATCCAACGTGCTCTTCCACCTTGAAGGTACACAGGACATGACCCGATAAGTGTTTACAGAAACGACTGACAACTTCTAGCAACAAATGGTCTTAAGGATCCTGCGTAAGCGGGAGCATGCGCGGCCTCCCATGTGTACATAGATTGTGTCTTCAACATGCAGTAGACAGCGGATGAGCTTAGTAGAAAACCTATGTATGCATCGCAGTAGGATTACAACAGAAGTGATTGGATAGCCAAATAATGAGATATGATAGTACTACAACTTGTGGCGCAAAAGCATCGTACATATAGTGGGCCCAGACAATGCATATATCCAAGCAACATGCGGAGACGGGCCCGGACCACCGAGCACCAGTACCCAGAGAGCCTCACGACAGGACAACCACCATGTCGCGCAAACAATCGCGCTAACCACTCACGCAATACACACACGCCCCACGCTCCTCCAGCTGCGACATGATCTAGACACCACCCACACAGCTTCAGTCCATCTCCTACTCGACGCAGACATGGCTCCCTCGGCCATTGACGAGGCGCCTCAACCCGCCGGGCGCAATCCACCCAAGCCTCCGCCAAAGCTATGGAGCGTGTCAGAGCCACCTTTCGAGGGCTTTCGGCCTGTCGACCACGAAGGCTGGTCGCGTAGCAACAGCGAGACGGCTATAGTCATCGACAATGGTACCATTCACGCATCCCCCATTGCCTTCTTGTCGCTGTACAGGCTGACGCATTGCAGGCTCCTCAGCAGTTCGCGCCGGATGGTCTTTCGACTCGAAACCGCGACTCTCAGTGCTCCCCAATATGGCCAGGTATCGCGATCGCAAGCTGAACCGGACCTTTACCTTCATCGGAGCAGACGTCTACGCGGATGGCACGGCGCGAGGACAATCCAAGCCCGTCTACGAACCCGGCAGCAACATCATCAACAACTGGGACGTCATGGAGGGCGTGCTAGACTACTGCTTTGTCAAGATGGGTGTCGACGGTCAGTCAGGGCGCATAGAACGGCCCGTTGTCATGACCGAGCCTATTGCCAACCTAGGCTATTCAAGAAAGAGTATGTGAGCCTGCACAGGAAGGACACTTATGCTTTTGTGTTACAGCCCGCTAATTATGTATCCTACAGCCATGTCTGAGATCCTGTTCGAGTGCTACGGTGCACCCTCGGTCGCATATGGAATCGACTCGCTCTTCTCCTACGCTTACAACGGTGGTCGCAGCGGCTTGGTCATGGATTCTTCATACACTTCCACGCACGTTATTCCCGTCGTCAACTCAAAACCTCTACTATCGCAAACCACGCGACTCAACTGGGGCCGCTTCCAGTCCGCACAATACCTACTAAAGCTTCTGAGGCTAAAGTATCCCACATTCCCTGGCAAGATCAGTGACAATCAGGCCGAGGATCTTGTCCGCGAGCACTGCTATGTATCGCAAGATTACGAGAATGAACTCAGCCACTATCTTGACTGGACAGGCCTTGAGGACCGAGATCACACAATTCAGTTCCCTTACACAGAGCAGATTGTAGTGCAGAAGACAGAAGAAGAACTAGCTGCCGCTGCCGAGAAGCGCAAGGAAAGTGGCCGAAGATTGCAGGCTCAGGCTGCCAAAATGCGTCTGGAGAAACTGAAGAAGAAAGAGGAAGAGCTCGAATGGTGCCTACAGTTGCAGGCACAGCTTGAAGAGATTACTACAAAAAAGGAAAAGGCCCGTGTACTTGAATCCAATGACTTTGACGACGAGAACCAGCTCAACAAGCGAGTCAAAGAACTAGAGTTTGCCATCAAGAAGGCCCGGAACAAGGATCTTGGCGACGTAGAGGAGGAGCAGGCCGAAGCACCTACTTTCCCTCTCCTCGACGTTCCAGATGACCAGCTGGATGAGGAAGGCATCAAGCAAAAGCGGCAGCAACGGTTGATGAAGTCCAACTACGACGCCCGTCAACGCGCAAAGATAGAAAAGGAAAAGGAAAAGGCACGATTGGCAGAGGAGCAGCGCCTTGATGACCAACGGCGAGAGGAGGATCCCCAAGGCTGGATTGAGGAGCGCAGGATAGCACGACAAGCCATTATCCAGAAGATCAAGGACCGTGAGCGACTGAAAGCCGAACTCGGAAACCGCAAATCCCTCGCCAACCAGATGCGCATGAAATCCATCGCGAACCTTGCATCTGACACCCCGACCAAGAAAAGACGGCGAGGTGGCGGCGACGACGACACATTTGGTGCCGATGATGCTGACTGGGGCGTTTACCGCACCATCGCAACAGGCGAAGGTTCTGACGATGAGGAGGAAGAGGATCTCTCCAAGAACCTCAAAGAGATAGAGTCTCAACTCCTCAAGCATGATCCTGACTTTACGGAAGAGTCAACACGTGAAGCGCAGACTGATTGGACTAAGAGCATCCTTCATGCTTTCCTGCATGGCCCCTACCCGTTTGATCCAGAGTCACAAAAAGAAATCAACCAGATTCATCTTAATGTTGAACGCATCCGCGTCCCAGAAGTGGTCTTCCAACCTACAATTGCTGGCCTCGACCAAGCCGGCATCGTTGAGATTGCATCCAACATCCTGACCGAGCGCTTAGGCGATTCTCCCTACCGTGATGACGTCTTGAAAGACATTTTCCTTACGGGTGGTAACACTATGTTCCAGGGCTTCGAGGAGCGACTCAGAGCCGAACTGAGAGCCGTTTTACCGGCGGAGCAGACGATCAATGTACGAAAGGCGGGTGATTGTGTGCTGGATGCTTGGAAGGGAGCTGCGCAGTGGGCTGCGAAGAAAGAGTCGAAACGCAATTTCATTACCAGAGAGGAGTTTTTGGAGAAGGGAGCGGAGTACATCAAAGAGCACGATCAGGGTAACGCGGCTTACTAGGTGATTGCAATCTTTTGTTTCACTTTTTTTTGTCCTGGTTGAGCTTTGGTTCTCTTGTAGTCTAACATTAATGGCGGGTAGATGGCGTATTCTTCTCCTATGGTGGAACTTGTCGATTGAGGTCTCTAATGCTTTTGGTATTTGAAATGAGACACTCGATCGTTTTACTTTACTTCTTGGTTCAGTCAATCATACGGCGTGTCTATGTGAATCTTGTTGGATTTGCATTAATATCTATTAGCCCCCACAAAGTTAGCACCGTCGCCTGAACCTGCTCCTAGTTATCTGCTGCAGTGGTACCAGATAATGACCTTTATCTCTATCATTGGTCTTGCTTGCAGATTGGCGGTCAGCATCTGGAGCAATGCTCTTGTACTGCAATGCCCCTCTCAATCGCGCCAAAAAGCCTCACTTTACCGTTGTTCAATCCAAACGTGAGAAGAATGGGCGGAGGCAAGGCGACCCTAGATTTTTAGGTCCCACAGCAGTTGCGCTGTTTCTGCAAGCCTAGTCGTGGGACTACTATGGCAGGTACCTAGACAATGGTGTGGATACGAGATCTGCCAGCACTGTCGACCGGGGAGATGCTCACCCAACGTAACACCTAAAGGGCCGACCTGACGTTTCGATCGAGCGAAAGCAATTCGCCAGCAGCTTTCTGGACACCTGCTCTGTCGCAGCCTGGGGTTATTCCCATCGAATAAGCCGGACCAGCGCGGCTTTGTTGGATGGGGATCATGGGCAATGTGTAAGAAATAAGGTTTGAGCCGCGTGTTTCTGGTAATTATAAGAATACGTGTCGACCACCGCCATTTTATATGTTACGTTTTTCCTGCTTCTTGAGATCTTTGTGGTATCATCTACAGTATATCCTACTATCATTCAGCTGTTTTTTTTTTCAAACCTAAAATACCTAGCATAAACGTAGCACTGAGCCAAACATGCCTAACACAGTTCTCGTCACGGGCGGAAACCGCGGTATGCCACCTTTGACCTTACATTTCCATGTTAATCTTCTCATAAAGTCACCTAGGGCTCGGTAAGGCTTTGGTAGAAGCATATCTTTCAGTCCCAGACACAACCGTGATAGCCACAGTGCGGGACACAGCCAAAGCCGACGCGGCGCTGTCGCCTCTCCCCAAGGCCTCGGGATCGCGGGTTCTGACTGTGTACATGGAAATGGGATCCTTTGACACGATAGCAGCTGGTGTCGAAACACTAAAGACAACACACAACATTACTTCGATTGACATTGCGATTGCCAATGCCGGTCTTGTCGGGCCAACCCTCGGTCTCGCAAATACTCCGTCGTCTCAGCTCCAACCATTCATTGATGTCAACGCATACGGCCCCTTTGAGCTGTTCAGGGCCGTTTTACCTCTTCTCCGCGCTTCAACTGCTGAGACCAAGGGCAAATTCATCTACGTCTCGAGTGGCGCTGGAAGCCTGAATGGCATGCTTAACATTCGTAAGTAACATTCAGATGTAATGATTATCGCAACCTTTGATGTGTCAGCTGTATTATGCAGCCAGATAACTGGGGGTGGGGGGGGGTTCTTTTCGTTGGTATCGAAGCTTTCTGCAGGGATCTAGTATGCTAACTTTTTGTCTTTCACAATTAAAGTGCCCATAGCTGGATACGGAGCAAGCAAAGCACTCGCCAATTACTTGTTCAAGTGGCTGGCTCTCGACAACAAGGATGTTATTGTATACTCACTCGACCCAGGGTACGTATATATTGTCTTTACATCATCATTGTCGCTTTGCCCCTCTAAAGAGAAAATGAAGAAAAAAAACCCCCCTTGCTAATTCCCCTCGTACCAACAGATTGGTCGACTCCGATGGTGTCCGCGAACATCTCGAGCAGGCAAAGGCCATGGGCCTCGACATGTCTTTGTTTACCTTTTCGCCAGTCGACGAAGTTGCGCGTGCAATGCAAAAATCGGTATGTATGGGCTGAGATGATGATGTTGAAAGCATACTGACATGGAAAACTAAATAGATTGGTGCTGCGACCGAGAGCTCAAGCGGACAGTTTCTGTCGAAAGAAGGTACACAGATGCCGTGGTAAAAAAAAAAAAGACGATTTATTGTTGCTATGTGATAAGAATGGAGCGTAGACGGAATCTTTGATGCTTAGATATTGGATTCAGTGCATCGTGAATCAAGCGTAGATATAGAAATCATCGCTGCTTTTGAATGGCTGCTACCCCCCCTTACATCGCCGTGTGACTGAGTACTCTAGCTTTTTTACAAGCATGTACATGAAAAACCCAAACCGATATTCCCAGAATATCATTTTTCCTTTCCAAACCCACCTCCTCTCCAACGAAAATAAGTAATCTACCCGTCATTCTCTTTTCCAAGTGGCGGCAGCCAAGTGATGATGCGCCAAATGTCTCTAATCTCATAGAAACACTCGTAGTGCTCTTTGGCATACCGAATAGCACGTGAATCATCGTCCGTTGCATCTGCGGCGGGATCCGGCTGATTGGCAAGAAGCTTCTCGTAGTATGGATTGCAGTATTCCAGGAAGCGACGGGGATGTTCAATCATGTACTCTCTGTACCGGTGAGCTAGAGCATATGGGTCTTCTTGTAGTAGGAGAGGCTCTGTCATGATGTTATAGGTGGTGATAATACTACTGATGCACGAGTGTGATATGAGATATTGCGTTGCTCGCTACTTCTTTGGACATTTTGATGATATTGGGACAAAGGAGGAATGTCTTTGTTGTTCGTGGGATAGTGACGGTGATACTGTGAGACTCTGGACTCAATAGTTTCTTTCAGACTTGAAACAATACGCTGTCTGGAAGAATCAAGCTTATTAGACCGAAATGTTTGCTGGATGGTACTACTTTTTAATCACCAAGTCTTGGAGAGCAATCGAGCTGGAATGGAAGAGAAGAAGGCAGTTGGACAGCACAGTAAGTTCCCAACTTCTCGACCCAAGCCATTGTATTTCATAGGATTCGGCGAGTTTTCATTTTCTGAAGCAGTGAAGTTGCTCATAAATGTCGTTGAGCGGCAACGACAAAAGCGACATGGAATAGTAGTATCGTATGTGTGTTCACGACCTTCGGCCATGGACGCTTGCGCCAAAAGTGGATCCTGGGCAAGCTAGTGCGCGCGCTTGGGTAAATGGGGATTAGCGTAGAGGCTAAGCGTCTGGCAAAAATTGAGCTTGCGAACAATTTCTCGAACACCACTTCAACATGTCGCCGAAGTCGTACGTTTGTTTCCATCCAAATCGTCATGTCAACACTAATCAGAGGACTGCAGAACTGTTCCGACGCAGAGCGATATTACGCTTGTGCCTGAGAACCTTCTCAAGAAGAGAAAGTCTCAAGAGAAGGCTCGCGAGGAGCGCGCAATCGCAACTCGGGAAAAGCGAGGTACGAGCCATCTCCCATGCCATGGCAGATTCCAAGAGGCCGGTTACGATGATTATAACAACCACACTATCGGCTAGACTCCGGTCAATGTTGTCGAATTGTTAACCATCTTTCGGGAATGAGAAAATCGACCTCTTGGCGTCTCATGGCATGCTATCCTGTTGTGAAGCAATACTGACATGAGACAGACAAGAACAAGAAGAAGCGTGAGGTCATCTTCACCAGAGCGGAGAAGTATGTCAAGGAATACCGTGATGCCGAGAGGGAGCGCATAAGGCTGTCACGCGAAGCCAAGAAGAGCGAGAGTCTCTATGTGCCCGAAGAGCCCAAGCTTGCCTTTGTCGTGCGCATCAAGGGTATCAACAAGATTGACCCCAAGAAGCGCAAGACATTGCAGCTTCTGCGGCTGCTCCAGATCAACAATGGCGTCTTCATCAAGCTTACCAAGGCTACCATGGAGATGTTGAAGATTGTCGAGCCCTTTGTTGCCTATGGTTACCCGAACCAAAAGTCGGTCCGTGAGCTCATCTACAGTAAGAGTGACCGCAGCCTAGAGGGATGTTGGCAGCAGTACTGACGTGATTTGCAGAGCGTGGTTATGGCAAGGTTGACAAGCAACGGATTCCCTTGACTGACAACGAGATCATCGAGGAGAACCTGGGCAAGTACGGCATGATCTGTATGGAAGATCTGATCCACGAGATCTGCACTGTTGGCCCCAACTTCAAGGCGGCGTCCAACTTCCTATGGCCATTCAAGCTCAACAGCCCAACGGGCGGCTTCCGCAAGAGGAAGTTTAAGCACTACATTGAGGGCGGTGACCTGGGCAACCGCGAAGAGAAGATCAACGAGCTGATCAGGCAGATGAACTAGTGCAGTGATTTGTGTTTTTGTCTTTGTTCAAGGGTTGGCGCGCAAAAAGCTGGTCGGATATACCACGGGATGGAGCATTTACATTGGCGTTTGGGGACACTTTGACGGAAGTTGAGGGCACGGTCCCTCTGACGAGTCTACGTACTTGAGTACTTAGTAGTCGGGTGCAAGGCACCAGCATATTGAATGCATATGACGAGGCAATGTTAATCTTGTGCAATGTGTTGGCTCAGGGGTGTTTTTTTGTGCAACAATGGATGTGGTGAATGGGGCTTGACGATAGAGTTTATGGAAGTGGTAGATGGACTTGTGGTTGGTGGTGGCTTTTTGTCTGGTCGCCCTCTGGTTGATGGCAGCACGGAGGCCAGAGCTAGGAGGCGCTGCGTGTGTGCCTGTGTCTGTGCCGCGAAGGCCGAACGCCGACGAGGTGCAGCAGACGGGCGCGAAGGTTTGAGTGGGCATTTTTTTTCTCTTTGAAATGCGATGCAGCGATGCAGGCGTGTCGAGCAGGGCAAGGCAGCCGTCGCTGAAACACGGGCGCTCGGAGACGTGGTGTTGGCGGGGGGTCCCACTAGGAGCGGCCAGGTGTCGCTCGTGATGTTTGGGTGCAGCAGCAAGACAAGGAAGGGCAGGCAGGCAGGCAGGCAGGCAGGCAGGCAGTCTTCCGTCTTCCGTCTTTCACGTGCCGGGGCGCGGGGCTAGTCCCAAAGGGGCCAGTAGCAGAGTGACAGGCTGGCTAGCCAATCGACTAAGGGCTGCCGCATGTTCCATGAGATTTTTTCCTTCTAGCTGCCCGCCCACCCTCACCGCACCCGGCGGCAGGCGGGCGTCAAATTGAAGGCAATCTCGTCGACATGGCTCCAAACAAGATGCAAATTGACGCCACGTCAGGCGGCGGCAATCATGGCCCACGGGGTCCGGGTGGCCGCGCTGTGCGACCCAGGCGAATCGTGTGGTGCCTGAAGCCATACATTGCCGTGCCATGGGCGAGCAGCAAAGCGTCACCAAGGCGATGGAGCGGCCAGCAGCCAATGGGCCAGCGGCACAGGGGCTGGCGGTCGGAGCTGCTGGGTGGAGCAGGTGGCCGGCCTCGAACACACTCACATGCATCCCAAGACGACAGGGTGGGCTCTTGCTTATGCAATTCCACCGAGCCCAGAACGACGTGCCGAGCGCTTGGGGGTGGTGGGTGGGCTGCGAGCCCCGAGTGACGACTGCAATTGCACACGCTGTGGGTGGTGTAGGTAGTATACTTACTTAGTCTAGGTAGGTAGGGTTGATGACGCCTACCCACCGCCCGCATCCATGCCCTTGCCATCTGCATCCCAGCCCGCTTTCGCCGCCGACGTTGTCACCGCCACCGTGGTGTTCGGGCTTGGGGATCGATGTGCAAAGGTCACGCTGATCGCACCACAGGCTCCGCATCGCCCGACTTACTCGTCTCCTGCTAACTGCAGCCTTTGCACTGCATACCTGCACCATGTAAGTAATAGCGATGATAGCAGTAGTAGAGCAGCAGTCATAGGCCATGGCCCCCGCTCGCCGACACCTAAACGTCTGACGCTTCCGTGGGCCACCTGTCGTGGGAGGCAGCAACTCAACGGCCGCGGCGGCACAATTTTTTTTTCACGCATGGCGAACGGGCCCGAGGTGACGGTGGTGGATATCGCCATCAGGCTGCGATTCGTGGGCTGTACGTCTTGATGCCCACCACCACCACCACTACTACCACCACCACCAAAGCAAACAAGAGAAGCGCCAGGACACACAGACTTCTGACTGCATGCCGCAACCACGGCCTTCGCTTCGTGTCTGTTGCTACTATTACTCCTGCTGATGCAGCCGCCAATCTGGCCCCCCCTTACTGTGTAATTTTGGATAGATATTAAACAACAAGGCACTCGAGCACAGTCACCATGCCACGCGCTCGTCTGGCGGCGGCTGTTCGCTGCTTGGATTGCTGGCCCTCTCCTCAGGCCTCTCCAGGCGCAGCGGCCCAGTCAGCCCGCTACTGCAGGCGTGCCGAAAAGAGGGCGGGAGGCCGGATTGCACGAGCAGAGGCGGGCGATACGTGGCTCGCTGTGGTCGCAGGCGCAGACGGCGGTCCCTGGCGGCGTTCATTGGCTTGGGGCGTCTTGGAGGTGCATTCGCTCGCTCCAATGCGTGCACAACCACTGCAGCACTCCTGCGTCAGGAGTCATGACCGGTAGTCACCGCAACCCGTGGGCGGAGGGGGAGACATGATGACCCACCAAACCCCAAGTGGCAGAGTTTTCATAGCACATGAGTGGGCACACACACATGTAATGAACCGTTGTTGCAGGCGCACCCTTCGGATGGAGACGGGCGTCCTACTACGTACAAGGTCCCTTCGCGGTTGCTAGGCCTCGCTAACTGCCTCGACGACACACCACCCACTCATCACCGCTTTCTGCCCTGCCCTGCCCTGCCCCGTTCCATCTCCCTCCCCTCCCACCCCCCATCTCCCCCTCCCCTCCACCATCCCTCCCTCCCTTCTCTCCCTCGTCCTCGTCCTCGTCCTCACCCTCACCCTCCTCGACCACCCCCTCCCATCTCCTCACGTCTCGTCGTCGCAGGCGTTGCTCGTTGCAACACACAGTGACCCCAGCCAAGCGGACGTGCGCATCAAATCTCGGCTGTCACGGCACCCCCAAGCCGCTCAGCAACTTGACCCGACGCTTGCTCTGTCTCCAGGCCTAGCCCAACTGCAAACCATCACTGTACTGCCACTCTTGGCTCGACTCGTCTGTCTGGCCTAGAGAAGACAAATCCCGGCTGCAGTCTCTCCGACACCAAGCGCCTCGCCGCCTGCCTCTTCCTCTCTCTCTCACACACACACACACACCCGGTGTGCAATCTTCGCCTCTGGTTTTGGCTTGCGCTGCGTAATTGGGCCCGGCTCGGTTTCAATATCTGCTTCCCTCCGAGCCATCCACCACAACATCTCCGACCCCAGCAGCGTCATCCTGCCCTCCCCGACCACGCATCGCCGGATCTATTGACTTAGCCCCGGCTTGCTCTTGATCAACTGCCAGTTGCTCGCTACCTGTCGACGCACACTCGGCCGCTTTCATCTCATCTTACCCTTTTCCGCTCGACGCCTGCACGCACCCACACACGCACGTACGCACGTACGCGCCGCGCAACAAGCAGTGCCAAACATCCTCAACACACAACAACAAACACTTCTCGCAGGCGACAAATTTTTCCTTGAATGAGCACATCTTGCTAGAGGGTCCGTAGGCTACTCTAGAGGCGGCGCGAACGAGAAGACTGTACGTCAGAGCCAACAAATCTTTCCACACCCCCATACGACACGCCACGCCTCCTCACTTGTCGCTGCTACAAGTCCTTCACTAACACAGTGCCAGGAGCCTTGCCAGTCTTCTCTCTGCGACGGTCCGACACCATCATGCCTTCCTTCTACCCCCGGCATAACATGCCACGGCTCTCTCCGCCAGAGTTCGTGCCCAGCTATCACTCTGCATGCGGTGCATCATACCCACCGCAACAGCCTGCTTATGCTGGTCCTACGATCCGCCAACAAGATGATGGTTACGACTTCGCAGACCGCTACGGCCAACTGGCCATCGCCATGCCACCCATGTACCCGCAGGCTGGCACCTACCTGAGCACTGCGCCCCCCAGTCTCCCTCCCAACAACTCGTTCTACGATCCCATGGGCGCCACTCTTCCCCCGATGCGCATGCAGTCTGGAAACTCGATGGCGGATGCAGCAATGCAGCAGCAGCAACAGCAGCAACAGCAACGGCTGCACGAGTACAACCAGCGCGTAGGCCAGCAGGCCAAGGAAGAGAAGCCCGTTGGTGGAGTCTCAGCCAAGTTGGACTACGACATGGAGGTCATGACCGATTTCGTATGCGACACAGCCCTGCGCCTCATTACCCCCGGTCGAATGATGCCTTCCACCTTCCGAAAATGGGTGCACCAAGTCCTTTGTGCCACGAGGCTTCCCTCGGCAACCATCCTGCTCAGTATATTCTATCTGTCCAACAGGATGCCGATGCTGGCTCACGAGCCAAAGACGGATACCCATTTGTTCCGCCTGCTTACCATTGCGCTAGTGCTTGGTAGCAAGTTCTTGGATGACAACACCTTCATCAACCGTTCTTGGTCAGAGGTCAGCGGTATCCAGGTTCATGAGCTGAACGAGCTCGAGTTGGAGTGGCTCCTTGCTATCAAGTTCAAGCTTCATCGCGACCCCGCCGAGCAACAGGGCTGGACCTCTTGGTCAGAACACTGGAAGGAGTACCAAAAGACCGCTGCTGCCCGCGCAGATCGTACTAGCAAGCTTAGTCCCATTGACACTACGATGCACCGACGCTCATTCAACTCCAACAAGCCGCTTCCTCCTCTGCCGATGCAGCAGGCTTACACTCCATCGTATGACTATGCGCCCAAGTCTGCACACTACAACCCTCCATCTTATTCCCAGTACGATCCATGGAGGTCCGCAAGCGAACACTCCCCTGCGTCTGCACCTACCACGGGTCCCACCACTCCCGAGTATTATGGCGCGACGGGCACTTGGGCTCCCGTTGAGGGATATTCGCGTCGCACCATGTTCGGCTTCCCACCCTTGTCTCAGCCCGCCCCCGTACAGGCGTCCCAGCAGTCATCCAACTATGGCCCACCAGCTTACTCACAGTACACGCCTTCTGCATGGAACCAGCATGGCCTGAGTTGTGGATGTGCGTACTGTGTCCAAAGACATCCCCCATACTTCATGGCTCCCGGCTATGGCCCCCAGGCTGTCGCTGTCTAAAGCTGGCCTCGATTCGCTGGATGTCATTGCGACGCAGTCTTGTTGACTTTCCATGGATACACATTCGTCGTCCCATTTCAGCGCTTCCTTTGTTCAAAAAGTTTCTGCTCATTTACACAAAGTACCCCGGCTTACCGAAGCCATCACCCGGATCATCCAGTCCCGGCCACTGGATACGTTTGGTCGCTTCGATTCCCTCAAGCCTAGACTACCGGACCCTCCTACGGCGCAACCGCCCTATTCCCTAAGCTATTTGCACACATATTGGCGCCACTCCGGATCTTACGAAAACGCATCAGGCTTGCAATCATTTTGCACGATAGATTTCCCAATTGTCGTCCCCCCTTTTTTTCTTCTCTTTCTCCTTTCGCTCTTTGTTATCATGGGTATTACGTTTTAGACTTTGGTTTGTCCATGGTCTGATAGGAGCATGTCAGCGAAATTGTGGGTTCTCGGCGTTAATGTTTTACCACCTGGGGTGCCACCTTGCACTTTTACGATTGTTCATTTCCTCAGCGCTTCCTCTAAGAATATGCACGGGAGGGCTCCTTTATCCATTGGTTCATGGTTGTTTCTTCTTTGGGGCAGGCTGGCGCTTTCAGGGCGCCAAGTCACTCCTCGCACTCCATACGTTGGTGGCTACCAACGGATCTGCCATTGCTGGAGGGCTGCTTATCACGTTCACGAATGTTTTTTTCTTTCCTTCTTCAATTGTGGCCTTCCGCTGTAGTCGGGTTGTAATTAATGGCACAAGATGGGCGATAAGGAATTCGCTTTTTTCTATTCGGGCGGTGGGAACAAAATACCTCTCGCTTTTCTACAGGCTTTTCCCAGCCTGTGCATCATTTCGGGCAAACGGAGGAAGTATTATTTTGGGCTTTTTCTTTGCTTTTTTCCCTTTCTTTCTTTAGTGTACTACTGTTATACATTGAAAGATCCTGATATCCCGGGACACACCAGAATGCGAAAAAAAAAATCCTAGAAAAGCGACGAAGTCGCATAAGGAAAACATGACTCTTCTCAGGTTCCAAATGTGGGTAGTGATGGAGTGTTTTTTCTTTGCTGTGTATGATTAGGTCGTTTGGGGAGGTGTGAGGGCATGAGTTGGGCTTCATAGGCCTTTGTTGGTTGGCAAAGCAGGGTATTAGAAGACAGTGACTTCTTCTCGTAAGCAGAAAACTAGTCTAGTATATGCGATTCAATCTGAATTGTTTTCATTTCGGCATATTATTTGCATAACGTGCGTTCCTGGCTGTACATAGATACTTCGTAATAGTATGATAGTGGAGCGTAGGAAAGAATAGGATGGATGCTACAACGGTCTGTGCTGGTGTGATAGCCGCTTTGCTCACATGCGAGACATACCGATCTTGAATTGATTGTGTATGCATCCTAACATCATAGCTGACCTCAGCCCCGCCTAAAGAGGGTAGTATCTGAAGGATAAGTATTAATTGAAGGTGCATGTCTCTCTTTTCATGCTGACAGGCCTGTATGAGCGGGCGAACTACTCCCCGAAATCCCCCGCGGGCAGGCAGCAGCATGCGATGCACGAGGCTGACCAACACACGAACCCTGACCAATCAGTCTCTCGATTCAAGCTGAAAACAGTGAACAACAGATCGCGCAACCCCATGCCAAAATTTGTCCGAACACGGATTCCCTGCTGAATGGCGAGAAAAGACGGCGAGTGGATTAGGTGGGCCTATAGCAATGTGCTGCGCAACGCTAGCCAGATACATGGCTCGGTTATCTCACTACGTCAACCATGTTAACTCCGTTATGCCGCGTTTCTTGCCCGCTTGAGACTCATCTGCAGTCTTACCGCCAACTCTGGACGACCAGAGACCGCGTGGTCTAATCTTCTTCGTCCGCCTGTAAGAAGACGCGCGTGTCTGAGCCTTTGTGTGTGTGCACAGCCAGCCACAGCCGCAGCAATTAGTGAGACCGAGCCTAACGCTTCACAAGTACACATACATATATATGCAATGTCTTCCCTGGTTTCGATATTTTCTCGTCGCTTGAGACTACAGGTAAATGAAGCGCGACTTACACAGTACCGACGCAAAGCTCGGAGCTACCAGTGTTTCTTGCAAACACCACAGTTTAGTACGACAATCAAGATGAGCTCGATCGGAGGCGCAACTATTGGTGCCGGGCTGTATGCTGCAGTGAGCAATCCAGCGCAGATTGGTGCCACACCCGAGGACGCAGCGGATAAGAGACATCATTTGAAGAACGGCAAGGGCTTTACCAATCCATGGGACAGCTATGTCGATGCTACTCCATGGCAATTGCTCACGGGCCTGGGTTGGTAAGACCCATGTTTCTTTACAAACAAATATCTATGCAGAAATCATAATCTGACATACCCATCCAGGCGCAAAATCACTGGTCAAGTAAATATCCCGGACACCACGCCACCCACTGTTCCCGTTCACACTGCGTCTTTCCTTCCCACTCGCGAAACTCCCAAATTACGTGCAACATGGCTCGGCCATGCATGCTATTACGTCGAGTTTCCTAGTGGGTTCCGCGTACTTTTTGATCCCGTCTTCGAAGACTGCTGCGCGCCCGTCACCATCAAGAGTCTAAAGCGGTTCACGCCTCCTCCTTGCGAGATAGAAGATCTACCGGTTGTAGACGCCGTAGTCATCAGTCACAATCACTACGATCACCTGAGTTACCCGACCATCCAGCGGCTGCACAAAAAGTTCCCTGAGGCACATTATTTTGCGCCCTTGGGCAACAAGGACTGGTTTCTTAAAAGCGGTGTGACCAAAGTGACCGAGTTGGACTGGTGGGAGAGCAGAGACGTGCAATTACAAGAAAAAAACGACGCCGTATCTATTGTTCCGAGTGGCAATGCAGAAGCGGACAAGAAGGTGGGTGGGAGTGGTGCCATCACCGCGACCATTGGGGCACTGCCTTGTCAGCATGTCAGTGCCAGAGGCCCCTTTGACAAGTGCAAGACCCTCTGGGCTAGCTGGAGCGTCGAATCTGGTGGCTCAAAAGTATATTTTGCTGGGTATGTCTACGAACGATGTTCTCACCTCCCACACCTTTTATGATTTTTTCTCTCTCTCCGTTCAAACAATCCAATTTACTGACGAGCAAATGTTTTCTCTTCTAGCGACACTGGCTACCGAACCGTCCCCAAAGGCATCCCCGCAACAGAAGACGACTACTCGGCCGCATACTCGCATCTCCCTACGTGCCCGGCCTTTGCGCAAATCGGCAAACACAGAGGCCCCTTTGATCTTGGCCTCATTCCCATTGGCGCATACGAGCCCCGCTGGGCCTTTAGCAACGTCCATGCAAACCCTAAAGACGCAGTCAACATCTTCGTGGACACTCGCTGTGTAAGGGCACTCGGCATGCACTGGGGAACTTGGGTTTTGACAGAGGAAGAGGTCATGGCGCCGCCAAAAGAGCTCAAGGAAGCATGTGCATGGAAGGGTATCGAGCATGGTAGAGGCGGCTTTGGCGTTTGCGATATCGGAGAGTCATGCGAGTTTGAAAGTGGAGCAAGTCCGGAGGAGAAGAAATAAAATGTTTCCGTGGGGAATCTATGTATGTGGCTGGGTATGTGTGTGGATTGCGGAAATGACGGTTGTTCAACTTTTGTTTTTCTGATACCCGGGGGATTCAGTTGTTGCGTTTTTTGTTTTGTTTTGGGCTGTTGAGTAAATGAGGATGTATATACATGGAATTTAGCTCTATTGCATTGTTTGATGCTCACAACTATTGTTTTCGACAGCTGATGTGTACGCAGTTGTACCAAATCCCCGCTATGTGGTTTTTGATGCTCTAAAATGTATACAATCGTGGGAGTTTGGTGGGAAAAAACTTGAGGTTTCCCACCAAGTCCTTGTTGACGAGTTGCATCCATTGTTGTCTTTAACATGCGAAGTTGCGTGGAATTAATATTAGGTCAGGAAAGTGATTTAATAGAAAAACATTACCTTCATCTTGTACATTTATTTTCAAGATGAATAGTATTATAGCCAAACAGATGGATAAATAGGTAGAGTTGTAGTCATGTTAGCTGAATAGACGAGACCACTAGAGAAGATAGACTTTAGTCATTCTCCTATGCATTACTGTATGTTACAACAACACACAGCACGCTCTTCCAAGACGCGCCCGCCACAAAAGCGACAGCACGTACCCTCGGCAATGCTTCTCGAGCATCTGAACCCCTGGTACCGCCCACCGTCCGAATTCGACCCAGCATCCCTAGCCGCCCTCTCATTCCAAGCGCCCGTCAAGCTCCTACTCCACCACACCTACCAGTTCCTCAGCCAGCTGCACTCGACGCCCAAGCCCCGCCAGGACCTTCCCATACGCGTCGTGTGCATATCAAACACGCACAGCCAGATCCCCGACCATGTCCCCGATGGCGACGTGCTCATCCACGCTGGCGACATGACCAACGAGGGCAGCGTGGCCGAGATACAAAAGCAGATTGACTGGCTGAGCGCGCTGCCGCACCGGGAAATCGTAGTCATTGCCGGGAACCACGACACGTTTCTCGATCCGAGGGTGCGGGCTTCGCTGCCGGAAGCGCAGCGTCGAGGCGCGTTGAATTGGAAGAGAGTGCATTACTTGCAGCATCGACGCGTCAGTCTCACAATCAAGGTCCAGCCACGTGTGCATGGCGACGACGATGCTGTTGCTGGTATCAGTGTGAACACGCCGTTGCTGGCTGCGGAGCAGTGCCAGAGACGCATACGTATATATGGCGCGCCGCAGATACCCGCCTGTGGGCCGATGAATGTTCACGCGTTCCAGTACGAGCGGGGTCAAGATGCGTGGTCCGAGACTGTGCCTGAGGACATAGATATTCTGGTCACGCATACACCACCGAAATTCTACCGCGACCTTTCGTTGCCAGTGGGCCTGGGCTGCGAGCACCTGCTGGCCGAGGTTCGGCGTGTGAAGCCTGCTCTACATGTCTTTGGTCACGTACACTGGGGGGCTGGACAGACGGTCGTCTGGTGGGACAAGGCACACGATGCCTATGTGCAAGGGCTATCAATCCAGTCCAAATGGACTCGTGGGCTGTTGAACCCAATCCTATGGTGGAATGTCGTAAGGGTCATATACCGCGGCATAAGGGAACTACTATGGGATCGTGTATGGGGAGGCCAAAGTCCCAATACTATCATGGTCAACGCAGCCCAGATGCATGGAAACACAGGGCGTCTGGCCAACTCCATCCAAGTCGTCGACATCTAATGTTGCCCATCACGGTATACCAGTACAAAGTCGTAATCGTAATGTATAAATGAACACCTTTTTTTTTGATCAACACAGCAATAGCACTTCATTGTCGGGAAGCCTTTTCAAACTAAAAAGGATTCTGTTGATTTAGCTCGACTATCTCTCGCACGAGAAGCCAAGTTCAACATGGAGACCAGGCAGTTTCGCCGTTCCCCGCGACTTTATTGTGGTCATGAAACCATAAATCGTGCAAACCATGCCATGCCATATTCCACCACTGAGAGCCACTTGCGCGCATACGCTCAGAGACGACGACCACGGCGACCACCCTTTCTCCTGGTCGAGTCGGATGGGGTAGGGGTGACGTCCTCGATACGTCCAATGCGCATGCCAGCACGGGCAAGAGCGCGGAGAGCGGACTGGGCACCGGGGCCGGGGGTCTTGGTGCCGTTACCACCAGTAGCTCGGATCTTGACGTGGAGAGCGGTGATTCCGAGTTCTGCATATGTTTAGTCTGTGCAAAAAAAGTAACCCCTCGAAATGGCCCGACTTACCCTTGCAGCGAGCGGCGACATCCTGGGCTGCCAACATGGCGGCGTAGGGAGAGCTCTCGTCACGGTCGGCCTTGACCTTCATGCCCTGTTGTACTGATCAGCGACTGTCGCATATAGCGATTGCGTTTTGGGCGCACTTACACCGGTGACACGGGAGATGGTTTCGCGGCCAGACAGATCGGTGATGTGGACGAAGGTGTCGTTGAACGAGGCGAAGATACGGGCAACACCGAAGACGAGCTCACCCTACAAGATGGTCAATTCATGCTGCTGCTGTTTGCAATTGTCTCGCCATGACGAACCTCGCGGACCTGGGGTCCGAGCTGGATGTTCTCCTGGGGAGCGCGGGCGACCTTCTGCTTGGGAGGCATGTTGGCGGTAATTACGATCTGGGCGTGACTGGCGGATTCGTGATGCTGTCGGCGACTGCAAAGACGAACTTTCTGGTGGGTGGAAATCGCTTGTGTGCGGAGGAACGTAACGCCGCTGTTAGCGCGCCAAGACGCCGACCTAACTTTTCTCTATCAGCCGTGAGACGCCTTCAGCTCTTGCCTCTACTTTTCGCCATGGGCTGAACACCAACACGCCCACCCACGCACAGGAGCGTGCGACACCACTGCAACCATGCAAGACGGCAAGAGTGTTGGCCTCATTGGCATGGGCGACATGGGCAAGATGTATGCTCGACGCCTAAGCAGCGCTGGATGGAAGTGAGTGCATTCGCGCGTGCCATAGTCCTCGCTCGACTGGTTTTGCAATTGGTAAGTCACAACCTCCTTCACTCCCCTCACCCCCCTGTTATGATGACCGTGAGTGCATTTGGCTCGAGTACGGCGTCGTGTCCGCGCTGTTGCCGTCTTGGTTTTCAGCATCTGGCCACGGCGTCGTCCATGATGTGAATTCTCGCTACCTAACTTTATACAACTCTGAACTACACCAACTCCCATCCGCTTAGTTCATACTTGTCGCACGAACTTTGCTAACCAGTTGCTCACAGATTGCTGCCTTGATCAGCTTTGCTAATTCGATGCCTCTCAAGGGTCCACGCTTGCGACCTCCCGGATAAGTTTGATTCATTAGTAGAAGAGTTCAAGGACTTTGTAGGATAGCACTTTTATATAACCTCAATGAATGAATTCATGCTGAGACTGTGCCAGCCTAAAGTGGAAATCATGCAAAACGGCCATCTTGTGTCTCGGTGCAGCGACTACATCATTTACAGCGTTGAGGCCAAGAATATCGATGCGGTTGTGAAGGCCTTTGGTCCTTGTATGCCGATGCTCCTGCTGCTGCTGACATTATCCAAAACTGACCTGTCTTGCGTATAGCTACCAAGGTTGGCGCCATAGTTGGCGGGCAAACCTCATGCAAGACCCCAGAAATGGATGCTTTTAACAAGCACCTTCCCAAGGATGTCAGCATCGTCTCCGTGCACTCCCTACATGGGCCTGGTATAGATCCGAAAGGCCAACCGTTGGTGTTGATCAAGTACCGCGCCTCGGATGATGAATTTGCTTTTGTGGAGAATATCATGTCCTGCCTTGGCTCCAAGCACGTCTACCTTAGTGCTGAGCAACACGATCGCATCACAGCGGATACGCAAGCAGTAACACACGCCGCTTTTTTGAGTATGGGTGGCGCATGGTATGCCAACAACCAGTACCCGTGGGACAGCTCCCGTTACGTTGGTGGTATCGAAAATGTCAAGATGAACATCACTCTCCGCATCTATTCCAACAAATGGCACGTCTATGCTGGACTGGCAATTCTCAATCCAGATGCCAAGAGGCAGATCAAGCAGTATGCTGAATCAGTCACTGAACTGTTCAAGCTTATGCTCGCTGGGCAGCGGGATGAACTACGCGAACGTGTGCATGCTGCGCGTAAAGCTGTATTTGGCGACAATGCAAGTGGCAAGAAGCTATTGCTCCGAGATGACCTGCTTGACAAGTTTGCCCTAGGCACAATTCCAGAGAAGAAGCTGAAAAATAACCACCTAAGCTTGCTCGCCATGGTAGACTGTTGGTGGAAGCTGGGCATAGTGCCCTATGACCACATGATTTGCTCCACGCCGGTAAGAACCAACCATTTTTTTTGAAACTCGACAAAACATACATGAACTTTCCTTGGTTCACTGACCACTGCATTTTTAGCCCTCGCGCATGTGGCTCGGAATCACCGAGTATCTCTTCTGCAACCCTGCTCTACTCGAAGAAGCCATTGACACGGCCATTGATGACAACACGTTCCGCGCCGATGACCTCGAATTTACTTTCGCAGCCAGAGATTGGAGCTCGCGTGTTATCCTGGGCAACTTTGATGGCTACAGGGATAAGTTTGAACAGATTCAAAAATACTTTGAGCCCAGGTTTCCCGAGGCAACTAAGCTCGGCAATGAGATGATTAGGGTTATCCTGCAGAAGACTCAAGATAGTTGAGCATGGTGGAGATGCGTATGTTAGGTATTCTGCAACTCACTTTGATGAATAATAGTGTCTTCGGAATGATATATGTTATTTCTTTCGTTACTGTAGTCATTCTGCTTTCACCCTTGTGCTCTTCGCCCCAAGTACCCCGCCAAGTCGCTCACGATAACAAAGTAGTTAGTAGATATAGTAGTGTAAAGACAATGACATATGGCTAAAGGCGTGACTTCTCTTAGTACTAGCATGAAGATATAGATACACTGGTTCTAAGCACTCTTTCCCGCCATCTCCCACGCCTTCTTGAAAGTTAGCTTTTCAATTACATCGCTGAACTCCTCACTTAAGAGAGGCCCCTCCTGATAGCAGAAATGACCTTTCTCCATCCACTGAGCATACCCTGCAAGCCACCCCATCACAAACCGTTTCGCTTCTTCCCCACCCCCAAACGACTCGTAAAGAACCTCTATTCCCGGCATTTCACTCACTTCCCCCCTGCTTGTCTTTTCTGAACTATCATACACGACTTCAAATTTTACTCCCATGTGTTTCTCTGCCAATGCAACAACCTCGTTCCAAGTTCGATTATCCTCCGAAATGAAGTACCGTTTCTGCCATGTCCCTGGAGGTTTAGCCAGAAGATGCGACAGGTACTTGCCGGTTGAGGAAGTATGTGTAAACGATACTGGAACATTCCCAGAACCTGGTATCGCAGCGTATTTAGCGGATAGGGAGACGACGATTGGTAGAACTGTCACGTGTGTGGGGAGCGGAACGTAATAGTCCATGAAAACGCCTGGGTGGATCACTGCAAACTCTAGTGATGTCTGGCCAAGTGCTTCAGTTATTCTTTTGTAACCGGCTACGTGTAAGGCTAAAACAGGGTTTTCAGCGTGTCTGATTACCGACGTAATTAGCTACTATGACGCGTATAAGAACTAGAGTTAAAGATATTGAACTTACTCGTCAGTAAAGGGCAAGCCGCTGAATAAGCTAGGTATGAGTCTCTTGGTTGTACTCGAACGCTCAGCGGCTTCAATAAGATTCAGCTCTTCTTGGGAACCCAAAGGACCATTGAAGATTGAGATCACTGCTGAAACTCTATTCTGTTCAAGTAAAGTCTTGAGCTGGTCGGCATCGGAGTAGTTGTTCGCATTGAGAACGCGAATCTTGTTGTCCTCTTCGAATTTTGGATTCGCCTGTATAATGGAATCTAGGTGAGTATAGAATTGGGCTGGAGATTAGAAGGAAGGGGAAACAAACATACCTTTCGGCTCAGAACAAGGACTTCGTACCTTCTATCTGACCTCAGGGCGTCGATAATAGCATGGCCGAGACCGCCGGTTCCGCCGGCAACTGCAACTACGGTAGACATGCCGATCAATTCACTAACAAGGAGTTCGACGGTATAGAATGATGGGTATAGAACACAACGAACGCCCGGTGAAATATGGTTGAGATTGAGGGATATGCCTGTTTCCGATTTATCAGCACTGATGCGCTCTTATACTCATTCCATAGGTGTGGCATTGGTCCGTCAAAGTTCGACCGGCCGTAAATCTAGCTCTTTCCCTATCTACTTGGCGTCGACACCAGGTTGCTTGAAATATCCTATCAACGGTGCCAGGCTTTCGGTCGACCGATGAAGTCGGAGATAAAGTCGCCCAGCGCCGAAAATATAAAGCGCGCTTGGAGCCTTTACTGCTGCTGCAACACCACTAGTGGTATTTTATTTGATATGCACGTCGGAATAGAACATGTAGAGGTAGCTTGTTGATCTTATCTAGGTAAAATTCAAAATAATATTGTGATGGTGTTGATATTTCGTAGTAAAGGTGGCTCGGGTTCACCAATCTACTGACAGCCCGGATCTCTCAATAGTCAAAATAGGGTCGAATGGGAACAAAGTGTCTAATCAGACGTGCAAATACACCATATGTACGTGCAGAACACGCCTTTCGTGTATTCCGCTACTTAGTCTGGATCACAACTATCTATGCTTTCACAGTTTCAAACTATTACTCTTTTCAGCGCAATCTTCTTTGCTATTTCCAAATGACATAAATCTGTGATAAAACACTGATACGGGCCTCTTTATCAGTCTAACCGGCGGTATATCAATATCAAACCTTGGGAGTGACCTTGTAGGAATTGTCTTAGTTACTCTCTTAGCAAAGAAGCACCCATGGCACATATATATCCTCTCAAACTGGAATCATAATGTGTCCACTAGAGAAGATGAATTAGGTGCGCGTGTGAGAAAGTTTCAATGCCTGAGTCTTGCTCTGTATAGTTAAGGAGTACGTTGGATAGATGTAATGGCGTGCTTGAAAAAAAGGACATTGAACTCGAATAAGAAGGCCACAAGGGTAGACGATGAACGATACGGGTTTATGTTAAAGCAGTGACGTAGCTCGGCATACAAAGAAACCTGAGGATTTGGGTGACCGAGAGGATACATGTGTGCTCTGATTTTCGGCCAGATTTCGCGCGATTGTTAGTGCTCAGCAACACCACCCCCCTGCTTCACACATGCTAATGTAACCTCACTTCTTTCGCGCACGAATGGATCAAGCGAATTCCCGAAAACAAAGCGCTCTTCGTGTCCTGCTATGTATAGAATGGTCGCAAGAGATCAGCAAGGTTTCGGCCCCATCCCACTCCCACCAAAAATACGACGAGTCGCGTGGATGTACTGGGGCACATGGCGCAAAGTTTGTACTGTGGAGACGCTAAAGTGATCATCATGCTCTTGTTCAGGTGACTCTCTCCCTACCTAACTTATTGCAGAGAAAAACTAGAGTTTTCTTTATAACTATGATATCAACGATACAACATATAGTATAGGTGTCATTCCTTAAATCAGAGATATTACACGCTACCTCGGCCTGTGTGACCCCTTTACCAGTGACCCATATACATCAATTCCGCAATATATCACAATGGAATTTCATGATTTTAGCGGCAGTTCATTCGGCGAATTAGAGCAGTGAGTGCGCAAATATGACAATCCCTTTTTCTAAAATCTAAATTTAGAGATCTCTCTTGCCACAAATGGGCATTTTACATGTTGCAAGTATAATGACTCAAGTTGCATATGGAACTAAGATCTGCACAGTGAGTTCGGCTCTGTGTCCCGTATCTGCACTTAACTCGTACCTGCTCTGGCAACTGCCGCTTATTATGTTCAACATCCTGGAGTACACCTTTCCCAAACGCCAATCAGACGATATGCCAAGCGAGATTGAGCGTTCGACAACACGAGAAAGGATTGAGAAGCTTTGATCATGCAGACTATTGGAGCCTTGGTGGAACAATCCAGTCAATGATGCTTCGCGAAAAAGAAAACTGGACCAGATACGAGATTAGAATATGAAAAATACATAAAGAGGTTGAGCATCGCCGTCCATGTATAGCATCCATCTCGCGGCGTTATCTGTCTTACATTCGTTCCTTGTTTCTCATCTTGAAGTAGCTGCTCAATCGATCGGTCTTATCCATTCATCACTTGAGCTACTCTAAACAATTTTCGGATTCACGACAGATTACTGCAACCCGACAAGCATGCATCTGTCTAGCATCTTACTCATTGCGGGCTTCACTGCAGCGCGCGTGCTTCCGCGTCAAGAGGCGACTAAATGTACGAATCCCGTTAAGCGTGTCGAGTTCCGTACCCTAGACAACGTCGCCCGCAAGCAGTATACGGATGCCGTCAAATGCCTGACCACCAAGCCCTCAATGCTCGGCCTGAGCACAACCTTATACGATGACTTTGTCTACGTGCACACTCAACTCAACACAGAGAGTATGTAATTGAATTGGAGATGACCCAACAAGTATCCGGATAGCTTCCCAGCTAAACCTTTTCTACAGTTCACTATGTCGCCCAGTTCCTGCCCTGGCACAGATACTTCGTGCATCTTTACGAGAAGCAACTTAATGGCTGTGGTTACACAGGCCCCATGGTGTAAGTTTTGGTGAGATCCATACGTGATGTGAACAAAAGGGAATTTGCCTGACACAAACGACAGGTACTGGGATTGGACCCTCGATGTCGCAGATGTAGCTGGGTCTGATATATGGGATGCTGAACACGGATTCGGCGGCAATGGCGGTAACAAGACTGAAAAAACAGCCGATGCTCATAACAGGGAATGGAAATGCCTGACCGACGGGCCCTTCAAGGACATACGCCCGGCCTATGTCCTGACAGAATATGCACCGCACTGCTTATCGCGCGACTTCTTCGACGGCACCTCTCGACCCGGAACTATGCGTAGCTCGGCCTACACACCCGAGGCTATCGCCACCATTAACGCTCTAGACACCTTCGTTGAATTTGAGTTCGAACTCGAGAACCGGCCACATGGCTCCATCCATAGCGCAGTTGGTGGCAAAATGGGCGACATGGGTCCCTCTTCGTCACCCAATGAGCCATTGTTCTTTTTGCACCATGCCCAAGTCGATCGCCTGTGGTGGTTATGGCAGCAGGGTAACCCGTCAGTCCGCAACACCGAATATGCTGGCAAACGCGAAATCACTCCAGGCGCTGGTGGCCGCCCCCTCCCCCCTGGTGAGGTGGCTCCTGTGGATCCTCCCGCTGCTCTCACCGACGTTATGCCCTTTATGAAACTGGCAGACGATCTGCCTGTCTCCGCTATTATGACCACAGAGAACGACCTGTTATGCTATACCTACTAAAGAGGATAGATAGTATAAGTTTTTCCTTTCTAGAATACTTCTTTCTCTACTTCTAATGCTATCCGATATAAAGTAATAGATTAAATTTTTTATCTTACGCAGTAAGGATATGAAGAAAAGTCTATATAATCTCTTTAGTATCTTTTAATTTGGAACTAAATACCTCTATTCACTTCTTACTACAATGATAATGATAACTATTAGTGATAATCAATAGTAAATCTATACTCAAAAGGGTCTATCATCTACCCTACTAAACTATGATCACTATGTTGATCGTGACAATCATAGTGGCCGCTCATGGTGCTTACGACCGGTAGAGTATTTATAGTGAATATGGCCACGAATATATGGCGGGTCGATCTTGCGGCACTGAGTAGAGTTGCAATATGGTCATGCGTAGTGATAGCGTCCATTGTTCATGTGAATACCTTGGTAGAGTCCCGATGCTTAGAATAAAGTCAAACCAGGACGGCATTGCTTAAGTTGCAGCATGTTGGAGCCAAAATACACGGAACGACGTCGGCTTTGGCCGACACGCAAGCGGCACCTCAGTAATGGTAGCGGCCCGCCTTGTAGTATGGGCTAAGTTTGGGAATACGTGGGGATAAGCTTGATGATCAACTATCTACCTCTGATTATTGAACAGGTATCACAAATGGTGAACCACGTCCAACCAAGCTTGGAATATCAACCTCCTCAACCAAAGAAAATGTTCGACGAGGGCAAGCGTTGAGTTGTTTAATCTTCAGTCTCTCACTAACTTACACTAAAGCCTTCCTAAACTGAACAGCAGTTCTTGTGCGAAGCATGCGCGAACCCCTTAAGAAGCAGATGTAAACTTTGCCCTTAACCCCTTGGTTGCATGATCACCCATGGCAGCCAAGTTCGCAAACGAAAAGATCTCCAATACGCTGATGTTCAGGCCCAAAGTTGCCTTCCACCAGCTGCGCAGCTCGACGGCTGCCAGGCTGTCCAATCCAATGTCGACAAACGAGCGGGCGAGATCGATCTCGTCATCATCCTGAATGGGCTTCAGAAGAAGATCAAAGACCCAAGCTGCAATCTCCCTCACGATGAATTTGCTCGTGTTGGGGTCATCTAACTTGTCAACGTTGGCCGGCAGCGTGGCGATGAAGCCCCTCAGAGCATCTCCAACGGTGCCAGCACCACTAGCATCGACGCCATGGGCTGCGGAATCCCGGTTGGAGTAGGTCGCCAGACGACGATCCAAGGATGGCTAGTGTGACGGCCTGGAACAGCTCCTGCTGCGACATGACTGCACTCTCGAGCCACTTCGATCGTTCTAGAGTCTTTGTGTTTTCCGCAGTCCAGCCAATTCCCTCGACGGCCCCCACGTCAATAGCTGACGCAGGCAGGCTTTGGCTGTGTCGATACTGCACGAAGGCATCCATAAAAGTATTTCCCGCCGAGTAGTTGGCTTGTTCGGCATCCCAATGATACCGCACATGGAGCTGAATAGTACAAAGAAATCCAGATCTACTTGTCGAGACGCAGTATGCAGATTCCACGTGCCCTGAACCTTGGGTTGCGTCGCGGCCTTCCAGTCAGCCAGAGACATAGTTAGCAGCGACCCGTCCTGCAACACCATGGATAGGTTGAAAATGCCCTTGAGCGGTTCTGGTGATGCAGAAATGGCTTTTTCCACGTCCACAAGACTGGAAACACCTCCCCGGACCACCGTCACGGTACACCCTTTTCTTTCCATCTCGCAAAATAGCTCTTTGTGCGCCTCAGCTCCAGGACTGTGTGATAAAAACATAAAGTGTGCTGCACCGTGCTCAGCCATTCACCGCACGAGACCACGACCCAGTCCGCCGAGACCTCCAACGAGTAGATAGGATGCATCGCTCTTGAACCTCATGGTGGAAAACCGATGCGAAGACTGCGGCAACCCCTCAGACTCACCCATAGACAACAACATTTTGCCAATATGCTATCCAGCTTCCATGAACCGGAGACACTGCTGAAAATCGCGCGCAGAAAACGTCTCTGCAATGGTCAATGGTCGAATTTGTCCCTGAGAATAGAGGTCCATGATTCGAGCGGGTAATGGTCCAGGGGCGTCGTCTGCTTCATCTCTCTTCAATTGATTGAGGATGTTAATTGTGATGAGTGACACATTGTTCAGAAGTAACTTCGAGGGTGTCCGAGTTTTGTTGCCTGTTTTTCTGACGAGGTTGATGAGCTTGTCCTCCGGTCCAACGCATTCGCATGAAGCCGCAAATAGGTCCCCGGACAGCGTGTTCAAGACCAAGTCTACCCCGCGCTCATTAGTTGCGTCCTTGATGCCACGGACAAACGATCCGGTACGAGAATCGAAAATTCGATTCGGAGAGATTCCGAAGGTCTTCATCAAGCTTTCTGCTTTCTTGTCACTTCCGACAGTTACGTAAATTTCGGCTCCAATCATTTGACTGATTTGGATAGCAGCGCTCCCCACCCCTCCAGATGCTGAATGAATCAACACAGTCTAAGAAGCCCATCCATCAGCATAACGTTACAATTATGGTAGGGGAGAGATAATTGTAACTAACCGGATTTTTCTTGAGCTGGCCGACATCGATCAGAGAATGAATAGCAGTAGCAAAGGCCAAGGGCATTGTGCTTGCATCCTTTAACAATAACTCGTTCAGGATTCGAGCGCAGCATTTCCTGGCCACAGTAACGGACGTGCTGAAGCATTCGGACCCAAGTACGATCACTCGGTCCCCAGGGGAGAGATCTGTGACGTGGGAGCCAACACGGCGCACAGTTCCGGCAGCGTCAACCCCCAGACCACTACCAGAGAGTGCACCGATTTCTGCGGCATTGAGAACATCCTGTGAAGAGAAGCCATTAGTACCGAACACTGCCCCTCATCTAGTGAAGGATTAGAAACATACCAGATAGCTCACACCCGCTGTATCAACATCAATTTCAACCTCATCTGGCCCGAGGGTTCGCTGTAGTGCATGCACTACCCACTTTGACGTGTCAGAGTCAAATACAAGCCTCGAATCATTCCTGATAAATGCCATACGTCCTGGGTTTTCAACCTCTCCCTGCATTGAGAAAGGCTGCATGCGCCCTACCAGAACCGAGTTCTCGTGGATTACATATTCCATCTCGCGCAGATATGTCTCGGTCTCAACACGTTTCCTAAACTGCTCGAACACATCAAGCGTTAGAGCCACCGCAGTATAATTTACAGTGTCCAACTCGCAAGTAGTGAGATCGACGCCAAACTCTGTGCGAGACGTCCTAGCCACGCCGATTGACAGCGAATAACGCGGGTCTTTGCACCCCACCTGGCTGCTTTGAGTCACCCAAAGCGCCCCTGAGTGTGATCGCTGCAGCTCGCGCAAGAAGTGTTGGAATCTAGATAGGTTGGAAGCAGAGATATCGTGGAAGAATGGTAGAGCAGTATCCACTAGGACAATGACATCTGATGAGGGAGCCAACGACTCTCCAAGGCTCTGAAGCGTCACCTCGTGCCCACGAGACCGCAGCTGCTTTTGGAAGACTATAGCGGTTTTTGAGGACCCTGAATCGGACACAAGGACTGTGAATTTGAGTGTCCTATGAGGCGAGGCTCTGTTCTTTGGCTCAATACCATTGATGTTTTGGCTGACGTGACCTTTCTGCAACTCATCCCATGCTAGTGCATCAGCAGAGCTAGTATTGGGACTGGTAAGCATGTATGCCATGCCCTGAAGTGAGGGAGCCACATCAAAAGCGAGGCTGTCCAGGCCGTTGAAACCCGCGGCCCGCATCTCCACGTCCCACCTCTCGGGATTGATATACGGCTCGTCCGCCCGATTATCGTCTTCACCAGCCCACCACCCGGACAGGACGCCGGTAACGATGTTGGAGTACTTGACGTCTCCGCAAAGCTCTTCTAGGAGCAGTTTTCCGTAAGGGTGAAGAAGCCGTCGCACATTGACCAGTGTTTCGCGGAGACTCGTAGTGGCGTGCAACACGTTGGATGCAACGATGAGATCGAAAGATTCCGGAAGGAATCCCTGGCTCAATGGATCCTTTGTGATATCCAGTGTCTTGAAGATTAGGTTAGGGTACATCTCGAACCGCGACCGGGCGGCCGGAAAGAAAGCGGCCGAGATATCAGTAAAGGTGTATGTAGAATACTGAGTCACTCCAAGAATCTTGGCCGTTGTACCGCCCGTTCCTGCTCCAATCTCTAGGATCCGTTGACTTGGATGGTGGTGGCCGAGCGCCCTGAACAGTGGAGTCCGATTGACCATGTTCAAGTAGTCATACATTTCCAATAGTGTATCGTCGCTTAGAAGCAGTTCCACTGGGCCGACTTCGCCCTTGCACAACGAAACAATGTTGTCCACGACTCTGACCATGGCCGTGGCGCAGGCCCCAATCGAGGTTTTCGATGCCTGCTGAGCAATGTCCTTCACCACTAGACCAGAAGACCTGGCATCATCATGTGCTCGCAGCCAATCGTGGTATTTTGCAAGGTGCGAAACACTCTTTGTCACCCCATGCTTCTCCAGCTGCGACAAGCTGTCTTCAATGCATGCTTTGGTCAGGCGACTTAGCATCATGGCATTCTCTGTCCAACCCGGTGGCGAGGAAACCAAGCTGCTCAACGGAACAAAGTCAATTCCCTGTCCCCAGTGAAGTCTCGCACCGCTCCCGCTATTGGTATCCACTGTGGTTACCCCCAATGGCTGAATCAGTGTATCCTCCAGAGTCATCACCATCGTGCCATTTGCTGCATATGCTTCGGCACTTGCGCCTAAAGCGCCTCGCCTGAGCGAATGCGCTGATACATTGCAGGTCATGTTGGACACGCAGTCGAGGATGTTGATCTTCCCGAACCGGGTCGGCAAAGGAAGTTGGCCAATCTTCCACTCAAGTCCCTGGTACGATGCCGCATAGACCCCCTGAAAACAAGCATCCATTTTTGTGGGATGAATCGGATAGTACACAGTCTGCTTGACGGTAGAGACTACCGTGGCCGACGAGTACAGACGTGAAGACGACGACCGAAGCGAGCGGACTCCCTGGAAGCTAGCTCCGTAGTCGACCCCAGTCTTGGCTAAGATCTGATACCATTTGGCGGGATCAGTGGAACGAGTAAGATCAGATGAGTGGTTATCTTCCAGAGGCTTCGAGAAGGAGGTTCCGCGTCGGATCCGGCCTGAGCAATGCTCAACCCAAGATACGTCATTGTGAGAGCTGATAGTGAAATCGTACCGACTGCCGCATCGCCAAAGCGAAGTCATTATCTCAATCGTGTTGTATCGGTCCAGCACCATAGCATGACTGAGTTGTAGGTTTTGGATCTGATATCCCGCATCGCCTGCGCCAACCTGCCGCACCGCTTCAATTGTCATTGCAATGTAGCCTGCCGCAGGAAACACTGCATTTCCAGCCACTTTGTGCTCGAAGAGCCAAGGGAAATGTTTGAAGAAGAGGACGTTGCGCCAAGATGGTTGATCATCCGTACTGAACACATTCCTAGCCCCCAGTAGCTCATGTCGAGGGAATGGCGACTTTTTCCACTCTTTGATGCTTCGTGGCGCATACACATTTGACATGGAGTGGTCCCATGAGTACGTCGGCGCATCCGCCAGGACCTGCGCTGTGCCGTCCGGGTCGGTGAGCACATCCATATGCAATGCCTGATCCTGTGCAAACAGCTGACCCACAAGGCCTAAGAAAGATTCAGAACAGGGCTTCGATCTCACAAGACATGATTCATAGCCATGAGTAACAGACTTGTCATCGAATATCTGATGAAGAGGCCCCGAGAGGGCCGAGTGAGGACCTACTTCGAGAAAGAAGAGGGGCTGCTTGAATCTCTCCAGAATTGCCCCAACTGCTTGGTTGAACTGCACCGGACATTCCAGATTTCTCTGCTAGTACTCAGTGTTCAGAGTAATCTGTTCAAGCCCTCCGGCCACCGAAGAGGCAAATGGAATCGATGAGTCGGTGCCGCTCCCTAGGTAGCGGTCCAACAAGGACTTGTACCTGCCGCCAACCTCTGTCATGTACCAAGAATGGTATGCAGTGTCGACCTTGAGCTGGCGTGCTAGCGCAGTCGAACCGGTTTTGATGGCACTGGTCACTTCATTGACGGATTCGAGATTTCCTGAGATAGTCACACTTGACGGTGAATTCTCGCAAGCAACAACAACGCCAGGTACAAGGAATGGCTCGATCTCCGCCTTTCCCATACCAACGGCAGCCATTGCCCCGACCCGCACAACTTCTGCTGAGATCAAACCTCGATAAAAGCACAAATCATGGCCTCGCGCGCCGTCAGTCTTCCAGATGCATACGCTGCCGCCAGCTCTCCGGAGGAATGGCCCACCACCGCAAAAGGCTTTACGTTAACCTCGGCCAGTGCGTCCACCAGTGCAATCTGCACAGCTGTGCAAACTGGCTGCGCGTACTGCGCTTTGTGGATGTTGCTACATTCCCCATTGTGGATCTCTTCTATTAGAGACCATTTCGGGGCCTCTGGAAGTTCTGCAAGAACACGCTCACTGAGAAGCAGTGACTCCTTGAACCTGGCGTTCGTCTCGTATAGACGAGCGCCCATCCCGGGCCACTGAGCCCCTTGACCGGTGAACACCATGACGATGTCTGGTCGCCGTTCTGGCACGCGAGAAGAGGGAAACGTTTTCATCTCTCCATTCTTGACTATAGAGTACGTACGGAATGGCAGATGAACCCTCCGGGCTGCCAACGTGTAGGCGAGGTCAGAGACCGCCTGGGGCTTTTTTTGTAGGTAAGCGTGGTTCTTCTCCACAATCTTGACGAGAGACTCGGAGGTGTTTGCAGAAAACAACAGTAACGAAGGCCCACAGCAGCCCGAACTAGGAGATTGAGCAGGAGTAATGTTCTTCGCCGATTCAACGACGGTGTGAGCATTTACGCCTCCCATGCCGAAAGAGTTGATGTCCACTCGGACGGGACGGTCTAGGGGCCAGGGAATGGGTTCTGTAGGCACCGTCAAGCCCCCTTCTTTGAACGGAATCTTTGGATTGGATGTCTCGAAACGGATATTGGGCGGGATGATGCCCTTCTCAACAGCCAAGATGGCCTTGATGAACGATGTCAGACCCGAAGCACCTCCCGAATGCCCCATGTTAGGCTTGGCCGAGCCAATGAAGATCTGCTTCTTCTCGTTGTAGAGGCGAGCAATTGTCGACGCCTCGATCGGGTCACCCACTTTGATTCCCGTGCCGTGGCATTCGACAAAGGGTGTCTGAGAGCAGTCGGCGATGCCGGCCATTCGATACGCTTGCCTTATCAATGCTTCCTGCGTCAAAGTGCTGGGGACACTAAAACCTGCCGTCTTGCCGTCATCGTTGACTGCGCTGCTGCGAATGATGCCGCGAATGGGGTTCCGGTCACGCAGCGCTGCAGCCAACAGCTTCAGGTACACTGCATTAATGGCTTCTCCGCGTCCATAGCCATCCGCGGCCGCGTCAAAAGACTTGCACGAGCCGTCCTTGGACAACATGCCTCGTGTTAACACGATAACGTTCATTGTTGGTGTGAGTATGAACTGGCAGCCAGCCACAATGGCCGCGTCGCACTCTCCCATCGACATGGCGGTACACCCCTGCGTCAAGGCAACCAGTGCTGAAGAACACGCTGTCCTGGTACTTATGCTCGGTCCGCGTAAGTCATACTCAAATGAGATCCGGCTGAGAACACTAAAGTCCCCTCCAATAGCTACTGGGTACTTGCCGTACATTTGGAGATCGTGGAAGAGAGTCTCCCTCCAATCGTCGCTGAACGACCCAACGTAGCATCCGATGTTTGCACCACGGTAGTTTGCTTCTCCCGCACTCTCGAAGCACTCGTGTACAACTTCCAGAAGGTGACGCTGATGTGGATCAATGTATTCCAGCTCAGCCTTGGTAAAACTGAAGAAAGACGTATCCAGTTCCCCTAGGTGAGCATCGATGAAGTACCCATGCTCAGTGGGAATTAACCCATCACCGCCGAATGGTGAGCAGTGAGTTGCAATGTCATATCGCGAAGGAGGCATCCGCGATCGATCGTTCCCTCTATTCAACGCAAGATGCTCATGTGCGGGGTACGATTAGTGCTGGAGAAACATGTGGTGGTGAGGAAAGGATTGTATCCGTAGGAATCGTATTGGTGACACTTGGTCTCGGCTAAGAGGAATCAGACACCAACCACAATCCCATCAATCATAGGCAGTTCCTATTATGGCTTTGCTGGAATGATCTCAAGTATCTTCTAGACGCCATCGCATAGCTTTTACATGCGCTCATAGAATGTCCGCCTATGTTTTTCGAGAACAAGTATCTGGTCTCGGGAAGAAATCTTCAAGCGTACGGATTATATGAGTTGAGAAGGAGGCGAATCTCAGCTGGCTCTACAGCAACACTGAGTCTATTATCTGGGATGTATTATCCTCTTCGAAGACAGGTGCTGGTTTGCTCTAAGTATATGTCTTGACAGTTACTCGCGGCACTTCGTCCTCCACTCTCGTCGTTCCAGATTGCTTACGCGTATTGGGGCCATGGAATTATGGGATACGGGGATCTCTGCACATACAATTTGTGCAAATTCCCCCTTAAAATCTGTGTTGTGTTCCTGTAGTTGCTCAAGTTGCCGAAATGGCCTCGCGCTATTGTCAGGAATGTTTCAAGCGCTCAGGTGGATCAGGTATTAATACGACTCAAGTGCACTGTCAATACCAACACTCCACCTGGTTATGACAGCCTTCCCAGCGGACGGCATAATGCCTTTGAATATCGAACAATACATTCTATCCCCATTACACGCTTGAGCCGTCGCCGCAATCCATGCGTCTAGAGGGAGCGATGAGGCTGATCTGGCTTAAGAGTTGAAATGCCATATTTTACACAAAAACCACCATTTCGGCACTATGCGATTCCAGTTGCAATTGCTGCAACATTGGATCTGCTAATTCGTCTCTGTAAGCAATACTAGCGACATGCGCAACCTAATAATCACAAAGCTGGTGGCACCGCCGCAACACGAGCACTAACTATGTTCGCCGCTGCAGTTCCAGCTCTCCGACCAAATACTGCGCCAGAAGTCAATCCACTGCCTCCAGGATAATTGCTGTAGAATAACCCTCCAAGCATCTCACCGACACAAAACAACCCACCGATCTCCCTGCCGGAGTTGGAAATGACTGCAGTACTCTCAGGGTTTACGGCCAGTCCGCCAAACGTAAAGGTGACTCCACAGCATACTTTGACGGCCATAAAAGGGCCTTTATCGAGTGGAAGCGCCCAGTTAGACTTTGCCAGCGCTAATTTCTTGGTTGAAGATTGTGTTGAAACCCCATCTTTGACAGCTGGATCCCAATGTTTATTTAGGTTTTCCGCTTGAGACACGTAGACTGCCTCATTGTACTCAGTGATTGTCGCAACGAACTGCTGAGGATTGCTCAGTCCCGACTTCGCAGCGAGCTTCTCTGCCAATACTTCCAAAGTAGCGCCCCATATCTTTTGAACACGTTCGTCTCTATACTCTTCGTCGCGCAACCATGGTATCGCGTGTTGGTCCCAGACTTGGAAAGCTACGCCTTCAGGCTGCTCGTGAATAGCCCGTCCGAACTTCGCGTAGGTGTAGTTACGCATGTCAACCCCTTCATCGACGAACCTTTCACCGTTGATGTTGATCATTAGGCCAAGCGGGTATCCAGACTTTGTAAACTCATTCGACACGTCGCGATCGCCACTATTTGCAGGAGCATTGGCATCCCAGCAGGTAGAATGGCAGCCAGACCAATTGCCCGCTTGCTTGGCATTGACATCGCGAATCGCGAATTCCAGCATTTCGCCTGTGTTGAAAGGCGTGCCACGGACACGTGCAACATCCCAATTAGGGCCAAGATACTGGGAGCGCATACGCGGATTCGCTTCAAAGCCTCCTGCTGCAAGAATGACGGCATTGGTCGTAACGAGTGTATCTACGCCCTCGCATTCTACCATGACTCCTGTCACGGCACCTGACGAAGAAGTGATGATGCGTTTGGCGGCCGTGGAGTAGTATACCTCCACATTGTTCCGTGCCGCACAGGCTTGATGATCCGCAATCAATCCTTTGCCACCGTCCTGTGTCATGAGCGCTAGGCCGCCCCAAAACTTCAAACGGCCATTGACCTTGTACGCCTGGCGATTGAAAGAGAGCTGGAACCTGATTCCGTTTTTCGCAAGCCACTTGACAGCTTCGTTGGATTCGTCGATCAGTGCCTGGCTCAGCGCGGCATCCGAGCGGCCTGAGCATATACGATGCATGTCGTTGCTGAAATCATCCTTGGTATACGGCTTCATGTCGATGAGTTCTACTATCTCGGCGTCAACATTGTTGACAATGGGCAATAGGTCGTCAATGCCATTATGAGTGGTGCGGAAAGCGCCTGCTGTGAAGTAACTGTTTCCTCCAGCCCATTCCTTTGGCGCTTTTTCAACAAGAACAACACGACGGGCGCCAGCTTGGGCGGCAGCGATGGCGGCGGAGAAGCCTGCATTCCCGCCACCAACGACCAGAACGTCGATGTTAGGATAGGAGACAAGAGGATGCATGTTAACAAAATACAGTCTAATAAAATAAGGATATTCTTCTTTACTACGACTGTGATGTCTGTAGCTATATTGAGTTAGTAGGCTAAGTAGTTAGTTAACACGTTACGAGAACGTAGCCTTATCTCTCGATTACTAATCTTTAATAACTACTTTTCTAACTCTAGAACTTGTCTACTGTATTTCACTACTCAATGTTGATATATCTTTATTTGTGAAGATTAGTTAATAGTCAATAGTTTTATTCATAGTATGTATGATTTTGAGTTAGGAAATTTTATAATGACATTTGATAGTGGTATATTATAGTAGAATAAGATTTTGAATGATGAATAAAGAGTTAAAATAAGAATAAACATATGGTTAGTTTTAGAGCTTTACGTTTCCTATCTATTGACTATATGGTAGATGATATTAGCGTAGCTCTTCTCCCGTCTACATTAGTCGCGGCGTACTTTCTTGATAGCAGCTTCGTGGATAGCTTCTTGCTTACGCGGGAGCCTAATACGAGAGACATCTTCGAGGTGCTCTAGGAGGAGCTTAATCGTAGGTAAATTGGGCTCGAAGCTACGCTGGCATGCTCTACCATAGATTGCGTCAATAGTACGTGGTGAAATACCTGTGGTAGTGCTGATCTGGGCAGTATTTTTGCCACCCGAAGGTGACTTCAGCGTCACAATGAGCGCACGGATATAGGAATCAGTGTTGGGAGCCATAGTATAGTTGAAAACACCAAAAGATTGAGTATATAGACCATCACCAGCATCAACACCAGCATCAACACCAGCATCAAAAAGTCGGTGTGGATGCTAAAACAGTTGGACCGATAGACCAGTCGCTAATGATACACTGGCAAGGACTTTTGGAACATACCTCTGTAGGAATGCCTCACATAACTGAATACGTAAGGAAATGATAGAGAGGTTTGATAACATTTAACCACAGATATAATAACTATAAAAGCGAATTGATAAAACTAGCCAGCAACAGATGAGATAGCCATCTTTTGTGTTCCAATTTTTTTTCGATTACTAAACAGGACTCGCATCACTTCTTGACGCACCTGCCATCACATACCTCAAGCCAAAGAGTACCGCACCCAGGCTTGAAGTTACAATTGCCATAGTTGTAGGCGCAGTACTGGCTGTCATTGCAGTAGTTGTCGTCGGTCGAGCAGTTGCAGTCTGTTGCACGGCGGAGCAGGGCCCGTTTCTCGGCAAAAGTATTCTCGCTGCCTCGGTGCTTGCCGGTGAGGATGTATGCGGCTTCAGCATTACCAAAGGCGGCCTCGGTAGCAGCGCGGATGATACCAATCTGAGAATGGTCGGCCGTGCGGACAATCTCCGCTGCCTGGTCAAGAACTTTGTCTTGTTCCGGAGTCAGCTGGTGCTGGTTTCTGTAGCTGTTCAGGCGCTCAAGTTGGGTACCAGCGACGTTGCTGATATAAAAATCAGCCTTGACGAAGCCAGCAGTAGCCATTGAGTTAATACCGAGGACCGCAGTAAGAGTGTTGGTGAAACGCATCTTGACAGTAGAGAATGTAAAAATATGCTTCGTTAGTTAAAAGCTTCGTGAAGAGCCGAGGAGATGATCTGCAGATTGACATGAATTCATGAGGTGCTCAGGGCTCTATTTATATTTGAGATGCTCGTTATATCTAGAGAATCTCTTTATTCAAGGTTCATTACCAAAGTATTCCAAGAGGTTAGCAATTAGAGTACCGGCCACTCAAGGCAGCGTCTATTCTGGAATGAAGTCCGGGGATGCTAGTCGTACCAGATTTCGTCCATCCAAGACGGAGATCCTTCTTTGGAACATTTTGCTGAGGTATTGGTGTAAAAGGTGATCAGGAGAATGTTTCTCTCTTGTTCTAGACCAAGTTGCCTTGATACACACACACACACACACACACACACACACACACACACACAATTTATTTACGCCCGGCGGCCGAGCCGAAACGGCTACTACCGCTATTCGGCGAGTACATATATTGCTGCTGAGATACATACCACAAAACTCGGAACAATATTTTATAAGGCTACTGC